>NC_047044.1:9756766-10066433 GCF_011762595.2 Tursiops truncatus
TAATGGAGGGTAACCTGGAAGGTTTAGAGTTATTCCATTAAAAAGAGTGGCATTGATCTGTAAGCGTTATAGAGACAATTCATCTCTAGCTATTCCATCCAACTGAAAGGGCTTCATTGCTTTACTACCCTTTCAGCTGTCTGAGTAAAGCAACCTATCTTCTGACTTCTTAACTCCTGTCAGTCTCACCTGCCTGGATGCTACTCTCTTGATAGTGGTTCACTCCAAAACTAACTCTGTTCTTGTTCTCACGTTGGACCTGCTGAATCAATCAATCCTATCCAACCCCAGCCAGCTGGTCCTAACCTGTGAGCCATTTAATCAAGCAGCAGTTTATTTTTTATTTTTTTCAAGTGTTTGACTCTGCAAAACTCAGAAGGCACTAACGGACAGCCAACAAACCCATCCCCGTGGTGCCCTGAGTGAAGACAAGTCAGCTTAGATATATGATGGACTAAAATCCCACCACCTAAGACTCTAAGCAATGAAATGAACAGCCAGCAAAAGGCAGCAGTTTGGGACTTCCCTGGAGGTCCAGTGGTTAAGACTCCGCACTCCCACACAGGAGGTGCGGTTTCGATCCCCAGTCAGGGAACTAAGATCCCATGTGCTGTGAGGAGTTGCCCAAATAAATAAAAAATAAAATAAAATAAAAGCAGCAGTTTATATTAGCAGACTCCTTTCCCAGAGAGCTTCATATCCCCATTAACCTACAATCTTTTTAGCCTCGTGTCAATCAGCCACATCGTCACTGCACCAAGCCTCATGCTTACAGTAAACAGAATCCTGAACTTCATGGAGCAAGCAGAATTTGAATTGACTTGCAACTGAATTCTCCGAAAGCTGAGGCTATTATGCTATACCAAAATTTATTTTGATCAAGTGTAACCTGTTAGTTTAAGTTCAGTTCCATTTGTTGATGATTTTGAAGCCTAGATTTTCTTCTTCATCAAAGGAGATGATCTTGTGGTTTTCTCCTTCATTCTATTGATATGGTATATCACAATGATGATTTTCCTATGTTGAACCACTCTTGCATTCCTAGAATAAATACTACTTGGTCATGGTGTATAATCCTTTTGATATGTTGCTGGATTCGGTTTGCTAGTATTTTGCGGAGGCTTTTTGCACCTAGGCTTTTTTGAAGGGTGGGCTTACTATATTAGGTTTATTAAGAACCTTTCACTTCTTGCCAAGTGAGTGTTAGTCCCCTAGTGAGTATATCTCTCAAGAGTGTCAATATTTGTAACTGCCTTGCAATCATAATATATTTTTGAATTGATAAAATCATAGTAAGAGCTTATCTTTTTTGTATCCTATTTTAGAAGAACAAACTTTAGACATCAGCAATAAAGATATTACTGAGATTCTTCTCACCTTAAATTCATAACCAGTACAACACTGAAGGTTTCCAATGTACAGTTAATGAATAAGAAGGAGGTTCTCAATCTGCTGTCATTTATGTCATAGCATCATGAGGGAGGGTTGGATATTACTTATTCATTAGACTAGAATAGTGGTTGGCACACAGTAAGCCATTAATAAATACTTCTGATACATGAACGAATGAATAAATTCAATCTTTGTATTTTGTAAAGAAAAATTGCTTAACCCCAAGATTTATCCTAAAACAGTGAGTAGTGTTTTATTTGTTTTTTTATTTTTAAAAAATCAAACAAAACATGAACCATTTATCATAGGAATCTCAGAAACCTGAACTGGATGGCAATGGGGTACATAGCAGCTCCAAACTCTAGCCCATTCCCTGGTTTATGAACAAGCCTCTGCTTGTTTAGAACGCAAACCTACTCTGTCCCCTGCCATACTCCACAGAAAAGTTGCCTTGTAATTGCAGGTAGTACTGTATATAGTCCATATGATGAAACCTGAAAAGGTGTTTTATTAATTCAGTTTTCAGGCAGACCCCAAAAAACCCATCGGGGGACACATTCTGGCTCATGCTTCAACAACAAGAATAAGCTTGCGAAAGGGAAGAGGAGAGCTGAGAATTGCCAAGATTTATGACAGGTAAATATTTCTTATCTTAATCAGATTCTTGCGCATATGATATTATATAGAATTGCCTCTCCTGAGAGGCTATAATTATTCCACTGGCAGACACTACATGTTTGAATTTCCTTCTCAAAAAGTATGCAATTCATTGAGAAGTCCCTACTACGTACTGGGTTCTAGGGATTTGGAGATCTTGTTGACAAATTGACTTGGTCTCTGACCTTCCCAATCTTACAGTGAAGCTAGAAAATGAAATGATTCCAATTGAAGTGAGGTAAATACAGGAAAAGTACAGCATGTGATAGGGATGTTCTTCTTTCTTTCTGCCAGTTTTTTTTTCAGGTTTCAGTTTAAACACTGCTTCCTCAAGGAACCTTTCCCTGACCCTTACATTCTAAGCTAATACTCTATATTACACCTTTTATTCTTTCACAGTACTTTACTTATTTAATTAACAGTTATAAGCTTAGATTTTACCAGCAACAAACCTAAAGCGATTTGAATTGGGGAGGCATTACCCACCCCTTCCTGAGCGTTGCTGCTGACCCTTCTCTGTGGACCTCCCCCATTTTTGCCCATCTGAGGGGTTGGCAGGGGAGGGTACCCCCACCTTCCCTGCAGCTGTTCCTCAGGATTCATGACTTTGACTGGGTCTAGAAAGGTTGAGCTGGAAGGGATGGCCCCTGGTCACTTTCTGAGCACATGTCTCAGAGACCTGGGGCTGGTGGGAGTGCTGCTGGAGCTGGATTTCAACACATAGGGTGCTGCTGGGCCAGCTGGTAGGGTTGCTGGGCTCCAGGCCTCTAGCTCCAGCTCTTGCAGACCTAGGCCCCTCTCTGACCCGAGAAAGCTCCTCAGGCCCTTGAAGCTGATAAACCAAGAGAGTAAGGAAACATTCTTTAGAGTGAAAAAGCTAATGTTTCAGCCACTTAGAGATAAACTGCAAAACTAGAGCCTGGCATGGGGCTGGGGCTAAAGATTTTTCTTGAACTTTTCAAGATTTGCAAGTATGCAGCTTGGAAGGAGGCTGGTGGTTTTACTGTTAAAAAAGCAATAACGTGGCTTTTCCTGTAAGGCTTGCATAGTACTTCTTACCCCTCTCCTGTCTCCCCCTGCAAAGATGGTGCTGGAATGTTCTGGAAGGTCATGTCAACTTCAGCTTTCCTGTGGAAACTGAAGCCATTGGGGTTTTCTGTCCAAATTCAAAAGGAGTCATATATATGTGTGTGTGTGTGTGTGTGTGTGTGTGTGTGTGTGTGTGTGTATGCATATATGTAGATGTACATATATACACATACACTCATTTTATATACATGTATGTACATGCAAGTATTATAATATACATATATACGTATGCAAATATATGAATAAACTTTGACAACATAATTGATGTACATGGTAAAAAATAAATAAATAAAATCAAACAGTACAAAAAAAAGAGTTATAAGCTTAATAAGTTTTTACAGAGAAACCTATTACATATCAGCTGTTCTAGATTCTGGGGATAGAGCAGTGAACAAAACAAAAAGACAAGGCCCTGCCCTCATGGAGCTTACACTCCATTAGTAATGATTTATGTAACATATGTCATCCCCACTAGACAGTAAATACGCTGAGGACAGAAATACTATTCTCTTGCTTACCACTGTATTCTTAGTTCCTCGGACATAATAGATGTATTTGTGACTGACTGATTAGCCAATCCTGGCAACAAGGTAAAGATTTGTAATAACTCTTTACCCTGGGGAAGGAAAAATCAGCCAAAAAGGAATCAGATGAGCTCTGTATCTGGTTTTGACTATGAATCACAGTACTTACTATGTATTGTCATTGAAAAATATTAAATAATCAGTTCCCCCGTCTATCTGGTTTTTATTCAGACCATTTTGCTTTTCATCATCAGTCCCTGTAGAAGACTGTGATACACATATGCAAGTGCTATGCTTTGTAGAGCTTCAGCAATCTCTAGAAATTTGTTACAAATGTTCTTTGTTGAATTAAGTAGATAGTAGGATTGTTCCATAATTTTACTAAAATTTCTTGGTCTATATCTTGGACAGATTGCTGTGCTTAGAACTTTCTGAAACATTTTTCACTCTGAATTGTAATCATCTGATTACATGTACATCTCCCTCACTACAGGGACTGAGTCTGGTTCACTAATGTCCCCAGCACCTAGCATGGTCCTTGGCACATAGTAAGAGCTCAATAACTATTTGTTGAATTAATAAATGAATGAATTCCATCTACATGTTCAATCATTTGTATATTTAATCAAGTCCTCCAAACTTTTAGGAACAAATAACCTCTGCAGTTTTTACAGTCCTAAGAGAACACTAGGGTTCTGCAGTCTCAACAAAGGATAATTAAAATTATCGTAGAAGTTAGTCATGTCAACTTTTCATAAATCTGAATAAAAATAGCAAAACTAGATCAGAACTTAAAATGTGAAAACTTAATTTGCTGTGCATCTTGTACTGCCTTCTTTCTGGTCTCTAAAGATTTCTCACAAAGAATTCTCCTTGACTTCAGAAAAAATTTTTGGTAGAGAAGATCATGATGCTATAAATGATAGCTAACACTTACTGAGTGGCTACTATGTGCTAGGCCTGTGCCAAGTGCTTTATTTATTTACTTTTTCATTGTTTTTAAGGACAACCTTAAGAGATAGAGATTATTATCCCCATTTACACATGAGGAAACCAAGGCCCCAAGTAGTTAGGTAACCACTGCCCCTCTACAGTCTATTTTAAACACAGAAGCCAGAATGATCCTTTGTAACACCAAGTCAGAGCATATCTATCCTCTCTTTAAAACACTCCTATGGGGCTTCCCTGGTGGCGCAGTGGTTGAGAGTCCGCGTGCAGATGCAGGGAACACGGGTTCGTGCCCCGGTCCGGGAAGATCCCACATGCCGCAGAGCGGCTAGGCCCGTGAGCCATGGCCGCTGAGCCTGCGTGTCCGGAGCCTGTGCTCCGCAACGGGAGAGGCCATAACAGTGAGAGGCCCGCGTACCGCAAAACAAAACAAAACAAAACAAAACACTCCTATGACTCCCCATCTTAACTCAGAATAAAAGCCCATGTCTCTACACTGGTTTACAGAGCACTACATGAATGGCCCTATTCTTATTCCTCCTGTTTTCCCCCTTGCTCACCATGCTTCAACTTCAGTGGGCACCTTGATATGCCAGAAACATGCCAGTCACACTCCTCCCTTAGGGCCTTGCCTCTGTGATTATTGCTCTCCCTGCCTGGAATAAGCTTCCCCCACATAGCCCTCTCTCTGGCTCTCTCCCTCAGCTCCTTCAAGTCTTTGATCAAATGTTACCTTCTCAACAAAATGCCTATCTTGATCTCCCTATTTAAAATTGCAGCTAGCCTTGTCCCAGTTTCCATACTTCCAATCTCCCTTATCCAGCTCTATTTTTTTCTTTCCCTATAACACTTATTTTCTAACATATCACATATTTATTTATTTATTATGTCCATTATTTATTGTCTGTCTGTCCTTCCCCAAAATATAAGTTCCACAAGGCCAGAGATCTTTGTCTATTTTTTTCACATACGGATCTCAAGTGCCTACAACAGGGATATAGGAAGTGCTCAGTAAATTTTTTTTCTTTTTTCTTTTTTTTCAATTTTTGGCTGCATTGGGTCTTTGTTGCTGCACGCGGGCTTTCTCTAGTTGCAGCAAGCAGGGGCTACTCTTCGTCGCGATGTGCATTGCAACGGCTTCATTGCGGTGGCTTCTCTTGTTGCAGAGCATGGGTTCTAGGCACACAAGCTTCAGTAGTTGCAGCACGTGGGCTCAGTATTTGTGGCACGCAGGTCCTAGAGTGCACGGGCTTCAGTAGTTGTGGCGTGCGGGCTCTAGAGCACAGGCTCAGTAGTTGGGGCGCACAGGCTTAGTTGCTCCTTGGCATGTGGGATCTTCCTGGACCAGGGTTCAAACACTCCCCTGCATTGGCAGGCAGAGTCTTAACCACTGCGCCACCAGGGAAGTCCCAGTAAATATTTTCTTAATGAGTAGGTGAATGGACTTGCCCCACATCACAAAACCAATAAGTAATGGAACCAGGATTAGAATCTAAACTGTCTGAATCTAGGGTCTACACTTTTAACCACTACACTATTTCTTAGTTTATTAAGGATTATCTATTCAGGGTAGTAATAGCTAGTCTGCTATAGCTACTCCCATGGCTTCAACTACTACCTTATACAGATGTAAGAGAAAGACATTTCTTGTTAAAACAGAATTCCCCAAGAATTGAGCAGAAAAGGGTTCTCATAATTCCCAGGAATACAGGAGTGACTACAAAAGGGAACCTAGCCTTTTTCCTTGAATAGCCTATAGTTACTGCTTCTGTAAGTAACTATAACTGGCCCTCAAGTGTATATTTTCTCTCTTTAAAACTTTGAGTGAATAAAAACCCCATTTATTTTATTCTACTTAGCATATCTGAGATCAGTGAACATTAAAACTCTACTGAATTCAAAGGAAAATCAAATTTTAAACAATTACAAAAAATGAAAAGGCATACAAATGGTCAAGTTTCTAAAGTCATTGTTTTTTATTCTGTTTCAAAACCAAAACAAACAAACAAGCAAAAATCCCTGGTTCAACTTAGCAGATACTTTGCTTGGCTTCCCTCTTTCTCAACTCCTTGTCTTCCTGCCATTTTTAAGTGACTGACTATTTTCCATCAAAGTCAAAAAGTTATTTTCTAATTCCACTCACGCCTTCTTATTCTTCAACTCCAACTTCAGTCTAGCAAGACCTACTTTATCTATAGCTCATGTTCTATCCTCCAGGGAGATTCCTCTGCTCTTTCTTAAGGGAAGTAACCTTACCCATGGTGTGCTCAAAGTATACTAGCTAATCTGCACCCTCCAAACAAAACAAAACAACCAAACAAACAAAATGAAAAAACAAAAACCAATTTTGCTTGACAATATAGCCTACTGATTAAGATCATGAGCTTTGGAATCAAATACCTTAGTCTCTAATCCTGGCATCTTCAATTCCCAGCACTGTGACCTTGATCAAATTACTTCTCTGAACCTCAGTCTTCTCATCTATAAAATGTGGATAATAATACATACCCAACAGAGTAATCGTAAAGTTTAAATGAAATAATAAAAGGGAGACTGACACATAATAGTAAATACTTAATAAATGGAAGCTATTAATATTACCGTACAGTCACCATAACCTGAATATAATAACAGCACAAAGTAGCAGTAGGCTCTTTCTCTCATGGTCAGTAATTTTCAAATTCCTATTTTTAGTCTAACATTTTATTCAAGTGTTAGATATTCATTTCCAACTACTTGCAGACCTCCTCTACATCAATGCCCCACAGGTATCTCAAGCTCAACATATCTAAACCTAACTTCTTATTCTTCCTCTCTTTCTTATACACAAAACAAGCTTCTCTATTCCTACCCTTTTGTTTGTGCTAGAAATGGAATATCCCCATTTCTGTCTCAAAGGCTTCTGTGAAGTCCTCTATTATCTATGAAATCTTTCCTGATCAACCTAGCCTGCATAACTTCTTTCCTTAGAGTTCTATAACATATACTGACTTTATGGAACTTAGCTTACTTTGCATATTTGTTATGTCATAGCTCACCTTTTAGGCTTCTTGAGAGTAAAGACTCTGTCTCATTTTTGTAAATTCTGTGGGGTCTAGTACATGCTAAAGTATGATTTTCAAAGAGTTAAAAACATCACTTTCTGCAAATAAGCATAAAATGGACGTGTCAAAGATTTTATTCAACTCCTTAATTAATGAGGAAACCACTGATTCAAAGGATAATTTGAGGAACAGAGATTTATGTAGTTGGTCAAAGCAATGCTGAAATAAATTTGCTAATAGATACAAAACTGGTTAATATCCTACCAGGCAATAAATTGTAAAATTTGAAGCTGTCTTTTCTACTGGAGAGAAATCAATTGTTTCTCTACACAATGAAATTCATTTCCATTGCTGTAGACTGGCATCATAAGAATAATCTGCATTGTTATCAGTTTTCTACAAATTAATCTCTACTCCTATAGAGCTGTAGAATAAATTAAAAGGTAAAATTTAAAAGAGCATGAAATCATGACTCATACAAGTATAAAATGTCAAAGATTTTATTTAACTCATTACCTCATGCAGGAACCAATAAGATTTTATAACCAGATCAAAGGAAAAATCAAATTACCACACATATGTAGTCAAACAAGTAATGCTGAAATGAATCACAAATTGATAAAAAATGGGTCAATATCCATAAGACAATAATCAATTGCATTCCTCCTCACACAATTTACATTTCTATGAACCAGGATAATTTGTATGACTCATAGTTTTCTACAGCTCATGGAGTTGTAAAACAGCTCAAAGAC
Organism: Tursiops truncatus; assembly: GCF_011762595.2. Lineage (NCBI taxonomy): Eukaryota > Metazoa > Chordata > Mammalia > Artiodactyla > Delphinidae > Tursiops > Tursiops truncatus. The sequence goes on from NC_047044.1 coordinate 9,765,176, forward strand.
AATGAAAGCCACGGAGTCCTCATAGATTTGGATAACCTCGAAGGATGTGTTAGGCAACCTATTTTTTCGCTGAAGGTACTCAGTTATCTTTTAGTTCATTTCAAAGTCTTTCATGGTTTTTGCCTACATTAGTCTAGTCAATGGAAATGTGCACACCCATTTAAAAATTTTTATTGAGGTATTTGATTTACAATACCTGTGTCCCTTGCATCGGCAGGCAGATTCTTAACCACTGCGCCACTAGGGAAGTCCTATTTGTAGACTTTTTAATGATGGCCATTCTGACCAGTGTGAGTTAATACCTCATTGTAGTTTTGATTTGCATTTCTCTAATAATTAGCAATGATGAGCATCTTTTCATGTGCATATTGGCCATCTGTATGTCTTCTTTGAAGAAATGTCTATTTAGGTCTTCTGCCCATTTTTCGATTGGGTTGTTTTTTTGTTATTGAGTTGTATGAGGTACATACCCATTTAGAATCAGATAAGCCTCCAAGGGTCTGCTACATAATACCTGACAGTGCACTGTAAGAACACACAGTTATCCCTTTTTGCCTATTTCCAAGTGTGGGGTAGTTTTTCTTGATGTTTAGAACCTTACATATAGAAGTTGTTCAATAAATGTTTGTGATGGTTGATAATACTTGTAGGAAAATTCTGTAGTCCACATTTAGCTGTACCAACTCACATGTCTCTGGAGACTCAGACTAATAGGAATGTGATGCTGTGACATGAATATAGTATTTATAGAAATAGAGCTTTTTATAAACTTCTGTTCCTTTGTATTCTGTTAGCCCTGAGATGCCTGAAAATGAAGCCACCTTCGCAATAACTGCTGGAGGAATTGGGGATGCCAAGGAGTAGGTGGCGAATTGATGCAAATTGCTTCTTAGTGCTTATTAGGAGCTGAAGAAATGGAAAAGCAGTCTCAAATTTCAGATCTTAAAGAGTCTGTTTTTTTTCATGTGTTATTAAAGGAAAGTCAGCAAAAGAGAATTAAATCATATTTATCTTAAAGGTCTCTGATTTACAATAACTACACACTGTATGTCGGTTCAGGAATATAAATATGTACATGAATGAATAAACCTTTTGAAAAATAGTTGGGGAAGGGGTACCTCACTTTAGCTTCCCAAAGTGAGCCACTAAGCAGATGGCAAGTCTAAGAGCTCAGAAATGTCTCCTCCTCCTAACAGCTGCCCCCCAAACACTTACAGAAGTGAATACACTTCCAAATGAGGGAGACATTTAAGGGAAGAATGTTTACAGGACACACAAAAGAACTTTTTTATTTATGATATCAAACTATATATTCATATTTATAGCAACAGAAAAGAAACATTAAATTAAGCTAAATTTTAAATCATTTGACTTTTCGACAAGTTGAAATTACCTTTTAAAAATGTATTTCTGGGGCTTCCCTGGTGGCGCAGTGGTTGGGAGTCCGCCTGCTAATGCAGGGGACGCAAGTTCGTGCCCGAGTCTGGGAGAATCCCTGCATGCCGCGGAGCGGCTGGGCCCGTGAGCCATGGTCGCTGAGCCTGCGCGTCCTGAGCCTGTGCTCCGCGACGGGAGAGGCCACGGCAGTGAGAGGCCCGCGTACCGCAAAAAAAAAAATATTTTTAATTAAAAAATAAAATAAAAATATACTTCTGATACATACATATTTTACTGGGAAGATAAAAGGGAAGGTAATTAGGAACTTTATAATTTTGGGTGGTCAAGATAGCATGCCTTTTTGGGCCTCTCACTGCCGTGGCCTCTCCCTTTGCGGAGCACAGGCTCCGGACGCGCAGGCTCAGCGGCCATGGCTCACGGGCCCAGCCGCTCTGCGGCATGTGGGATCCTCCCGGACCAGGGCACAAACCCGCGTCCCCTGCATCGGCAGGCGGACTCTCAACCACTGCGCCACCAGGGAAGCCCAGCATGATTTTTATATTTTAAGTTTTGGGTAGAGAATTCAGACTCTTCTTTAAAATATTAAAATTAATTTAAATGTAAAATTTCTGGATACTAATTTTATAAATGTATAAAAATATTGGTTTCTCTAATTAAAGGAAAATAAAATCTAGTTTTCAAAATGTATGTATGATAAAAATATTTATTAATTAAAACACTAATAATATAGTGACAATCTTTATAGGTCTCAGAAAGATTTACTATCTTATGTTGCATCCACTTGTATGAGAATTCAAGTATTAAAAGTACCATTTGTTACAAAAGGTATTTGACTATCCTTAAGTCATTTACTCACCAATTGTATACTGAATGCTAAGTGCTAAAGAATCTACAAAAGAAGTATGGTTCCTGCCCTCAAAGAATGTGTATACTAGTTAAGAGAAAAGACTAATATTTACGAAAGGATGAGAGGACAAATGATTATAATTAATTTGGATTGTGTGATTCCAAAAATCAGAGAGGAAAGGTTAAGCTGTAGGACAGCATGTGCAAGTATAGAAGCTGGAATTTGGAAACAAAGAGACCAACCTGGCAAGCAGAAATTGTTCACAGTGTGGAGTTCTGGGAAATAAGAGCTTTTTAATTTTATAATTTTTAAAGCTCAGAAGCTGCTCCTCTGAATAAGCAGACGTTAAAGTCACTATGGAGCAGATTTTCTGTATTCTGCAAAGTCAGTTAAATGCCTTTTCTTAGTATGCAAATATAAATGCACACTTTTTCCTGGGGAAGGGAAGGTTTTGCTACTTGATAAAAACAGCATCTACTAGAGATTCCCTGGTATGCCAAGTCCTGGAGAAGGAATGGACTAATTTGTATAGAGCCCAGAGCTGTTTGATAGGAAAGGAAATAAAACTCCCAAGATTTGAATTTCAGAAAAATTTTCTAGGTTAAGCTGAGTACCCCCCTGACAAGGAGAATTTACCCATTGGTGTAGAGTTGGAAACCAGGGCTCAACACAGGGCCTACAGTTCTGTGGGGGAGGCTGGTTTCAATATGGCACGTGGCTAGGACTGGAAACCTCTCTGGATCCAGCCACTCTGATATGTCCTGCTTTGGAGAACAGTAGCTGAGCATGTGAATGTGAACTAAAAAGCTGTAAACTTGGGGCTCAACTTTGGGACAGCATAGTAGATTGTGCAGTGCCCACTGAACTTTTCTAGGTCAGGGTTCAATTTGCCACCAATGATCAAAGCATCAGGTCTTTCCAGTCCTCCCTCTCCATCTGACTGTACAAATAGCTTTGGCTTATTCCAAGCGGGAGAGAGAGACTCAAAAAAGAGATGTTATTGGTCAGGACTCTTTTAGTCACAAGCCACAGAAACTCAAACTAGCAAATGCAAGACATGAATTCATTGGCTCAAGAGAGTTTGAAAAGTCCAGAAGTAAAGCTGACTTTAGCCACAGCTGGAGCCAAGATCTCAAAGAGAATCATCAGGACTTTTCTCTCTGTCTCCATCTCCTGCTCGGCTCATTTCCATGCTGCTATTGTTCTTTGACACGCTTTCCCCACATAGTAAATAGCCAAGGTGCTGCTTGTATCCCAGCAAGTTAGAAAACACACTAGAAAAAGCATGCCTTTTTCTTCCACAGATTATTCATTCTGTGGAAATAAGCAAAAACCACCAAATGAGAACAGAGGCTATTTACTCAGAGTTTGCTACAGCAAGAGTCAGTGACCTTCATTTGCTTTTGGCAGAGACTCAAAGGCAGGCAAAGGAATGGGAAAGCTTTATAGAGAAAAATAGGAAAGGCCTCAGGTATGCTCTGATTGGAGGTTGTTGGCATGGGAAGTTGGAGGATTAATTTGATAGAGATGCAGAAAATTGATAAAGGAAATCATACTGGCACCAGGGAGATAATTTAGGAACGGTTATGATAAATCAGTTGTGAAGTGATAAAGAATGTGACTAGGGGGACTTCTCTCGTGGCGCAGTGGTTAAGAATCCACCTGACAAGGCAGGGGACACGGGTTCGAGCCCTGGTCCGGGAAGATCCCACATGCTGCGGAGCAACTAAGCCCACGCGCCACAACTACTGAGCCTGTGCTCTAGAGCCTGCAAGCCACAACTACTAAAGCCCGCGTGCCTAGAGTCCATGCTCCGCAACAAGAGAAGTCACCGCAATGAGAAGCCCGCACTCCTTAACGAAGAGCAGCCCCCGCTGGCCGCAACTAGAGAAAGCCGGCGCACAGCAAAAACACCCAATGCAGCCAAAAATAAAATAAATAACTAAATAAACTTAAAAAAAAAAAAGAATGGGACTGGGGTGATAGCAATGAAATGGACAGTTCAAAAAGGTATTTAAGATTTGGTGTGAGATTGAATATAAAAAGAGGAAGAGAAGGCAGAGTCACAGGTGACTTGACAAAGCTCTTTAACCTATGAGAGGAGATTATGTTTGTATCGTGAACACGAATGAAGAAGTGTAGAATAAAGATTAGGTATTTTACCTGGGAAGGTTAGCTTGTATTAGTTTGCTAGGGCTGCCATAATAAAGCACCACAAACTAGATGGCTTAAACAACAGAAATTATTGTCTCACAGTTCTGGAGGCCAGAAGTCCAAGATCAAGGTTGGTTCCTTCTGAGGGCTATGAGGAAGAATCTGTTCCATGCCCCTCCCCTAGCTTCTGGTGGTTTCCTGGTAATCTTCAGCATTCTCTGGCTTGTAGAAGAATCACCCTGATCTCTACCTTCATATTCACATGGTTTTCTCCCTGTGCGCATGCCTTTGTGTCCAAATTTCCCCTTTTTATAAGGATACCAGTCATATTGGATTATAGGCCCACCCTACTCCAGTAAGACCTCAGCCTAACTAACTACATCTACAATAACCCTATTTCTAAGTAAGGTCACATTCTGATTAATTGGGAGTTAGAACTTCAACATATAAATTTTAAGGGGGACACAATTAAATAACAGTAAGAATCAGGTACAGTTAAGAGTCAGACACCAGAATGCACAAGATACCACTTGAACTCAATACCTGCTACAATCACAAACATGGAAGTCAAGATCTGGGGAAACCCAGTATCTATTCAGAAAATGAAGAGATTGAAATAGATGATCTCTTCCATCCTTTCTAACTTTCCTGTTCAATCATTCCTTAAAGAACAAAGAACAGGGGCTTCCCTGGTGGCACAGTGGATAAGACTCCACACTCCCAATGCAGGGGGCCCGGGTTCAATCCTTGCTCAGGGAACTAGATCCCACTTGCATGCCACAACTAAGAGTCCAAATGCCACAACTAAGGAGCCCTGGAGCCATAACTAAGGAGCCCACCTGCCACAACTAAGGAGCCTGCCTACCACAACTAAGACCCAACTAAGACCCAGTGCAGCCAAATAAATAAATAAATAATTTTTTTTTTAAAAAAAAGAAAAGAACAGAGAACAAACAAGGACAGAAAGCCAGGAGATCAGAATAGGGTGGTCAAGCCAAAAATAGGGAATACAATAGACTAGACTCAGAGAAGGGATATCTTTCATGGAGAGGAGAGGGATTGGGACCTTAGACACCAAGTTACAGCCAGTCAAGTCTCCTTCACCTGACTCAGGGTTGTTGGATGTTTATCATTTTTTTTGGTTGCACAATTTCCATTTATCCATCATAATAACACCCTGGTTTTCTTTTAAAGAGTCACCTCTCCCCAGTTCATGTAGTCTATCCTGAGACACTGGATACTGAGCGACAGTCACAAGGATGAGAGCATGGGTTAGAGGCCACTAATACATGCAAGGACAGCAAGGGCTGTAGGGCCAGCAGCAGTGGCATTGACCTGAACAAGCTGTTCCTGCTGTTAGACTGCAGGTTTCTGACTCCTAAACTGCAGAGTTGCTTAGACTCCTGTCCATTCCTATGGTGGTTCTCCAGCCTCCTGCCAATTCAATGACTCCTAATGTCCTTCTGATAAATTTCTCTTTGCTTCAGTAGCCAGAGTTGGATTCTATTACTTGCAATCTAGAACTCCACCCAAGGTGACACCCAAATGCTGCTTCAGGGGACCAGAAAAAAGGAAGCCAGGAAGGGCTTACTTAACAGTCAGGTGGATGATTCCTTATTATTCGTATACTTTTCTATACCAGTCTTCAATATTTTATTTATTTTTTTATGTTTGTTTGTTTATTTATTTTTGGCCGCACTGGGTCTCTGCTGCTGCATGTGTACTTTCTCTACTTGCGGCAAGTGGGGGCTACTCTTCATTGCGGTGTGCAGCCTTCTCATTGTGGTGTCTTCTCGTTGCAGAGCATGGGCTATAGGGGCGCGGGCTTTAGTAGTTGTGGCGTGCGGGCTCAGTAGTTGTGGCTCACGGGCTCTAGAGCGCAGGCTCAGTAGTAGTTGTGGCGCACGGGCTTAGTTGCTCCTCTGCATGTGGGATTTTCCCAGACCAGGGCTCAAACCCATGTCCTCTGCATTGGCAGGAGGATTCTTAAGCACTGCGCCACCAGGGAAGTCCCTACCAGTCTTCAATATTTTAAAAGGAAAGTTGTTTAAGAGACTATTAGTCAGAATTTTTCTTGGCTGAACCCAAAATAATAGTGTCTTAAAATCGAGGTTTGTTTTTTCCTCATAGACAAGAAATCTGAAGCCAGGCAGTCCAGAGCTATTATAGTGGCTCTACTTTGTCATCAGGACTCCAGGCTTCTGTCTTTCTGCTTCCATCCTGCTCTTGGCTTCCATTCTCAAGGTCAGCTCATGGCCTAAGATGTTACTGGAACTATGGTCAGAGAAATCAAGTTGGGCGAATGAAGGTGAAAGGCAGAGGGGCAGAACAAAGTTCTTTCCAGCTGAGTCAGCTCCTATGAAGGCCCCCCCACCCAACACACACACACACACAAACACTTCTGCTTACAACTTATTGGCCTGAACTCAGTCATATGGCCATATCTATATAGAGAAAAGTAGTGAAATACTGTCTTTTGTTCTAGGCAGTGATATGCCCAGCTGAAATTCGTAGTTCTGTAATTAATGAGGAAAGGGAGATTGGCTGTTGGGTAAGCAACTAGCAGTTTCTACCACAAAATCTTCTTTTACTTTCTCAGCAATGACAAATTTCTTGAATGTCTATCACAGTAAGTCCCCTACATGTGAACCTTCAAAGATGCGAACGTGCATTCATATATCTAATCACGTTAGTTAGTTCATGTGTCTGGTGTACGTTGTCACATACGTGCATCCTCTACAAGTGGCTGTGCTTTTGTGTACTTTGTATAGAGTACAATAGTACAGTATCTTTATTCAAGCCCAGGATGTCTGGAAGCAAGTGTAAAAGCAGCGGTGACGTAGCTGGTACTGCTAAGAAGCGCCAGGAACTGGAGGCCCAGAGAAAGGATGAAGAGAGACAAGAGGAAGAAGAAGTAACTGCAGAACCAAAGAGATTCATGATGCAGGAAACAGCAAGGGGATTTTATTTGAGGAGGTTCTGTTAGTTTTTGAGGCACAGGATCTGAACATAGAATGGTACATGAAGGTTGCAGCAGTTGTTCAGAATACGATCCAGTGCTACCATGTCATCTATGATGAGAAAAAAAGAGCTACTACCCAGACATCACTGGATCATTTTTTCAAGAGGGTAGAAAGAACTGAATCCAGCAAAGAACCAGAACCTGCGCCATCAACGTCAGGCGTGAGTGAAATGGCAGCTTGCCCTCCATCTCCTATTGCTGACGATCCCTCAGCTCTACCATCTTTCACCTCCTCTCCCTCCTCCAGTCAGTAACTCTTCTTGCCTGTTCACTTGACGCCAGCCCCTGTATGCCAGCTGTTGTATTGTACTACTGTACTTTTCAAGGTACTGTACTATAAGATTAAAGCTTTTCTTTATTTTTTGTGTTTGTTTGTTTTTAATGTATTATTTGTGTGAAAAGTATTATAAACCTATTACAGTGCAGTACTATATAGCTGATTGTGTTAGTTGGGTACCTAAGCTAACTTTGTTGGACTTATGAACAAGTTGGACCTATGAACACCCTCTCAGAACTGAACTCATTCGTATGTAGGGGACTTACTGTATATACTATGCAGAGCATTTCAGGAGTTTTGTACTTGTACCAGCAAAGTTGGTTGAGGAGTATATCAGTTAGAATGCCCTCAGCTGCAAGTAACAGAAAACCCAACTCAAAGCAACCTAAACAATGAGGAAATATGCCATCTCATATAATAAAAAGTCCAGGGACTTCCCTTGTGGTCCAGTGGTTAAGAATCAACCTTCCAATGCAGGGGATGTGAGTTCTATCCCTGGTAGGGGAACTAAGATCCCATATGCCACAGGGCAACTAAGCCTGTGCACTCTAGAGCCGGCACGCTACAACTAGAGAGAAGCCCGCGTGCCGTAACAGAGAGCCCACGCACCACAGTGAACGATTCCACACACCGCAACTAAGACCCAATGTGGCCAAAGTAAATAAATAAACAAAATTTTTTTAATTAAAAAAATAAAGTCCGTAAGTCAACCAACTCCTTAGTTAATTCAGCAACTCTATAATATTATCAAGGGCCTGGGTTCTTTCTTTTCTCTCCACTTTCCCATCATCGTTGTGCTGGTTTGGGTCTCTAAAAGCTCCCCTTATGGTCAAAAGATGACTATAGCAGTTCTACTTTCACATCCTAACTTGATCACATCTAAAAGAAAGACAAGGCATTCTTTTAGGAGCAAGGAAACGGCTCACTCATACAGCTGCATTCAGTTCATTGGTTGACTGGAGGGTCTAAGATGGCCTCGCCCATATACCTAGGGTCTTGGTGGGGATAGTTGAAAAGGTGAGACTTCTCTCTGTCATCATTCAGCAGTCTAGCCTGAGCTTCTTTACATGGCAGCTGGGTTCCAATAGGGCAAGTGCTTATCAAGCCTCTACTTGTATTATGCTTGTTAGTGTCTCACTGGCCAAAGCAAGTCACACAAGAAAGCCCAGAGTCTTTGTGGGATGGGACTACACCGGAGCTTGAATACCAGATGTGTTTTCTTGGAGGTCATCAGTATAACAGTTTTCTCCAAGGTACTGTGTTGCGCCCTTTGGGGTGGGGAGAGTTTGTGTTCAAGAGCTTACAATATGGTAAGGGACATGAGACACAAACTCTTGTAAAGTTAAATAGAAACACATGATTTAAATATTTAAATAACATTTTAAAGGCTATGTAAGTCTGAAGGCAGGCACAGTGAGGGGTTCAGCCTGCAAAAGCTAGTTGGATTTTTTTCCCAGGAGATTTCATATGGTGGTGAATGTTCCATGCCTCAGGGTCAGGCCTTCAACCTTCATCTTCAATATGTTAGTGCCCCAGTACTGGTTAATTTCTAGAGAGATGCCTCAGTCTGACTAAGCACGCAATCTGCCAGGGAGAGTATACCAGGATGCCAGTGACACTGAAGAATAGAATATAATGTCAAGCAGACCAGATGTGAAGATTGACCTGAACAACCAGCCCACTGCCTCAGTGAGCAAGTTCATGTGAAGCTAAAGGTGCATGATGAACACAGAATCAGAATAAGGCTGCTTGGATATAAAAGTTGAATTATTCATGGATTCTGGTGGCCCATCTTCATTCATTCATATGTGTATTCATTCATACGTGTATTTTAAATGTATTATGAAGTATTTAAGATAAAAAGGCATAAAAAGTAATACAATTAACATTCATAAAATAAAACATTATCAATATAATCAAAGACCCCTAAATATCCTATAGGATTGACTCTCTTTCCTCCCCCACAGAATTATTCACTTTTCTGAATTTGTTGTCAAATACCTTTATGCATTTTTTTATTCTTACCATATATATATATATATATATATATATATAGTAAGGGACATATATATATATATATATATATATGGTAAGGGATATATAGATATAGATATATATCCCTAAGTAATAAAACATATTGCCTTGCATTCAACTAATATTGAGACACCAGTTAGGTGCCAAGTACAACAGATATAGAAATGATTAATCAAGACAGTCCCTGAAACGTGGAGTTATGGGGAAAATCACCCAAATAACCACAAACATGGTTAAGTGCTGCAAAGCAAAAGTTCAGGAAGCTGTGAAAGTACCCACTGAGGGAGCCGCCTTTTCTGGGGTTAACCTGACCTGGTATGGGGCAGGTACGAAGGCCTGTCCGGCACCTTGGACATTCACATTGTCTTGATAGGCACCCTCTACCTTGGGTAGCTCTTGAATGGCTGCATTGCCAACCTCCCCTCTACTCCCTTTCCCGAGTAGTTTCACCCCTTCTTGGCAGAGAGCAAAAAGCCTGTGCTGAACATTACAGTCCCAATTCAATGCACAGGTACTACCAAGGGAGTCAGTTCCCTCATTTCCCAATCTGAGAACTGGTCTTTGCAGAGATTCCAATAGGTAGAGGAGGTAAAGCCATGTGAATCTGCTTACACTGACTTATGTACTCTGAGCAGGAGCCATTTTGAGGGGAAACAACAGGTCTGCATCAACCCCACAAATTCTCAAACATACGTGTCTAGAATTACATATGTATACAAAAGCAAAAGTCCCTTCTTTTGACTCCAGCCGATTTCCATCCAGTACCAATAGAAACACCTCCAGATCAGGTAGGGGGGTGTGTGTGTGTGTGTGTGTGTGTGTGTGTGTGTGTGTGTGTGTGTGTGTGTGTGTTAGGGCTTGGTGTCCTTGTTTGGCACAGTCCTTCATCAGAGATAACCCTAATGCTAGCTGGTTTTCCTCCAAGTGTGTGCAAACAATATTTTGCCTTTGTGATCAAAATTATGTAAATACCAGAGCTTCCCTTCTCATTATATAATATCTTAGAGATGCTAGTTGGTGTTTAACTAACCTATTGATGTTTTCACTGTCTTTGTCCTTATGTTCTAATTTTTGGTGCCAGTTTGCTTTTCTTCACACTATTAAGTCTACGTATTTCTAGAATACAATTGACTGTAACATAATTACATCCTTTGGGGTCACCTCTCCTCCTTTCCATTTTATTTCTTAGCAGGATGTTGCCAACTTTCCTCTCTGACTCTCAACTCAGCTCCATATCGGATCAACACGTCTATATCTGTCTGAGGAACACAGAGGAACCTATTAAAAAACATGAACACAGCTCTCTAACTCTTGCTCAGCTACTAAGGAGTTTGGTCTCTATTTTAGCATATACCTACTCCCTCCCCTCCAGCCTATGAGAACTGACTTTTGGGGCTGCCCAGTGTCCATTCTTCCATAACAAGGCACAAGATTTCCACTGAGGAACACCCTCGCTTCAGGGTGGTCTTGGTGGGATGTGAACCAGGTGTCAGTCTCCCCAGAGAAGCTGACACCATGTCCTATACAGTGGGGGCAGGCACTGGACCCTCTTCCAGGCTGAGTCCCCAGAGTCTCCAGCTAACCTGTATAGCTTCTACCAGAGGTCCCATGCCCTAGGGTTTGTATCCATGGCTTGTGCCCTTTCCAAACCAAGGAAATAAGTTCAGAGAGGCCCAGAGACCTACAGATGATACACAGCCCCTGGGGAGCTCTGGGCACACAATAAACCCTTTCCCTGGTCGCCCAATAGGGAGGGAGAGACAGCAGGACCTTTACTGCACACCCTCTGGGTCCTAAAACACAACCAGAGCAAATATCAGCCCTGCTCCTCCAGCGCTGTCTCCTGGGCCCTAAGGCTGTGGGTGAGTTTTAGTTAATGAGCTGGGCCAATTCCCTAATTCATACTAGGTAGTAGCTGACCCCTTCCTCCTGATGAGGACCACACCCCTCCTCCTTCCCCTGTATCTCTCTGCCTCCTTCTCAAGAAACGGCACTGTCAGGACTTCCCTGGTGGTCCAGTGGTTAAGACTCCGCACTCCCACTTCGGGGGCATGGGTTCGATCTCTGGTTGAGGAACTGGGATCCCGCATGCCATGTGGCAAAAAAAAAAAAAAACATGAATAAGCTCTTCAAGAGTTAAACATTTTATATGGTTCCTTTTTCTCTTTGAACTCTTATTTTCTTTCCAGAATTTTAACTTATATTTTTACATCAAATGTCTTATTCATCACTTAATTTTATTTCTCTGTGTATTAAAATTTCTTCTGGATTAAGTTATTGTAATTATTTGAACAAAATTAAGCAAAGCAATTTAAACATATTACAACTCTTAATAACTATTAAACAGAAAGTAAAATTTTTAATGGAAATGCATCTTTTAATAAGATAGAAAGAGACTAACGGGGGCATCCCTGGTGGCGCAGTGGTTAAGAATCCGCCTGCCAATGCAAGGGACGCGGGTTCGAGCCCTGGTTCTGGAAGATCCCACATGCCGCGGAGCAACTAAGCCCGTGCACCACAACTACTGAGCCTGCACTCTAGAGCCCACGAGCCACAACTACTGAGCCTGTGTGCCACAACTACTGAAGCCCGCGAGCCTAGAGCCCGTGCTCTCACTGCAATGAGAAGCCTGTGCATCACAACAAGGAGTAGCCCCCACTTGCCCCCACTCTCTGCAACCAGAGAAGAGCCGGTGTGCCACAACAAAGACCCAACGCAGCCGAAAAATAAATATAATAATTTTTTTAAAAATAGAAAGAGACTAAGAAAAAGTAAATCCTGTATCCATAGAAAAATATTACTTTTGGCAATTTTTTTCTCCCTTTCTATAGCCATTAAGTGCTTAGAAACTTTGATCACATAATTTAGTAGGTGGGAATGGAAAGAGTTTTGTTATGGTAATATCCCTCAATTCTTTGATCTTCTTCCAAGTTATATGGCAAAAATCCAGTAATCTATCTTAAGAAGTTATTTTTAAGGATCTATCAGCTGAAAATTCCACGTGGTCCTCCTTCCATTTTGTTGAAAACCAAAACCAGAATTCTCCTGATTTGCAAAAGGATATGTCACCAAGTCATTAGAATCATTTACTTTTTTTACATCAATATTAGCATTTCTAATTGTCCTTCTATTTGTCGCCTCTGAGATTTTTACATCCATGACAAAGTCCATAGTAAGATTTTGAGTAGAAGAGAAATATTCTTTTCATTTGTAATGTGGGAGGGTGCAATTACGGACATATTTCTCAGTCATATCAATTTTAGAAAGGAATATATATGAAAGTTCAATCTGGAAATAGACTTCCTGTAAACTCTGTTCCATTGTGTCCCTTTTATATCATAGTTTGAAGGCAACTGCTTTAGGTGACCTTGTTGACTTAATGACCTCAAATATTCTCAACCTCTTGTATCTAAAGTACAATTGACCCTTGAACAACACAGGGGTTAGGGGTGTCCACGCAGTTGAAAAGAGGCCTATAATTTTACAGTTGCCCTTAAATCTGACGTTCCACATCCATGTATTCAACCAACCTCAGATCTTATAGTACTTATTTAGTGAAAGACATCGTGGTATAAGTGGACCTGGGCATTTCAAACCCCTGTTCTTCAAGCGTCAACTGTACAATAAGCCAAACTATCAAAGAACCAAGGTGGGTCATACCAAGATAGAAAGCAGAGGCATTATATTTCACATGTGGGTAAGTTTAATGGCTATGCAATCATAGAGTTGTGAACCACTCACAATAACTCCTTCAGGGCTTATACAGCCTAAATCATAGTAGGAATTTAATTGTTGGCCAATTCCTACAAAATTCATCCTTGACTCGTTTCTTTCATATCCCACTCATCAAGAAATCGTTGGCTAGATTTTCAATCAGACGATTTCTCCTTTACCCACTGCTATTAACCTCACCAAGCGCCATAATTTCTTGCCTGGATTACTGCACTAGCCTCTTAATTAATCTGCCTGCTTCTGTCCTAGCTCACTCTCAATTTATTCTCTAGACTGCAGTGATAGGGGTCCTTTTATTATGTCTCTGCTTAGAACCTTTTAGAGATTTCCATTTTACTGGAAGGAAAAGATAAAGTCCTTAAAGTGGCCTACAACTCCTTCAAACTCCTTCATAATCTGGCCCTCTCCTGTCTTTTCTCCTTGCTACTCCACTTACATTCTGCCTCAGGGCCTTTGTACTTACTCTTTCCTCTGTGTTAGCAAGCCTAGCTCCCTCACTTTAGGTCTCTGCTCAAATGTCACTTGATCAGGAAGGTCTTCCTAGGACATCCTATGTAAAATACTATGTCACAAGTATACTCCCCTCCCCCACAGGCGCTACACTATCCCTTTTCTATGCTTTTAATTTTTATTTAAGTTAGCAACTGCCTGACATTTATTGTCTATCTCCCCACCAGAGTGTAAAATCCACAGGCGCAGGGACTCATTTGTTCATTGCTGTGCCGCAGTGCCTAGCACAGTGCTTGGACCATTAGGTCTTCAACACTTGTCCAATGAATCCATGATTGTCCATCTCGTCTATGGTCTAAGACATCTGCACGACCCGTCACGAAACTCCTTTCCTTATGCTACTTTTCTAATAACTTGGGAAGCACTCAGCCCCCACAATGAGGGACCTCAAATCTCCTCCCCCTTCACCCATCTGTAGAAATAAGAAAGACGTTCAGCGAGCTGCTCTGCAAGGGCCCTAGCAGCTGACAATTCTGCTATCTGGCCAAGCTTATGAGACTTTAAAGTGCAGCTAGAGAGAGAAGGAAGCAGCTAGGGAGAAGGAAGTCATCTTAGAAGGAATTGAGAGAGGAAGGCAGCCTAGCCTGGTTAAAAACATGTACTTATGCCTTCACCTTTTCAGGGTCTCAAGACCACCGCTTTTAAACGTTTTCGTCTCGGGAGGGTACTAGGGGCCTGTCACGGGCCTCCTGAGGCAGCGCCATTTAATGGCGGCCAAGGGGCCTCAGCGTCTACCTTAAGAAGGTCTCCACCCACATTTCGGTTCTTTGTTAGCTAAATGTGCTCAGCCGGGGACAGTGTAAATATTCTGTTCAGAAAATGCACTCCAGTGTGAACCAAGCGTAGCAGAGAGTGATCTAACTCAGCTGGGACGTCGGCGCCTGACCAACTCCCGTTAAGAACCGACAAGGGACATCCATCATGGCCGCCGGCGACAGCACAGCGAGAGGCAACCGATAGGAAATGGCGCCGGGGCGCGCGGCCAGACCCGCAAGGCCCAGGGCGCCGGGGCCAGATGGCTGATAGGACCATCTTGGGGAGCCAGCCAGGGACCCTGAAGACGCTCGTGGGCGTTTGGCACCTGGAGACCCTGAAACTTGACGCCTTCAATATGGAGGACAGTTATTGTCTCTGCAAGGCAACTTACACAAGCAGGCCAGTGTTCCGTCCCGTGTCGGAACCCGGCAAAATCCTCTATTCTCTAAACAGAATGCGTTACGCACACAGCGCATCTTCGCAATAGTGGGCCGGCTAACGACGCAAAGAATGTTACGTCGCTGTCCCCCTCCGCTCCCTACCCCTAGTTCTGGTTCAGGTGGTGCGAGAACTCTACGCCTGATCCGTACTTTGTTTTTTGGCTCCCGACCGCAAAGTGCGCCCGCCTCCGCAACTGACGTAAAATGCTTCCAAGAATACCCGTAGTACTCTGCGAAGCCCGCGAGCTATTCCGCGACGCTGTTTACGTATCGTCTCCGGCGTACGTAGCGTTAAGCTGGAGCCGTCTCAGCGTCGGCCGCCATTTTGTGCAGTCGCTGGGAAGGAAGGAGACGCCTAAACCGCGGCACTGCCGGGTTTGAGCGTAGCCAAACCTACCCACTGCTTCTGTAACCCCGATTCTCTGTGTTTTGCTCCCGTCTCCGACGAGAGAGGCGGCGACGGTGGCGTCTGCGACGGGAGACAGCGCGTCGGAGCGAGAAAGCGCCGCGCCTGCCGCCGCCCCAACAGCGGAGGCGCCGCCGCCATCGGTCGTCACTAGACCGGAGCCGCAGGCCCTCCCGAGCCCGGCCATCCGTGCCCCGCTCCCAGATCTCTATCCATTTGGGACCATGCGCGGAGGCGGCTTTGGGGACCGGGACCGGGATCGTGACCGTGGAGGGTAAGGGGGGAGGAGGAGAGGAAAGGCCTTGTGAGCCCGCGGGGCGGGGAGGAGGTTGCTTCCTGAGGAGACCGCAGTCTGCGGTCGAGCGGAAGACTTTAGAGCTGACTGCGAGCGTGGGAGCGACGCTCCCAACTGTGGGAGGCGAGGCGACCCGGGACGTAATATCGGTTTAGAGCGCGGGCCTCTGGGTGGGCCTGGGCCCCCGGGTCACTGGTGACCCGGCAGGGGGGGCGGCGGCTTGGCGACGCCCCAGCCCCTGCTTGCGGACGGTCGTCGTGGCGCGGCGCGGCCCGGCCTCAGCCCCGCGGGGAGCAGGAGGGGAGGCCTGGCCGCCGCCAGCTCGGCCCGGGCCTCCTTCGTTTCCCGGCTTTCGAGCCCGGCCGATTTGAGCAAGTCATTTGATCTCTCCAGGCCTAGTGTTCATCCGTGAAACTCGGATGTTCTTGCTGAGAGAAGAGGATGAGGTCTCCGAGTTCAGCCTGGGAAAATCTTTTACGCGAAATGGCTTCCCTGTTCATGGAACTGGAAACCTGGCTTGAAACTAGAGACTAAGAGGCTGACTGGTAGTCTTTAAAATATTTAAAAATTACCTTTAGTCGTATTTTAAAATAATTCGATGGAAGCACATTGAAATGCAAAGCGATGGGATTACTTGCCCTCTAAATGGTCGTTTGGGGGGAGGGAGTTTTTGGTTTGGTCGTTATTACAGGGTTTTGGTTTTTTTTTTAATGTTTCAGTCTTTTTTTTTTTTTTTCCTTCTCTAATTGGACTGAAGCATTAACTTCTCGGCCTAGCTTGAAAATTTTTGATGTTGTAATGCCACGGTTATTGGGTTGGAAGTTAATAGGGTTAAACCTGGAGTCCTCCCAGATACTGAGATACAAGTCTTAATGTGTCCCCCCCTACACCGTTAAAGGAAAAAGTTGCTTTAGAGATCCGTGTTGACTTATGCTGTTTACTCTTTTGTAATAAAAGTTTTATCTATGCATAAAAAGTTTATGTGACGCCACTTCTTAATATATATATGAGTGTGGGTGACATTGGGCAAGATCCTGAACCTTTGTGAGCCGATTTTCTCATCTGAAGATGGGGATAGTAATTGCCTTTGCATTGTTCTCCAGAATTGAGATACTGTGTGTAATTGTCTCTCTGTAGTAGGCATTCTGTTAATGCTATTTTCTCAAACATTTTTGTCTTGTGGTTCAGATACACAAGTACCAGACCTTCTAGTCACAAGCTCTTCAATTATCTCTTAATTTACTAACTAAAAAGGATTGCTTTTACTTATACCTTGTTATGAAGGAAAATATTTGATTTTAGCGTTAAAGTCGGAGGGCTGTAAGTGGAAATGTTTGCTTAGTGTTTCACAGTATAGCTAAATTTAGAAGTGAATTTCAGTACAACCACTTAGGAAAAAGAACTTAATGTTACGTAGTAAAATGAAGATGACCCAGAATTCCTCTCTTAAGCTTTATACCCTAGACTCTTAGGCCTAGAGAGACCCTGTACACCTACCCCGGTATCCATGTTTATAACAGTGTTGTTCATGACAGTATTAGGAACAGCTCAAATGTCTGGATAAATTCATTAGCATAAACTAAAGTGCAATAAGACTGCAGTACAGCAGTGAAAAAGAAAAACTTGTATCAACATGGATGATTGGATGATTCACAAATATAATGTTAAGTAAAACAAGTTGTGCTAGAAGAATAACATATAAGGACACTAACAAATAGGACAAGACCAAAAAACAACGCAATGGTTAAAATTCGAGGTACTAGTTATGATGGGGATTGTAAACTTGAAATAGGCACATGGAGGCTACCAAGGTACTGATAATGGTGGGTTTTTTTTACCGTGTGTGTTTGGTTTAATATCTTACTGTATATATGCTTTAATAATAAAAGTTCATTATTTGAAAAGAGGAAAAAGTGAATTACTGATCCATTCTTAGTTTACCCCACCCATATTGACTCTTAAGTGTCAGATGACATTAAAAAAGACTTTAGAAATAATTCATTTCAAACAAAATGGCACTCTTTAATGTGGTCTGTGCCCTGATTCTACCTTTACTATGAAATTTCCTGTGTTATTTGAATTGCTGCTGTTTGTCCTGAACTGAACAGAGCTGAAATGGATTATTGTTTTGAAAGGGGAATGAGTGAGGTAGTGTACGTACACGGACAGTACAAATGTGCATTGTACATTTAAACTACCTTGATTTTGCATGTTAATGTACAAATCTTCAAAACTGGTATTTATTGCAAAGCCAAATTAAACTTAATACTCGGTAAAAACATTAAATGAGCAGCATGGTATGCAAGGGGTTAGGATATGTGCATCTTTAAATGGTGGCACAAATATACTCAAATTCTACAAGAGAAAAGGCTCTAAGTTCTGTTCTAGGTCGTTATTTTAAGGTCTGGGTAGCGCTGGAATGCAACAGCAGCAGCATTGAAATGGCATCTTCTAGGAATCACATAAATTTATATAATTAGGCAGCCAATCTCTGAAAATTGGTCTTGGGTCATTTTTATTCTTTGCAAGACTGACAATGTAATGACTTGGCTTTTTTATTTGTAGAGCACCTTATTTAAAATTGTGTTAGTTGCTTCACTTGCAAGTGAGGGGGGAGGGGTCAACACATGTAGTTTTAGGTCTGTTCAGTCTTAAGCCTGAGGGCATATTGAAGGTGTCATAGGTATTGATCAGCAGTAGTATAAATGGAATCAGCCAAGTTATTATGCCTTTTTTTTTTCTTTTTTTTTTGCGGTACGCGGGCCTCTCACTGCCGTGGCCTCTCCCGTTGCGGAGCACAGGCTCCGGACGCGCAGGCTCAGCTCCGCGGCAGTGGGATCTTCCCGGACCGGGGCACGAACCCGTGTCCCCTGCATCGGCAGGCGGACTCTCAACCACTGCGCCACCAGGGAAGCCCTGCCTGTTGATTATTAAGTGGAACCACTTGCAAGAGGATATGATTGACTTAGAGTGGAAAAAAATTAAATTCAGTGTATTTTCAGGAGTAAGGAAATGGGATAGAAAACATACTGTATATTATTTGTCCATCAGACAACGCCCTGCACCTTAATAGGTTGAAATACAGAAATGAAGACCATCTTAGTGTTGGGATTCTTCTAGGAAAAGTAGAATATCAAGTTCGGCTAATGGCCACATTTGTATTCCAGTTGAACTTGTATGTTGTGAAAGATAAAGCAAAAAGATTGATTTTTAAATAGAGATTTAAAGACCTTAAATAAGCCTTATTAATGGTTCTTTTAGCAAATTTATAGTTAATAGTACTATTTGCCTGTGAACAGAAAGGAGAAAGAAGATAAAGGTGGAGATAAAGTGGTAGGAAAGATTATAAATTTTGGCCCTGGCCATTCATTAGCATAAACTAAAGGTGAAGCCTAGCCTACCAGTCTTTTAGGGGTCCTAGTAGTTTTCCTTAGCAGATGAGCAGGCAAAAGGAGTGCTCATCACAGTATAAAGGGGTAAGGGGTTCAAGAAGCCGTTCCAAGTATGGAGCCACTTGAACTGTTTTTCTTCCTGTCCACAATTTTGCCCTAATTTAAACTTTTATGTCCTCACTTACCTACATTTCAGAATATTACATAAGAGTAGAGACTTCTATTCACTTTAATATCTCTAGCACCACTTAAAACAGTACCTGGTACATAGTTGGTACCCAGTAACTATTTGTTAAATGAATACAATTAGGCCAGCTTGTACTGAGTGTTTACTATGCCAGATACTGTTTTAAGCACTTTACAAGTAAATATTTTTTTGGAGGGGGCTGGTAGTATCTTAAGAGTCCCATATTTTTTTTTTTTTTTTTTTTTTTTTTTGCGGTACGCAGACCTCTCACTGTTGTAGCCTCTCGCGTTGCGGAGCACAGGCTCCGGAGGCGCAGGCTCAGCGGCCGTGGCTCACGGGCCCAGCTGCTCCGCGACATGCGGGATCTTCCCGGACCGGGGCACGAACCCATGTCCCCTGCATCGGCAGGCGGACTCTCAACCACTGCGCCACCAGGGAAGCCCAAGAGTCCCATCTTTTTACATGTTTTTGTGGCACCTAAGATATTTTGCTTTAAAAACACTAAAAAGCTAAAAATGTTGGTGTTTCTAGGTTTGGAGCAAGAGGTGGTGGTGGCCTTCCCCCGAAGAAGTTTGGTAATCCTGGGGAGCGTTTACGTAAAAAGAAGTGGGATTTGAGTGAGCTCCCCAAGTTTGAGAAGAATTTTTATGTTGAACATCCAGAAGTGGCAAGGCTGACTCCGGTAAGTTTGGGGGGTTTTATTTATTTACTTTTTTTTCATATACAGTAATGAACCAAGTAGGTACGTTAGCCAGAGTATACTTATATACAGCCGTTGCTGTTATATGTTTTTGTGTTTTGTTTTGTTTTTTGTTATATGTTTTAGTCTAGTGTGGTGGTACTTTCCTTGGTTCTTGTTAGGATTGCTGATACAAGAGAAACCAGTAATACCTAATGTATTACTTGGTTCTCATTTGTTGGTTATATTTTCCAACCAATTTGTTATGTGATTTTAGCTGTATATGAGGTATCATGTCTTTTCATCTATGAAGTAAATTAAAAATTTAAAACATTGGCTTTTACTCGGGTTTGTATTTTTAACCTCATGATTATTTTGGACTTTACGCATGACATGGTAACTAGTTCAGAAGAAAGTGTAAGGAAAGAGCACTTGGTCCTAAGTTCCACATTTTCTCCCTCTTCCTACTTCTGGCCTTGGGCAGTTTACTAATCTTTCTGAGTAACTGTTTTCTCGTGGAAAATGGAACGGTTGCTAACCTGCCTCATTGACTCAGAGTTGGATGAAGCTGAACACATATGAAAGCACTATAAGAAGTGTTATACATATTTTCCAATGTAATTGTGGATTTGATGATAATTGTTCTGCTGTATTGGAACATAAAGTTTTGCATGTTTAGAATAACTTGTTTACTGATTTGTCTTACTTTGTTGTCTTACATAGTATGAGGTTGATGAACTACGCCGAAAGAAAGAGATTACAGTGAGAGGAGGCGATGTTTGTCCTAAACCTGTGTTTGCCTTCCATCATGCTAACTTCCCACGTAAGTGTTTTTCAATCCAGTATCTTAATTGTTAATTTAGCTTGAACAGTCAGTGTGGTCATAGGTTATTTAAAGGTTTTGACCCAGGCTCAGGATTTTGTTGAAAAGATAAGTAGAAACCTTTCACAAAGGTTTTTGGGGGTTTTTGTTTGTGTGTGTGTGTTTGTGGTTTTGGGTTTTTGTTTTGTTTTTATTATTTTTTTTGCGGTACGCGGCCTCTCACTGCAGTGGCCTCTCCCGTTGCGGAGCACAGGCTCTGGACGCGCAGGCTCAGCGGCCATGGCTCAGGGGCCCAGCCGCTCCACGGCATGGGGGATGTTCCCGGAGCGGGGCACAAACCTGCGTCCCCTGCATCGACAGGTGGACTCTCAACCACTGTGCCATCAGGGAAGCCTTGTTTTGTTTTATTTTTAATGCTCATGTGTTCTCTGCTTAGAACTTTTTGGGTTTTTTGCTTTTTTCCCCCATCTTTCCCTGGGATTTTGCCTCTACTTTTTAGAAAACAGCAAAATGAAATTGCTTTCTAGCTGGTTAAAATTTGAATTAGATAAACAATAAGTGACTACCATGTACCATGGTAGTCATTACCATGTTAAATACTTCAGAGCAGTGGTTTTCAAGTTTTCGAGGGTAAGGGTAGATGGCTGTGGCAGTAGCCTTCTTGAGAAGTAGTAAGTAACAGGTCAAAGATTCAGTACTGAAGAAAAAAACAATACTTGGAGAGATGTAAAGCTGGGTAAATCCTCCCTTCAATGAGCTTAACAGTTTTTTAAATTTCTTTTGGCTGTGGGTCCTTAGTTTTACTTAAAGTAGTAATATCGATTTTCGTACAGAATACGTAATGGATGTGTTGATGGATCAGCACTTCACAGAACCAACTCCAATTCAGTGCCAGGGATTTCCCTTGGCTCTTAGTGGCCGGGATATGGTGGGCATTGCTCAGACTGGCTCTGGGAAGACATTGGCGGTATGTACCAGCAAGGGAAGATTTTTGATATTGTGGTAACTTATTTTGCTATTGTAAATACTCCATATGTTCTCAATTCTTGAAATTCTAATTCAGATAGGGATAATATTTCAGCTTTTTTAGCTATCTGAAATATGTGGAAGCATTTTGTGTGCAAATATACATTGCACATGTGTGTAACAGCTGTGAGTTCTGTTTTCCCTTTCCTAGTTACTTAGGCATTATCAATTACTGTGATAATTTAGAACAATTAATATAATGGCTTAGTTTTGGTATAACACTGTCCTTCTTTCCCCCCACCCCAGTATTTGCTGCCTGCTATTGTTCATATTAACCACCAGCCTTACTTGGAAAGAGGAGATGGCCCAATTGTAAGTGTGTTTCAGTTTGTTTACACTTCTAAGAATGACTACAACTTAATGATTATTGTGTTTCAGGCACTGTGCTTTACATATGTTCTCAGATTTCATTCTCAACCCTACCTTCTGTATCCGGAAGAGAGATTATGTCTATCTTACTGATAAATTTTAGACACAATGCAATTAAATGACTTGCCCAGGGTCATATAGGAATTAAATGGCTGAGCTTGAATTTGAACTACTCGTACTTTTACCAGTTATGCCCATTACCTTCATATAGAGGCATTTACTCTGCATTAAATCCAAGTGCAATTCTTAATTGCTCATTGATGCTATGAGGGATAAAAAAGTATGAAATGAGATCCTTGCCCTGTGGCTGAGTCGGGTTTCAGATGTGTATTCTCTATGGTTAAGTGATGCGTCTGTAAATGTTTACAGAGCAGCATGATTTTCTTGTTTGATCATTTTCATTTATGCTATTTACTGTAAGATTTCAGTAGTGGTCTTCAAACATTTTGAATGTACATTCTTAACTTTTTTTTTAATAGAGCTTGCACTCACTATATGTTTATGAATACATTATTATAGTATGTCTCAGTGTATTCACAACAAGAAATAATGCATTACCTTTCATTAACATAATATGTAATGTATTCCATATGGCTAATAGAGTTAGCTTTATTGTCATTAGTTAATGTCTAATGGATCAGTACACCGAGTGAGAGCCATTGTTAACAGTATATATGATACCTGTTTCAAAGTGTCTTAATTTTGTATTTTTTGGCCAACTTCTTGTCACGTTGTGTATAAGTCATCCTTGTTTTTGTCTAATGTGCCTGGCTAAGAGCTTAAACTTGATGTCAGAAAAGTGTCAGCTTTGCTCATTTCCTGTTCATCTGTTTCTTTTTTTTTTTTCTTTAATTGGGATACAGTTGATTTACAATGCTGTGTTAGTTTCTACTGTACAGCGAAGTGGAGTTCCCTGTGCTATACAGCAGGTTCTCATTAGTTATCTATTTCATACATATTAGTGTATACATGTCAATCCCAATCTCCCAGTTTGTTTCTAATATTTAATCCATGGTTTTGCAGGAATATTTTATAGCTACTTACTCATTTTGTGAGTTGTTTAGTTAAAACTAGGTAATACAGTCTGTAAATCTACTTACATAGCACACATAACGGTAATGAATCATGTGTCAAAAGTCAACCATCATACCACATGCCAAGTATTAGTTCTCATAATTTTTGCCACACTCCAGTGCACTTAGACCCCCTGCCTTCCCAACTCCTCACCCCATCACAAACTTGAAAGTACCAAATTAAACAATAGAGAATTAAATAACCTTTTTGTACTTTTCTTTTCCTCCTTAAACTTGAGATAGGTGTCTCAAGTGATTTGTTTGTTTGTTTGTTTGTTTTAGTGTCTAGTTCTGGCTCCTACCAGAGAGCTTGCCCAGCAGGTACAGCAGGTGGCTGATGACTATGGCAAATGTTCTAGATTGAAGAGCACTTGCATTTATGGAGGTGCTCCTAAAGGTCCCCAGATTCGAGACTTGGAGAGAGGTAATTTAAAAAATTAGTGTTTAAGAATTATTAGTTTCTCTCATTTTACCAATTTCTGTAAGTGAAATTGAAGAAGAAAACTGGATTCTGGTTGGTGGGGGGAGATGAGTATTTCAGCAGCTTAGCAATTCTCAAATATGGTTAAAATGCTATTTTAGGGAAGTTCAGTGTGACTAGACTTAAACTTTGTCGAGGTTCGGATGATTATACATAAATTTTTGTTACATCATGCTTTTCCAGGCACTGTGTTAAAATTTAGTTAGTGCTCTGCAGCACTGGGTACAACCACCAGAGTTGGTGCTTCTTAGTTTGCTGAGGCTTGAACAGTGTGTAAAGAATTCTTAGTTGGATAGATCTTTGGATTTGTTTTACAGGTGTCGAGATCTGTATAGCTACTCCTGGCCGCCTGATAGATTTCCTGGAGTCAGGAAAGACAAATCTTCGCCGATGTACTTACCTTGTACTGGATGAGGCTGACAGAATGCTTGACATGGGCTTTGAACCCCAGATTCGTAAAATTGTTGACCAAATCAGGGTGTGTAAAGCTGATAATTCGTTGTCTTATACCCTTTGCCTGTAGTAGTTACTTAATCTAAAAGAAAGCCTTTCCATTCCTTTCCGGATAGCCTGATAGGCAGACATTAATGTGGAGTGCAACCTGGCCAAAAGAAGTAAGACAGCTTGCAGAGGATTTCCTTCGTGATTACACCCAGATCAACGTAGGCAATCTGGAGTTGAGTGCCAACCACAACATCCTCCAGATTGTGGATGTCTGCATGGAAAGTGAAAAAGACCACAAGTATGAAAGATTTCACTGTTTTGATGATGCTGATAAACCTTTCCTAATAATCCTCCAAAACTAAAGTGTTATAGACGCCAGTATGTTTTAGGCTTGAAAACATTAAAAGCATTGCTAGCTTTCCAACAATCCATTCTTTATATTATTCATCAGAGCTTGTGGTTAAAGGCAAGGATTCTGGATCCTTGGATTTGAATCCCAGTTCTGATAATTACCAGCTATAGAGAAAGTAATTTGAAAAGAAAGTACTAAAGCTTTGGAGGGTTGATAATGCAAAGATAGCTTCTGCGTGATGTGTAGGGGGTCTTCTCTGGATGACTGAATTGTTTGGTCTTGTTTTCAGGTTGATCCAACTCATGGAGGAAATAATGGCTGAAAAGGAAAATAAGACAATAATATTTGTAGAGACGAAAAGACGCTGTGATGACCTCACTCGAAGGATGCGCAGAGATGGGTGAGTGCAGCACTGAGGTAATTAATTTGCCTCAGATTTTATAGTTCAGTAGGAATTTCTAAATTGGTGTTGTGAATGTTGTATAATATTTCAGCAATGCCAAACATGTACTTTGCTCTTTTCTTCTGACAGTTGGCCAGCTATGTGTATCCATGGAGACAAGAGTCAACCAGAAAGAGATTGGGTACTTAATGGTGAGTTCAAAACTAAGCATTGTTCTTACACTCTGTTTCAGGGATTGGCACACTTTCTGTAAAGAGCCAGGTAGTAAATATTTTCGGCTTTGCAGACTGTATAGTGTTTTGTGTCACAACTGTTAAACACTGCTGTTGTAGCACAAAAATGGCCATAGGCATTATGTAAAGAGATAGCCTGGCTGTGTTCCAGCAAAACTTTATTTGCAAAAATAGGCATTGTGCCAGATTTGACCCAAAGACCAGGGTTTGCCTAGCTCTGCTCTAGTTAATTGAATATTGGGGGCATTTTTGTCATCACCATACTTCAAGGTCATTAGTGCTGGCTCTTTACACCACTTTTTCACCACTTAGACCACCCTTTATCTAATGAGGTCTTGTCTTTATAGATATGTACACCAGCCTGAAAGCTCCCCACATCCCATACTTGTGGGCTTTTAATAGAGGCTTCATCACGTTAACTCAGTCTCCCTCTCCTCTCCTCTCCTCTTCAGAGTGGGGCTCAAAGTTCCAAGCTTCTCTGATCATGGCTTGGTCTTTCTGGTGAACAGCATCCATCCAGGAGCTATTCTGGAGCCCATCAAGTGTCTTTTCACTAGAACAAAGATTCCTGTCTTGTTCTTGTTTAGGAACTCTTGTTCAGGGACCAGGGTCAAAGACTTAAGTATTAGAATAAAAGATTCTCCTAGCATCCCTGTTTTACAAGGGTTTTAGGAGCTCTGTGCCAGGAACTGAGGGCAGAGACCAGTATATATATTCTGTTATTTCACAGGGCAAAGTTAATGGTTTCTCCTTTCATTCCACGTCTTTTTTTTTTTTTTTTTTGGTGGTACGCTGGCCTCTTACTGCTGTGGCCTCTCCCGTTGCGGAGCACAGGCTCCGGACGCGCAGGCTCAGCGGCCATGGCTTACGGGCCCAGCGGCTCCGCGGCACGTGGGATCCTCCCAGACCGGGGCACGAACCCATGTCCCCTGCATCGGCAGGCAGACTCTCAACCACTGTGCCACCAGGGAAGCCCCATTCCACATCTTTTAAACTTCCTCCCTTTTCATACCCCCTCCCCCACCCCCACTTTTGGTGGTGTTTTATTTGGGAGACAACTTTGCTGTCATAATTTAAGGGAAGAAAATTTCCACCTCATGTTAATTCTGTTACACATTGCCACACCGTTTTAATGGTATTTCATTATTAGAGGTAAATTTTTTGATCTATTGCTCCTGTGCTAAAGGTGAGTATAATAAATATTTTCAAAAGAATTACTATTATCTTTAAATTTAAAAGAGCTTGGTGTGTTCTTACACCGTTACTTGAAGTTTTAATATGATAGGGTAAGAAGGCCAGATAGCTGGGAATGTTTATTTGGTCATTTTTTAAGATATATCACGGTGTAGCCTTAATTTTATAACTTGCTTTCATGGTACTATCCTTGTTTTGCAGAGTTCCGTTCTGGAAAGGCTCCCATTCTCATTGCCACAGATGTAGCCTCCCGTGGGCTAGGTTTGTATAGATAGGTGTCTCTGTCAATGGTATATGTATCTTTTGGTTAAAAGATTTGCTTGTCTTTTCACATTAGAGTTGCATATACGTGTGTTTAGATAAATATTTAAAAGAGAAGAATTACATACAAAGTACGTGATTCCCCTTCCCCCCATGATTTTTTTTAACCTTGGTGGGTTTTTTGTTTGTTTTGGGGGGTTTTTTTCCTTTTATTTTCAAAGTCTCTTCCTGCTCCTAACAAACAGGCTTTGGTCTGCAGCAAGGCCTAGGCATGACTGTTTAAACCGGTAGAGGGAGAGGAGACGTTCATTTGCACAGCTCAACTTCTTCCTGGTTTTATTCTATATTCTGGGTGAATAAAATGAGCCCAATTGAACCTAGCTATTAGAAGCTAGTTTCTTCAGTTATTTTTTTCCCCTTTACCAATCTATCTGCAGATGTCCAATTCCATAAGTGCTAATATATTCTTGGGATTTAGTAAATCTATAGATATGATATCTTTCAGCAATTAAATCTGCATTGCCCAATTTAATTTACTGAAGTAAAACTATCATGAGCACTCAGTTATCCCCTCCTCCCACCCATACTCATATCATCGATGCGCTGTCTTCCGATTGAAGAACTTAATTTGAAGTTGATGTTCTGGAGTTTTCAACCCATTACGATTTAAGGTATTCAGAGATATTTTGTGGTACTTTAGCCCATTATTCTGAGAAAAACAGGTGTAACTCAAAACTTATTATATTTTTAAAAATGATAGAGTATTTCTGTCACAAAGATATTTTTAAATTCTTGACAGATACTAATTTCTTGCCCAGGAAGGCGAGAAGCACCATATTCCCTATGATATTCAACATAAAGAGAGCAAGTATTCAAACTGGAATACAAAAGTAATGAAGGCTTTTTAAACATTGCACTCATCATTCCCTCCTTCAGAGGTGGTGACTTGCAGCCATGACTGAAAAATTGTCTCTGCCCTCTGAGGTCATGTCTGGATCTGTGCGGTTAGAACTTGGACCTGTTGGGAGAAGAGGCTGAGGCCTGAAAGCAGTTTACATAAAAGCTTTCAGTGATGGTGGTTTTTAAACAGGCTTGCTATGTGCTGGTAGCTTCTTTGTGCATCTTGCCTAGACAATTTAAAATATTTGTTCCATGTCCCCCTGCATTTCTAAACCAAATCAATTGGCTGCCATTAGAATAACTTATAGACTCTTCGTCCCACCCCCACTCATCCAAGAGAGGGGAGAGGGAAGGTATCTGAGTCTGTTTCTTGTTACTCAGCATCAGTGCTTGTTTTGGGCCCCTTTGTTTGCTGCCTTGTAAAAAATCAAAAGGAAGGGGAAAACCCACCAAAATGGCAGAATGCTGACCAAGGTCCTACAAGATCCTGGAAAGTGAAGGCTTCTACCTCATTAGACAGGGGTGCAATTTTCAGCTGAGTCACCAGGCCTTTTTTCACTTCCTGTCGAGCGATGGCCTCTTAAATGTTCCCTTCAGGTAAGTTCTTCGATTCCCATAATTTTATAATAGTCATCCTCCGGAAACCACTGTTTATTCCCTTTCCAGTGGGATATTTTTTATTTTTCCTTTTTTTGTTTAAACTACACACTGTTAAACTAAAAGTATTGAATTGATTTTGTTTTGTTTTTTAACAGAAGCTTTGATAGCAGCTGCAGATCACTCAGTACATGGCCGAGGCAAATCTACATTGGCCCGAAGCAGCTCTAGATGAGCCTATTGACTAGTCTCAGCCCCTCCCAATTAGTGATTGGAGATTCAGGCCATGTCATAGGGCTTGTCAGACAAAAAGTTCTTACCCTGGGCAGCTGGCCAAAACATTAACTTTTTGATTTCTTACCCTGCAACAGCATCTTCCTCTAAAGACACCAAGGTAATATTGTGACAGTGCACAAATAACATCAGGGCAGGCTAGACTAGACTGGAGAGAAACAAATTCTGCGCTTGCTCTTATGTGCCCTCAGCCAGCTTTATCTGTGCACACGCAAGACACCTTTCTAGCATGAAGAACTTGCACTATGTCTGCCCACTATTGAACCCTTCCAGAAGTATTCCCAAGTGTTGATAGCTGAACTGTTGACTCCAGTCCCCAGTGCTTTCTGCTAGGAAAGCACACATCTGTGCATCCAGTGCAATAATTCAACCTGCTCTGCTGCCTGTGGTCATACACAGTGGGAGTGAGTAAGGAGCATTATCCTAGCCCTGAAGATGTGGTCATGGAGCATAATTCCCCATTCCCCCCGTCTCACATCCATCCTGGCCCTGTAAATTTTTGTTTTCCCTTTGTTACCTCAACGACCCTAGCCGGAGACTCACGCTGCCCCCTGTGATAAGTGCCTTCTCGTCTTTCTGGTGTGATTTCAGGACTTTAGGGGTCAGTAAAGACTGAGGAGCCTTTATTGTAATAAGAAACAGACATAATGCCCCTTTCTTCACAGGCCCTTTAACAACAGCTGAATTTTTTTTTTTTTTAAATCATCTCCCCTTTCCCCCTGAAATTAATCCAGTCTGGGCAATAGATGCAGTCTGACCCTTTGGATGTAACTTACATTTTTTTTATTAATTATTTTTTTCTACAATCACCCCAATTATCCTTGGGGGAGGCGTTGGAGGACCTGAAATTTTTACCCGAACCCAGGTTCTCCGGCGCTTGGCAACCAAATGGGGCTACAGAGAAGCATCTAAGCCAGTTCACAGAGCGAGCGTGTGTGGGGACTTCTCACTGCCACGGACCCTTGATGCATGCTCCCCGCGCTCCAGTGGTCCCGTGTCAGAAGGCGGAGTTTTCGAAAGGAGGCCGCCAAAAATAAAAGGCAAAGAGACGGGATCGGCTGCAGCGGTTTCCCAAAGGAGGAGGGAGTGTGCATCGGTCTGGTAACAAACAGAGAATGTTTTTTAATTATTTATATCACAAAAATCTGTGTTTTATCTAGGATATTTTCTGAATATTCTTTGTAAAATGCAGATTTTTTCCACAAAACATTAGGATTCTTTGTTATATTCTTAAATTTGTTTATTTAAGTAGGTAAAAATATACATTTAGCTGAAAGCATTACACTAACATTTACATACTTTAAGCTTTAGGAGGTTATTCAATCCAGTTCCCAGCAGTGGACAGAACATTAAACTTGTGTCTCAAGGTTTCATGGTTTTTCCCACACTCTTTGGCTGTTTAATTCTCCAGGTTACATAGACAATCTTTGATAATTGAAGCAAGGACTGAGTTGAAGTAACCTTGAGTTGAGAAAAAAACCTCATTTGGCAGAGCTGGGTTTGGTAGTACAGTGAAATTTTAGTGTAATGTGCTCTTGTGGTAATTGAAAGAGGAAAGGTAATTTGGATATTTCTGCAAAGGAAAATAAGTGTGTATTTAACTTTGGCTCTGATCAGTTTTGTTTTTTTTTTAATATAAGCAAAAAATTTTTAATCTAAATATCTTAAGTCTCCATGGAAATGTAGTAATAAAGTATATGAAGTTTTTGTTTTTGTTTTTGTTTTGTTTTCTTTTCATTTTGCTCTGTGACTGGTTTAAAGGTAAGTTTGTTATATTACTGGTAGATTTTGCCAGGCTTCTCCCAACAGAGTAGAAGTGATTTGGCCTTGTAGCTTAATGATGGTACCACTTTCTACATTCCAGTTTTGAAAAGGATGGAACTGGAATTTGGTACAACTCCTGTCGGTATATTGCTTAAGATACAGAAGAGGCAGGAGTTTGGATGGTTGAATGGGATTTCCTTAGGATTTTACAGCTGATAAGGATGCTGCTTCCTCTGCATGTCTCAAGCATCATTAATCCTCTTTTACTCTGTTGGGATGAGTCTTTTTTTGTTCCTGTTCAGAGTGGTTACTAACTTAATCTTCTCTCCTCTTGCTGTCATCTGCATTCGTGCTTCCCACCTGTTGTTGGCATGTCCTTTACCTTCTCTTTCCCTGCCACATCAACCTACACACTGACTCATCATTGGCTTTGAAGATGTGGAAGATGTCAAGTTTGTGATCAACTATGACTATCCAAACAGTTCAGAGGATTATGTGCACCGTATTGGCCGAACAGCCCGTAGCACCAACAAGGGCACCGCCTATACCTTCTTCACCCCAGGGAACCTAAAGCAGGCCAGAGAGTTGATCAAAGTGCTGGAAGAGGCTAATCAGGCTATCAATCCAAAACTGATGCAGCTGGTGGACCACAGAGGAGGCGGCGGAGGAGGGGGTAAGGGTAAGTCCTGGAGTTTTCCAGGTACTGCCAAGGTATCATTTTTGTGTGTTCATTGTGCCTTGTTTCTTTAAGCCAGTGAAGGTTAATGTATGTTGCTTAATAATTTTTCATAATCTCTTCTAAGTAAGACAATACGAAGTTTGGGAGTCTGTCATAGCCTTAGTAGTGTGTTAGGTTTTTGGTTTTCCATATGGAGAAATCAGTAATTTTATACCATTTCGTGGTAGTAGAGACAGGCATAGTTACTGGATCTGAATTGGACAGTTGCAAAATATAGTAGTATCTGGGTTTCCTGCCTACAAGTTTGATAGGTTTGATAGGATGTTTCCCCCGCACTTGCTGTATGTTGAAGCTTTACATCAGAATTCCCTTCGAGGTTTTTAAAATGCAGTTGTTGTTTTTTTTAAGTGGGTTTGGAATTGAACTAGAAACCTGAACTTTTCCCCTAAAACTTGTGAGATGATTCTGATGCAGTTAGGTGTGCGAAGCAACATTTGAGAACCAGTGTGCACTAGTAGAGGATCCCTTCGTGGTCGTATGAACTTAGCTGCATGCCTTTTTTTGTTTTTTAAACCGTCCTTACCATTTTTCTTACATTTTGAAGAGTCTGTTTCTTGGTAATCCTCAAATAAAGAAAGGGCCTAAAAGGTGAGAAGTTGAATATCCTTTAATAATGTTTACCGTTCTTTTGAGTATAAAGTGCTGATTTGGAAGCTGGCCTAGCGCTTAATTAAAGATCAAGAAAGAATATTGAATACTTTTGTACTGAGTAGCATTTTTACATGGGGTTATGTTTGGATCATATATGTAGTATTGAAAATTCCTTGTGTCCTCATCAGGAGGTCGTTCTCGATACCGGACCACTTCTTCAGCCAACAATCCCAATCTGATGTATCAGGATGAGTGTGACCGGAGGCTTCGAGGGGTCAAAGATGGTGGCCGGAGAGACTCTGCAAGCTATCGGGATCGTGGTGAAACCGATAGAGCCGGTTATGCTAACGGTAGTGGCTATGGAAGTCCAAATTCTGCCTTTGGAGCACAAGCAGGCCAATACACCTATGGTCAAGGCACCTATGGGGCAGCTGCTTATGGCACAAGTGGTTACACAGCCCAAGAATATGGTGCTGGCACTTATGGGGCCAGTAGCACCACCTCAACTGGGAGAAGTTCACAGAGCTCTAGCCAGCAGTTTAGTGGGATGGGCCGGTCTGGGCAGCAGCCACAGCCACTGATGTCACAACAGTTTGCACAGCCTCCGGGAGCTACCAATATGATAGGTTACATGGGGCAGACTGCCTACCAGTACCCACCCCCTCCTCCTCCCCCTCCTCCTTCACGTAAATGAAGCCACTCAGGTGGTAGTGACTTGTGCAGACTTGACTACATTTAAAGGAACGCTATCTTTTCCTTTTTTTCTTCTTCCCTTTTTCTTTCTTTTTCTTTTTTAATTTTTTTTCCCAACCATTGTGATTTGTCTTTCATGCAGATTAGTTAGAATTCACTGCCAGGTTTTTTCTGCCTGCCAAAATGATCCAGTCTGTAATAACAGATTTTGTAAAAGTATATATATATATGTATAGCCGACTGGAAGAGATCTTTCCCCCCAGCTTCTTGCATGTTGAGGATGTTTGAGCTATTTTTCATCTTTAAAAGAAAAAGTAAGGTGTTAGGCCCTTTTGTGGGAGCCCATTTTTTGTTGTCCTGAGTTACGGTCGGGGGGGAGGAGGGTAGAGGGTTGAATTCTGCAGAAGAAGACGGCATCTGTGCTTTAAATTGCTCTCGTTACTGGAATAGAAAACCAAGAGGGAGTTCCCTGCACATTTTCTGTAATGCTTTTTAATGTTTTTTCAAGCTGGAACAGGGTTCCTCAGGCCTGATGAGTTTTTAAGACAGTGCTTTGCCATTGTCATTTTGGCTGATTGCTTGTTAAATGCATTTGACAGTTTTTTTAAAAATTCCTAATTGGCTTTGTCTCCCTTACACTCTGCCTTCCCCCTTCCCAATTACTGAAAAATAACCATTTTAATTGTCAGGTTAGAAATTAAATTGCTGAGTCTTGAGTTTTTTTAAGTGTATCCTTTAAATTAAAAATCCCAAATGTTTATTGTCATGGTTAAATGTAGCATCTCCGCATCTGGGTGGAAGCTGCCTATTTTTCTTCCCCATGTTACCAGGGACCATCTGTGAAATTCATTTTCCAACCAGACAGCTGCTGTGAGCAGAATGAACATAAATGCTCATTGGAAATTTATGAACCAGTTAAATATGCATTCACCTGCAGAGTGAGAACCACGTTTAATTATAAACAGTATAGTCCGTGGGCAGGTTTTCTTTTTAAACTCAGTATTTGTAGAGCTAGAGTAAAAGCAACCCTTTGCCAGCTACTCAGCCCTTTTGGCCAAGTTATCTTGAAGGGTCTTAGGGTTTATTAAGAACTCTTACTCTCTGCATACTCCCGTTCTCTGCAGTGCTTGTAACAGCTTTTGGGTGCAGACTTTGCTCAGCATCCTTTTGCACTCAGCTTTTTACAGGTAGGTAGTGGACTAAAGTCCAAGTCCTTTTACTTTTCCTCCACCTGAAAGGTAGGTGAGATTGTCCCCTTCGTAGTAATACCAACCGTTTTACTGAGACTTCATATAGCAGATGGGCCTGGAAAGAATTTTCTGCTCTTGTGTTCACTGTAACAGGACAGGGAGATCAGACAGCCTCAGAAATCTCTTCGTATCTAGTGTGGGACTTAATTTTTTAATACTGTTATTGATATTGTTCATTCACAGTGTAGTTAAAGGGGGGAGCCTCCACTGCATTCTTTGGCTTAGGCCTGAGATTGCTTGCTGGTTTGTAAGATCAAAATATCTAAATACTTGAGGTTTTTGTTTTCCTCTTAAAATTCTTCAGGGAGAGAGAAGGGATTGTTTCTGAGGGGTACTGAAAGTGTGGTTGAATGTGCGACATACAGGTAGGTTGTCAGCATAAGCTGAAATGTATGCATGTGAGAACTTTGATATCTCCCCCCACCCCCCCACTTTCTTCTTTCTTAACTTCTTTTTCTCTTCCTTATAGAAGTTGAGGCTGAGGGAGGACGGTAGGCACAGGAAAAACATGGCAACACCGCTCTGTGCTTTCAAACCAAAGTGTCACCCCCCCCCAAAAAAAAAAAAAGTTCGTCTAAGCACTGATTAGTCCATTATAGGCATTTTTTTCTACACCAAGATTCTGATTTTTATTTTATTTTATTTTTTTTTAACACAAAGGTGCCACCACAGGGCGTGTCCTACTCTCTTGCAAGTCTTGAAAGCATCCCTTTGCGGGCAAGGTCTCTGGGCAAGCAAGCGGTATTTGGCCTGCTACTTGCTTTCCTTTTTCCACCGGGGATATTGTAATCATAAAGTCAAAATAACAGCATATCCCAAAATTCAAAAGCTATTGTGGCCTGAGCACAGCTGAAATCTAGTAGTTTTTCCTGTATAGCTCCAGAGTTAAGTCTTCTGCCTCTATGTCTGCCACTCATAATTCAGGTTCTGCCTTTGCTTCAGAATGTGAGCAGAAGAATCCTCATTTGATGCTAATTATTGTACTCACGATTGAAACTCATTTAGGGAAAGGATTTCTATATTAAGCTGTGGGGCTGCTTCTCCCCAGTCCCTCCCTAACAATTCATTGTGTGGACTTCTCTCATCTAAAAGGTTGGTGGCTTTTGCTTGGGATCAGTGCTCTCTATTTATGTCCTTGCTGGTTTCTGAACACATTCCTGTTGCGTTAAGACTTGAAAGATTTGTAGATGTATGATGTTCAGGCACAGGATGCTAAGAGCTTAAGAGCTGATGTTACTATTCTTAGTTTGTAAATTGTCCTTTTGATACCATCTTGTTTCTTTTGTAGGTATAAATAAAACACTTGACAATAAGGTGTGAGATTTTTATTGCTTAAAAAATTCTGACTACAGGCCAGTGACAGTCTCTTAAGAGTTTTTATTTGCTTCAAGACCATGTTGATTGACTAACACCTTAGCACCTAAAAATGTGAAAGGGGGGGTGGGATTAATTGTTCTTAGTGCGAAAATTTGGGAGCAACAAGACAGTACCTAGTAGGTAAAGCCTGGGGTATTCGTTTCCTCATAACATTTCCCACCTGTCATATCACCTCTGTATCTTGACTCCCTAAACTTGATGGTCTCCTACCTGGAAAGTGAAAATTAATCACAACAGTACACTCCTGATACTTAGGGCTGTCTGTGATCTTCATTTGGGGCTTTTGCCTTATACACAGCAGGGTATATTTCCGGATTGGGATTGGCTGTTCCTTAGCATGAGTCTCACACTAGGGCCTTAGAGAGCAACAGTTGACTTGATCCATTCATGGGTTAAACACCTAAGGTTTTTATGATGGTCCAGTTGACATTGTGAGGGTACCATACTTATGTAATTGGCCCAAGTTTTAATTACCTCTATAATTTAAGGGAGATACTGATGAGAAGGTCTTCTAGATAGAATGATCAGCGCTTTGCTGAATTCCACACTAAGCATTTTTCTGACTTCAGTTTTAACATTTGGTCTCAGTCATGTAAAAGTCACCAGGAGAACACTTCAAATAGCTTGCTTCGTGTCCATGTTAAGGTGTAGAACATCTCTGAGGACCTTCAAATTGGCATTGGAAGACTTAACTTCTTTCCTTTAAGGACTAGAAGAAAATGACAAATTAGTATCTATCGTGAAAGGACGCCTTTATAACTTTGTGCATAATCTTAGTATCTAATGCCTATTTCACAGTATGTATTCAGATGTTAAAGCCAAGGGGAAACATCTCTGCAGGTTTAACTACAGGTTCACTGACCCCATCTTGGACGCTGATGCCACCACTCCCTCTTGGCAGGCCATGAATCTAGCAGTTGTCCTCAGTTTCTTTATTTCACATCTCACACCCAGTGCACTGACAGTTCCTATCAGCTCCACTCTCGAGAAATGTCCCTGTCTCTTTCCACCGATGACCACCTCCTGGCCAATTCCAGCTGCTCCAGAACATCTCCCTGCTTTGGCTGCTTTTTACCCTACACAGCAGCTGGTGGATTGGTTTTCACATGACCCCAGTTGCTGCCGTTTGTGGTTAGAATGCAATGTGAATGCCTTACCCTGACTTAACTGAGGCCCTAGGTGATTAATCTTGGTTGACCTGCCGTATAGGTTTACAGTTGACTGTACTAGCCTTTTTGTCCTTTATCATACCAAGCTGGTTCCTGCCTTGGGGCTTACACGTAAGCTGTTCTCTCTGGAATGTATTTGTCCTGTATTTTCCTAACCCAAGTATTTTGTCAAATGTTCTCTCATAGCTGTCTTCCCTGTACACTGCATAGTACCTAAAATATCCTACTGGTCTGTATTTTTTCATGGCACAGAGTTTCTGAAAACATTTGTCTTCCCATGTTAGAATGTAAGCACCATGAGGGGCACACAGACTTGCCTCTGTTCACTTCCATATCCCCTCGAACATTGAATGGATTGGTAGCTGAGACAGTGCCAGCAACACTGTTCTCGCAGCACCTACCTTTGGTCACATACAAGTAGAAGAAGTCACAGTAGAAGATGGTTTGTACTACCCCAGACACCACTGCAATTTGGTCATAGAAATTCTCAGTCTGGTACCGCCTGATCCAGTTAGCCAAGTAGAGGGCCCGGTATAGCCCAAGAAAGAACAGGTAATGAGTAGTAATGGTCTCAGCCTCTCCAGTCTTGCTGATCATGAAGAGCTGCGGCAGGATGGCCACTGATTCCAGGTAGATAGAGAAAGTCCAGAGGATCTGAGCCAAAGAGAGAAGTAGCCAGAGGAGGCTGGTCAAGAAGGGGCCATCTTTAGAATTTAGTTACTAAAATAATGTTTATTGGAGAGAATACAGTGAAGCAAAAGAGAATTTTTTTTAAGATGAACTAGTTCACCATTTATTCAGGTCTTATTTATTTGCCGCTCCGTGTGGCTTGCAGAACCTCAGTTCCCCAACCGGGGACTGAACCCGGGCCACGGCAGTGAAAGCCAGAATCCTAACCATTAGTCCACCAGGGAACTCCCAGAATCATGTTCTTGAAATTTTTAATTATTTTCATCAGTGTATCATTCCACCCCTTTCTTTGTACATAAAAAATATTTTTAAGAGATTCAAGCGTACTGCTTTTTTCACAAGCATGAACGTTGCTATAGAACATAATTTTTAATTGTTGCAGAATTCTGTCATACAAACTTGATTTAATTGAGGCTGTGGTTTCTCAAAATGGAATCGATGAACACCAGCATCAGAATCTCTTCAGATGCTTGTTGCCCCAAAGATTCTTGGGTCAGAGGCCAGACCGGAGCTGAAATCTGGGTCTGGACTGTGCTCTAATATCCACTAATCACCAGTTGGCCAGAGGGTCTTAGTCTTAAGCAGTGCTGTGATGCCTGCTTTGTTGATGAACACGACTATTTAGATGTGCCCATTTTCAAGAGGAGCACTGTCAATAGCTTATTGGCAATTTCTAAACTTATAACAACAATACAAGAGTAATGGCTATGGTTGTGGCAGAAAGGTAGCCCAGATGTTACCAAGGGTCCAGAGGTAAGGACTTTAGGGAGTGTGTTTACCTTTGGGAATTAGTACTCTGTCTGGGTCCCTTCCCTTACCTCCAGAGGAGTGAAACTGTAGTTTTCAAGGAAGGAGAGGCCAATGACTGGGACCAGAAGAAACTCCAGGCGGAATGTGTCATTCTCACTGTCAAATGTTTTCCGGAATTTCCCATAGATCATGTACACCGTGACATAGGCACAGAGGAGAAAAACCACCTAAAAAGGGAGAGAGACACATGGGAATCGATAAAGTCATTTCCCAACCTATTTGCTGGGCTTCAAAGCCACCCTGAGTTGGGACCTACCAAACCCAAGGGCTAGTGTTCTGCCTTAAGGTGGAAAAGGTGAAGTGTGCTTGCACATTTCTCTTGGGCCAATGAACCTAGAATCTGAAGCTAATGACCTTTTTGTTAAGTAACTCCATGCTTCTAACTGGGACTGATAGTGCTACCATGAAGACAAAGGTGCCCAGGCGTCCTCTCACTGTGGAATGTTAGGCCAAAAAAACCAGAATTGGTCTTTGTCGGGGGACTTGGTGGCATTCCATGGCTATTTATTTATCTTAAATGTATTTATTTTTGGCTGCATTGGGTCTTTGTTGCTGCGTGCGGGCTTTTTCTAATTGTGGCGAGTGGGGGCTTACTCCTCGTTGCGGTGCGCGGGCCTCTAATTGCAGTGGCTTCTCTTGTTGCGGAGCACAGGCTCTAGGTGTGCGGGCTTCAGGAGTTGTGGCTCGAGGGCTCTAGAGCGCAGGCTCAGTAGTTGTGGTGCACGGGCTTAGTTGCTCCGCGGCATGTGGGATCTTCCCGGACCAGGGCTCGAACCCGTGTCCCCTGCACTGGCAGGCGGATTCTTAACCGCTGCGCCACCAGGGAAGCCCCCAGGGCTCTTCTAAAGCCTCAACTTCCTGGATCTGCATCAGTGACTTGAGAGCATTCTTCCACAAAGACTTGAATCAGTTGACCATCAATCCTTCAGAAAAGTGCTCTTTTTCTAACTACAGTAGCTGTCCTCCAGCATATAATGGTTTTATGATCTGGCCTCTAACGTAGTCCAGAGGCTCTCAAACTTGAATGTGCATCAAAATCATGTAGATGGCTGCCCCTTCCCCTGCCCCC
The DNA here is from genome assembly GCF_011762595.2 of Tursiops truncatus. Lineage (NCBI taxonomy): Eukaryota > Metazoa > Chordata > Mammalia > Artiodactyla > Delphinidae > Tursiops > Tursiops truncatus. The sequence goes on from NC_047044.1 coordinate 9,803,907, forward strand.
AGAGTTTCTGATTTAGTAGGTTTGAGCGAGCCTGAGAATTTTGCGTTTCTCGCAAGTTCGTATGTGATACTGCTCTGCTGGTCCAGGACACTAGCCTAGAAAACTAATGTTTGCACTTCAAAACTCAGGTTATTTCCTCAAAGTCTTTTCTCACCAGAACGAGGCACACATGCTCTGTGTCACCATACCCCCATATAAAAATACTCATTGCTGCTTGTGAGCACATGTTCTGTAAATGTCTGGGTACCAGTCTGTCTCCCCTAGGAGAGGAGATTCCATAAGCGGGTCCATGCCCTGTCCACCTCTGAATCTAACTCAGGGCCCAGCACAAAACAAATGCTGGAATGAGTGAATGAATCAATGAAATGGAGATCACTTCTTCATTTCACAAATTCGGAAACTGGCCTCTTTGAGGATCCGAGACCTCATTCAGCCATGGCAAGGGCTGGGTTTACAATCCCTGCCAGGACTGCCCAAGTCAGACCCTTGGGCAGAGAAATAAACTAAGCAGGTGGTGTTTGCTACTTCTGTGTTGGATTTAAGGAGACAGCGATTTCAGGACCTCAGACTGTAGTTCACACTGAGTTCAACAGTGCACAAGTAACAGCATCCTCCATTCCACCAATCCCAGGAACAATATGCCCAGAATCCCAAAGGGACATCCCTGATATAGAGAAAGAGAACTCACTTTCAGTTAAATATCTTCTGGGTGCTAGGTACATTACACAGATTATCTCATGTCATCTTCACAATAGCCCTGCAAGATAGGTAGGATTCCTCCCATGTAGCCTTTTTTCCTTAAAAACAGGACTCCTATTAGACAATGTGCCCAACTAAAAACTAATTTCCCAGCCTCCTGTGCACATAAGGATGGTCAGTGACATGTAGATGGAAGTCACTGGAAAGCTCTTTAAAAAGGGCTTACCCGGCTGACAGGCACCCTATTGCTCTTTCTCCCCTTCCTCCTCCTTCCCGTCCTGAATGTGATGTGATAGTAGGAGCTCTAGCACCTATTTTGTGACTCTGAGGCAAACCTGAGGATAGATATCACATTCAGGACTAGCTATATCATTTGCAGGGCTTCTTGTTAAAAAATAAGTATTTCAAAATGGCAACAGCAAAGCATTAAACCAAGCATGGGGCCCTTCTGAGCAACTGCACAGGTAACAAGCTCAAGTGCTGGTTACACTAAAGCTGGCAGAGCAGAAAGTTAAAAGGAGATGCCATCCGGCCCTAGACTATGCACTTCCAGATTTTGTGTTATGAATGAGATAAAAATAAATCCTTACCTTATTAAAATAACTCAAGTCTCTGTTACCAGCATCCAAACCGTTACATCCCACTTTACTGACTCTGAAACCTGGGCTCCGTCCACTAAACTGTGTTGGATGGTTGGTTAAAATCTCAGAAAATGTCTCATCCCAACCAAACCTCACAGCTATGGCCCAGGGCTGAGAGATGCTGTTTCTCCGTCTATAAAACAGGACCAAGCTTCAAAGCAACAGCTTCCCATGGCAAAACCAAATCCAAACTGTTCACCTGGATCATCTGCCCTCACCCAGCCCTCTATCGGCACCCCTACCACCAGCAGGTAGCCCTCACCTGCTGAGCTCCCAGCGTGCCTGCCTTCTGTCTGTCCTTTGAATACACCAAGCTTGTTCCTGTCTTGGGGGTCTTTGCATCAGCTATTCCATCTGCTTAGAATGCTCCTCCTCTGAGCTTAATCCTTGTGTCACTCAGATCTCAGCTTACACGTCACCTCTTTGGAGAGGCCCTTCCTGATGACACTCCCTAAATAGCTCCCTAGTCGTTCTCTATCACGTAACCCTGTTTTTAAAACTTCTTTCGTTATAATTGAAGGAAACATCATCCTATTTTACTTATTTGCATAGCCTTATCCCTAACCAGTTTTTCTTACTTGTTTTATTATCTGTCTCCCCGGTTAGAATGTAGGTTCTGTGAGTATAGGTGCCGCATATATCTCCTTCAGGTACCTAGCTCACAGTAGGTGCTCAATAAATAATTGTCAGATAAATGGACGAATAAGTTCTCTGAAAGCTCAGGGTACCATGTTTGATTTTTTGCGGTACGCGGGCCTCTCACTGTTGTGGCTTCTCCCGTTGCGGAGCACAGGCTCCGGACACACAGGCCCAGTGGCCATGGCCCACAGGCCCAGCCACTCCGCGGCATGTGGGATCTTCCCGGCCCGGGGCACGAACCCGTGTCCCCTGCATCGGCAGGCGGACTCTCAACCACTGCACCACCAGGGAAGCCCCGATTTTTTGCTTATTTTTTAACCATTATAATAGCTAACCTTGATGGAGTTTTTAATATATGACAGCTATTGTGTATTTACATTTATTACCTCGTTTAACTTTCACAACAAAATCCTCTGAGGTAAGTACACCTATTCTTCATTTTGTAGAGGAGGAAACCAAGGTGCACAGAGGCCAGAAAACTTGCCCAAGCCCAGGTCCCACAGCTGCTAACAGCAAAGCCAGGATTCAAATGCAGGTCTGCCTGGCTCCACAGCCTGAGTCCCCAAGTATACTGTCTCACCGTCTGGGGGTTGCTTGGCAGCCCCCCACCATGGCTGCCCATCCCCCTTACCTTCATTACTGTGTTGTAGATGGAGATAAAGTTGGTGAACAGGTCCAGGTACCTGGTGGTGAAGACGAGAGCGAAAAGGATCTGGCTCTTCCCGGAGATACCTGTAGCCGGATGGGGACAGGAGACAATAAGAACACAGACGGCCAGGCTCACACACACTCGAGAAGCCCAGAGCCTGAGCTGGAAAGGCCTCCAGAGTGTCCACTTCATAATGACACCCTGTCCAGGACACTGTCACCCTCAGAGGGCCAGGAAACACCCCTTCCCATTGGGTCACTTGAGTCTTTTACTCTCATTAGGCTGTAATCTGTCACCCGGTCTCCAAATCAAGACATGAACACCAAGTTCCCAGGGCCCCTGTGCGTGCCTGCCTTGGTTCCTGCTCTGGGGAGGGCGTGGGGATGGGGGGAGTCAGGCTTGCAGGGGGTAAGTGTCAAGGCTCCTCTTTGCTCTACCCCCAGGGTTCCACTGACAATTCCCAGGGCTCCATCTTTTGGAGAACAACTCACCGACTCTACAAGGTGCTGATTCACCAGGGAGACCACAGCAGGTGGAGGAAGGCACAGGGCCAAGGGAACATTCTATTTTATTTTTCCAAATTTTAAAGATTAAAAAAGCTTTTTTTCTAGTTATAAAAGTTATGACTATTTTTACTCATTGTAAAACAAAATCCAGATAGTACATAGAGATGTAATTTAAAAAGCAACAATCACCTGAATCCCAAAGTCTGAGTGTGCGATCTTCCAGATCTTTGTTGGTGCACAGATACACACAACACATATGTGCACACATATGACACATTTGGACGCATCAAGTTGACAAAACTGGGTTTGTACTTTCCATGCTATTTCCTCATCTGCTTTGGTCTCTTTAAACTTTTTATTTTGAAACAATTTTAGATTTACAGAAGAGTTGTAAAGACAGTACAGAGAGTCCTACCCTTCACCCAGCTTCCCCTAATGGTAACACCGTGCACAATCACGGAACATTTGCCAAAACTAAGAAACTGACATTGGTATAGCACTATTGACTGAACTCCAGACTTTTCACGTTTTCCCACTGATGCCCTGTTTCTGTTCCAGGATCTAATCCAGGAATCGAGGCTACAATTAGCCATCATGCTCCTTAGTCAACTTTTGCCCACTTTTGATACATCGTGGAGGCGGTTCCTGGGTAAAAGCAAGCAGCTGCCCTGCCTCCCATTTCTCTTGCCCCATTAAGCCCACAGCAGTCTGGATACTTCACCAAACCACTCCCATGGTCCCCGATGCCCACGTTACTGCATCCAAACGTCAACTCTATCTCACCCACCCAACTCCTCAAGAGCACTCCGTCTATCCCAACCACACCTTTCTCCAGGTTTCTGTGGCTGTCCACGCTGCCAGCTTCTCACCGCCTCTGGCCACTCCTGTCCTCCTCAACACCTAATCCTCAGAGGGCTACCTCTCTTCTCCCTCTGTCCCTTTGCCATCCCATCCGACACACAAAGGACCCTCTGGCTCCAGACTCTCCTTGGATCTCTGACCTGTATATTCCTGCCTGACTAAATCCACCATCTCCCCTTGAACCCCCTCCTTCTCCTGTCTTCTGTCCTTCTTCTGCCACCATCATCCCCTTTGTGCTCAAGGTAGAAAACCAAGAGCCATCCTTGAGCCTCTCTCACCTTTGTCCCCTCACCCCTGGATTTTATTCTAACTATGATGGATCTACTGGGGAATTTGACACCAAGAAGTGACATTACCGGATTCAGGGTTTGATTCCTTTGTACGCCTGATCTGTGCCTTTTCTAATTATTCCTCTGGTGAGGGACATTTTGGGGAGAGGGGACAATCCTAACGACTGAGGATGAACACCACTGAAGCCCCTAATATCCTGGAGAGGGCTGGGTCCACCTGCCAGCTTTCCTACCAGCATGGCAACCCTGAGCCTCAACTGTAAAATGGGGCAGGACTGACGTGAGGACTAGATAGGATTCAGTGAGGACCCGAGTGCCTCCCTGGGGGTCTGGCAGTGGGGCTGGCTGTGGGTGAAGGAGCCCCCTGGGGGAGGGGGTCGGAGTCCAGGAGGCAATACTGATCAGCTCGGAGCTATGCCTTTCGTGATGCCATATCCCTGAGCCCTCACTGAGGTCTGGCCAGCGGGGTCCTCAGCCCCGTTCAGGAGGGTCCAGGCGGCTCTAGCGGGGGATGCTTGGCTACCCCCTCACTCGGCCTTTCCCCACTCCTCCCCTCTTTCTATCCCCAGCCTGCCAGGCCCCTGGGCTTCACTCACATTTTCTTAGCTCTTTGGGAGCCCTGGAGGTCTTGAGCACAATGTTTTTTTCACACTGTTTTGAAAGCAGTGAATAATTTCCACCAAAGCAAGCTGCACATGGAGACCCCAGGACACAGAGGAGAACAGGAGCCAGTACCCGGCCAGAGTCCCTCAGGGGACCCACTGGCCAGGTACAGACCTCCTGCCATTTGACAGATGGGAAAACTGAGGCCCAAGGTTACACAGTGAGTCCGTGGCAGAGCAAGAATGAAGCTCCAGTCTCCTGCCTTCGGGGCTGGGTCACAGGGGTGTCATACCAGGCCCTGCTCCTCGGGGCTGACGGGCTGGCATCCAGGAACCTCACCCCCTCCGTTCTCAACCAGGCCTGTGCTGATTCCTCTCCGCACACACACAGGCCCCACTGCTCACCCGCCCTTTCCTTTTCCAATAGCACTTCGCTTCCCTGACAAACCGTATCATTTACTCGGTTGCTACCACTGTAGCTGGTTGGCAGTCTCCCACTGATAGATTCAGCTCCACCAGGCCAGGATCTCTGCCTGTTGCCCGGTTATATCCCAGGTGCCCGGTACAATGCCTGGCAGAGTGGGATGGGGAACAGAGCCCCCTCCTGGTCACGGCTGCCCACCCCATCCAGGGCCCTCCAGTGGCAGGGACAGGTTCAACCTAGATTCTTCCTCTCACTGGAGCCCCTCTCAGGGCTCCTGGCCCACTTCCCCTGAGTGGGAACCTGAGGGCCCGTGAGTGCCCATTTCCCTGGAGACCCCAAACCCGAATGGCCTCCAGGTCTGGAATCACTCCCTCTGCAATGACCCTCACACCGGCACCCACCTCTCCCCCCCACCAAGCCCCCTGGGCCAGCAGCCTCCACGACGCTCTCTGCTTCCTCTCTCAGCCTCCCCACACAGCTTCCAGGGTCCCCTCCGAGCCCCTCCCCTGCTCCCCAACTTTCCTTGGCTCCCAGTCCCAACTCCCTACTTGACAGACAAGGCCCTTTCACATATGACCACCCACCCCCCTGGACTCATCTCCCTCCCAGACCACCCCGAAATTGGGCTGCTCACCATCCCTGGGACATGCCCTGCCCTCTGTGACACAACACACCCTTCCTGGGTGACACCCTGCCTGTCTTCCAGGACCCAGCACAGAGCTGCTCCCTCCATGAAGCCTCAGGGGTCCACTCTGCCTCCTTGGCACCCACAAGGAGCCTGGGCACGTCTCTGTATCCCCTCACCCCAGTGCCAAGCACAGGGCAGGCGCCTCCAGGACACCAGTGGACAGAGACGGCTGCAGGCAGCTCAGCAGCCTCTTAATACACGGGGTCTGTTTGGCCACCACCAGTCCAGCCCTGAAACTTCTCCAAACCCCTAGCAGGGCGGTCAGACTGCTGGGCAAAAGGGGGACCCCCTCCCGCCCTCCCTGGGCTTCTGCTCATGGGCGGCTCCATGCCCACCTGGGCCTGGCTGGTGCCCCTCCTGCCACATCATAGCCGCCTGAGGCACAGGCTGGGGAGGAAAGAGGGCCCAACTTGGGGGGAGGGGGGAAGTCCGGGAGGGGGAGGGGAGAGTGGTGGGGGCAGGAAAAGAGAAGACCTTGAGGGTCTGGAGCCGCTTCCTGTGTGTGCACCTCCTTCTCCCCCGCGCCCCGGTCCCCACCCTGGGTGGGGGCAGAAAGAACAATGGGCCCCAAGGGATGCTGCTCCTGGGCAGCAAAGAGAGTGTCACCTCCTCCTTATTCCCCCTCCTCTTCCAACTAGCAGCGGCAATGCCAAGCAGGGGAGAGAGGGGGTCGGTCAATGGAGGCGCAAGCCCGTCTTCCCTCCGTAACTTCCGCGGGTCCCTTTTCTGTGATATGGTACAATTTTAAGTTTTCTTTGGAAGCTGAGCTACGCAAAAACAGTTTCAAGCACCCCCAAGCCGAAGTGCCCACCCTCAACAGACATTCAGGAGGCTCCCCGTAAGCCCTGCAGCAGGGGCGTGCGGCTGGCCCTCCGCCCCCGGGGCCCCACCTCCCGCCCGGAGCGCCCCTCACCCGTGCAGCACTTGGAGCGCCAGATCTTCCCCAGTAGCAAGATCATGGCCAGGAGGTGGCTCAGGTCGCCCAGGATACGAAACACGTTCATGGTCCGGCCCGCTCTCAGCCAACTCCTGGGAAACTTTCTGGCGGGCGAGGCGGCTGCCACGTCCCCGGCCCCGGCCTCTGGGTCCCGCGCCCCTGCCCGCGCCCCCGAGCTCCGCGCTCCCGTCCGGGCGCAGCCGCTCCGCCAGCGCGCTCTTGGCGAGGCGGTGACGTGGCCGAGCCTGCCGCCGTGCCAGGGAGCCAGGAAGCGCCGCCGCCCGAGATCCCGAGATCCCGCCTCCCGGCCCAGCCCAGCGCCGCGGCTCCCGGGGCGGGGCGGCTCCGCGGGCTGGGGGGCTTCCGGCCTGGGCCAGCCTCCCGCGGCCTGGGCCCGCCACCCGCCGCCGGGGCCGCTGTGCGTCTGCGAGGTGCCTGCCACGTCCCGCCCGCCCCACCCCCCATACCCGGAGAAGGGTCCGCCGGGAGTCCGGGACTCTGCCTCCTCTGCTCGGAACCCGGGGTCCTACCGCACGTGACCGTGGGCAAGCCACTGAGTCCCTCTCTCTGCCGCGGTTCCCTCATCTGTACACAGGGCTAAGAAGACCCGTGCTGGGGTGAAGTGGTGTCCCGCGTGCCACTGCTTGGCATGAGCTCAGCAGGTTGGAAGCCCCCCATAAACGGTGACCCACTGCTACTGTCATCATCAGCCTGGGGTTGGAACTCCTCCGGTGGGAAGAAGAGCTGGAGCTGGGTTCCCCACCCTCTCACCTGTTAATTTGAAGAGCCGCCTTGTCCTGACCTGACCTGTTGGACAATGGTAACCAAAGACTCTCTGGCTGGAAGTCAGGCTGACCTTGGTTCCAGCCTGGGTGCTGAGAGACTTCCTCTCTCTTGGCCTCAGTTTTTTCATCTGTAAAACGGGATCACTGTGAGCATGGAAGAGGTCAGGTCTCTCAGGGAGAACCAGGGTCCTCCCTAGTGTCTCCCTCTTCTTGGTGTGACAAAATGTTAAACAGGAGCACAGGCCAGAAGAGACTCCAGAGGGCTGGGGAATGTTGGCCAGCAAGTTGGGAGGGGTGAAGGGTGAAGGACCAACTGTGGGCAGGAGGCCTGTCAGGGCTGCCTGACCTGAGCAGGTCAGACACCCTCTCTGGGCCTTGGTCTCTGCATCTGTAGTAGTGGATCGCCTGTGTTAAGGGCCCTTATCACCGCCGCCCTTTTGACCCCTGTAGCCCCTTCTCCCACTCAGGACCTTCATCTCTCCCTAAATTACTGGCTTCCTTTCTGTGGCCCCCCTCCCCATCACAGACAGCCAGAGAGGCTTTGCCATGATGAAGTCTGTCACTCCTCTACTTGTGACCCTTCCATGGCCCCCTCACCATGACTCCCAGGGCAAGGCAGTCTTTTGAGACTCAAAATGTGGTCCAAGGACCAGCAGCGTCTGTATTGCCTGCTGGGAATGCGGAATCTCGGGCCCCACCCCAGACCAACTGAATCAGAATCTGCAGTTAAACAAGATCCCTGAGTGATTTGTGTGCACATGAAAGTGTGAGAAGCACTGATCTAAGCAAAACTAAGAGGGAGGTACTGTTATTATCCCCATTCTACCCTGGGGAAACTGAGGCACAGAGAGCTTAAGTAATTTGCTTAAGGTCACACAGAAACTAAATAGTGGAGCCTGGATTCCACCACACAGTCTGACTTCAGGGTTCATGCAATTAAATCATGACATTACACTGTGGGTTGTCATGGGAGGTGATGAGCTCCCTGTCATATGAGGCAGGTGAGCAGGGGGGTGGGTGCCATTTGTCACGGATGCTGCAGCGGGGACTCCTGCCCTGGCCGGGATAGCCATCAAGTATTGGGCATCTACCGGGTGCCAAGCGTGAGTCAGGCACATTAGACAGGTTCTCGCCATTCAGCCTCAACAGTCACCCTCAGAAGCAGGCTTTAAATCTCACTTTGCAGGAGAAGCCTATCGAGGCCCAGGGAAGTGAGATGCGTGGTCACAGTTCTTCTGGGAGGAAGAGCCAGGCACTCATCCCAGGGCTGTGACAGGTTCTGAATGGGCCGCTATGTTCCCTGCTCACCCCCCACCCCAGCCCTGCCCAGATACCTCCCCTCCAGTCAGTGCCCAGAGAAGGCGGTGGCTATTTAAATCCCTCAGGTGTGGCTACAGTTCTCTCTGCCCAACCAGCTGGCATCTCTTTCTCAGCGCCCACCTCCTCCCCAAGCCAGGGAAAAGCACGTGCATTTGCCATTTGGTAAAACATCTGTCCTCTTGAGAAGCAGCCCTAACTGCCAGCAGGGGATGGAACAAGGCTAGAATCCTCTTCCCTCTATTTCTCCAGGGGGACCACAGGGGAACTGGCCCAGGCCAGGGGAGGTCTGAGGAGTGACCCCCACGGTGGTGGAGGGGGAAGAACTCAAGATCTTGTCCTGGGCCTGCCACGGTGGCCTTGAGCCTGCCTTGTCTCCTCCTTGGGCCTCAGCTTTCCCATCTGTTGATGGGGATAATGAAGAGAGAAGTATTGCTGACTTGTTATTCAGTCCTCCTTACATCTAGTCTTCGCAGTCTCCCTATGAAACCGATACTCCCTATGTCTCAGGACAGAAAACTCATCACCCCAATTTTGCAGATAAGGAATCTGAGGCTCAAACTTGTCTCTTGCTCCCACAGGTCACATAGACCTCCTCTCCCCAAGGTTCTACCACTCTGTCCTTAGTAATGAGCCCCGCCTTTTTCACACCTACTCCATCTTCAAGGTGGAGCGTTTTTCAAAGCTCCCAACGAAGAGCGGGGGAAAATCCCCACTCATTTCATTCCCCTGGCTCTAGAGCAGGCCGGCACGCTGGCCACCTGCACTGTCGGACCTATCTTTCCCGGACGCTGGGTGGTTCCCGGCAAGTCCCTCACTTTCCTGACACTCGAAATTTGTCTGCTGTAGGAATGCAATTGAGGGGAGGCCAAGGGGGAAGTTTCCTTCCGTTCAAAGGGCAAGGATTCTTTTTCCCTCATTAAGAAAGCAAACTGTATGTTCAAAGTCAGATTTATGGGAGAGTGAACGGGACAGTTGCTCAATTATAGGAAGAAAAGATGTATGTGTAGTCTTTTTTTCCTACCTGGTCCTAGCCCTTTGTTATATTTCACCGCTCTTTTGAATATCCTGCTAACTGCCTCAAGTTCTGTGGGGAAGGAAAGTGTGGATATAAAGGGAAAATCACGATCCTGAGGACACCCCACCACTTAATCAGCTGCTTCTGGCCGGGCAGGGCCCTGGAAGGAGGTGGGAGCTATTGGCCCGGGCTCCCGGGACTCCCTTCGGGTTCCTGGGGGCCGCTATGGCTTTCTCTGGTCTCGGCAGCAAGTGGACGCTCCCCCCGTGGGAGGAATGAACTCTTCCCACGAAGCCCCGAGCCCGAGGTCCAGCGCCCGCCCCACCCCGCCCCCGCAAGAGGCGTGGACGAGTCTATTCCCTAATAGAATGGGGGTGGGCTGAGGGCAACCTTCCTGTGGTTCCGCCTCAGGTGTTCTGGAAGCTTCCCCCTCCCCACTCCTGCTCAATACGTTTTGGGTGACACACGGCAGGGCCTAGTATGCGCCCCATTTTTACCCGGCGGGGAACCAAGGTTCCAAAACCTCTCTTCCACTTTCAGTCCCAAGCACATTTATTGAAGAGCAGCTGTGTGCCAGGCGCCTTGCAGGTTGATTGTAGGTGCAGACTTAAGGAGCCCTTGGGGCACCGTGGGAGGCGGGTGCCTGTGCATGCATTGGATATGGCGCAGAGGAGAGAGTAATTACCCTGGGCTAGGGGGAGTCATGAGGGAGAACTGCAGTTAGGAAGGCTTCAGAGGATGCCAGAGCCGGGCATTGAAGGATGAGTAGGAGCCTGTCTCAAGGACAGAGCCTGGGGGAAGAGAACAGAGTCCCAAGTAGAAGGAACTACATGCGCAAAGGCGCAGAGATATGTATGATACCACTCCCTGGTCGGAGTCTCCCAGTGCTGCGCAGCCAAAACAAGAAAGGAAAAAAAAAAAAAAAAATAGGAGAGGGGAGAAGGATGAACGTCCAGGTTAGAGAGACCTTTGTTCGAGGCTCAAGCTCCACCACGTACGAGCTGTCCGAATTCGCGCAATTTATTTAACCTCTCCAAGTCATAGTGTTCTCATCGGTAACTTGAGGGTAAACCAAGTACTGACTTCAGAGGGTAGCTATCAGGGTCAAAGTTAGGTTTCTAAAGCGCTTTGCAAGGAGTGAACCACGCAACAAATGCCAGTCCCTTGCTCCCCTTTACAGGACACTGAGGCCCAACGAGGCAAAGCAGAGCCGGGCAAAAACACGGAAATTCCGTGTCCTCAGAAGACAATCACTCCCTCGCCGGTTTATTCCAGGAGACGCGCAAAAGAGACAATTTTTTGTAACCTCTCTGTCCGAGGAAGCCTTCTTGGGCGCTGGAAGTGTTCTGTATCTAGATCCGAGTGGTGATTACATGAGTTTTATACCTACGTAAAAACTCACTGAGCTGTACTCTTAAGGTGTATTACTGTTTGTTAGTTACACCTCAATTAAGAAAAAGAAAAAGAAACCAACCCTGTCCGCGATGCCCTGGCGACACGTCGCCACTGGCGACAGCTGTCTTTCAGAGACTCCAAAGGCCAATCTCCCAGCGTCCGGCGCGGGCTCAGCGCCCTGCGCGGAGAATCGCGCACCTCGCGCTAGGGCCGGGGCGAGGTTCCCAAGGCAACCGCGAGCCGCTAGCCGAGTCTCCGGAATGACGAGGCGCCACCGAAGACCCGGAGCCCGGATTGCTGAACCGGAGCCACGGAGCGAGGCTGGAGCGAGAGGGCGGCTGGCCAAGTGCGGAGGGGAGCGACTCCGCGCCCTTTGTCCTTGCGCTGGCATCCCGAGGGCATCTGGGAAACTCCACTCCCAGCCCTGACTGTGGCCATAAACTGCTGTTTGAATACACCCCTAGGGATTCACTCTCGGCTTTCCAGGTGGGGAGATGGAGGGCTTGGCTACTCCCCAATACCATAGGGCAAATCAGGGGCAAAGCCGAGCTCTGCACCCTGGTGGCCCGCTTTCCAGCTTGTGTCTCCTAGTCAAGTGGGAGGCACATAGGGCTGTGTGCTGGCATCTCCTTGGGGTCTGGTTCCAGCTCTGCTAGTGCTCTGTGGTCTTCAAGTCCCCTCTCCTGTCTGGGTCTCAGGGATGGGGACAATACCACCAATATCTCAGAGTAGTTGTTACCGAGTATGTGAAACAACGAGTGTAAAAGTGGCTTATAAACTGTAAAGGGCTTTGCCCCTGTCAGGGACCACCACCATCGCTAACCTAATGCCTTCTGGTCCTCATCATAACCCCAGCCCCAAATGCATCCTTGGTGACAACCAGCTGCACAGGGAACCTGGGGCTCCGAACTCTCCATGCCGGGAGGTTTCCAGTCAGTAGGTGAGAGTTCCCTGCCCCCATTTTCTGCTTCCTAAGGAATGGGCTCAGGGCAGATCTCCCACAGGCACCAGGGATCCTTTGGTCCCCAGACCACCCAGTTAGAGGTGTTCACAGAGACCACCCTCCACCCATCCTCCTAATTTTCCACCCTCTGGCTGGATCATAGAAGGTCCCAGAACACATTCCCTGGACAGAGCCCAGGACACACTACTCAGTGCCCTTTGAATGCCACATGCTGGGCATGTGTGGACAGTTGTGTATTCATGTGCTGTGAGGCTATATATACACTGGTGTCTGTGTGTGTGTGTGTGTGTGTGTGTACACATGTGCCCGGCATGCATATGTTGGGGGGGTGTGTGTACTTGGGATGTGTATCTGAGTGTGTGTATGTAAATGTGTGTATTTACGGCTGTGTGGTATGTGCTTGCAGGTGTATGTTGTGTATTTGTGGCATATGTGTTTGCCCATGCATCTATTTGTGTCTTTGATGCTGTATATGCATATTTAGGTGGACATTTGTGAGTTTGTACTTGTGGTGTGCACAAGTGGGTGTGTAAAACTGTGAGGTCTGTGATTGTGCATGAGTGGGAGTGTGCTGGGGGTCCTGGGTGCAGGAACTCTTTTCTCTCCCATCTCCCCTCATCTGGCTGACCTTCCCCTAGCTAAGGACTGTGGCCTCGGCCACAGACATGCTTCAGCTCACTCTTACCCCCTCTGCAGACCTGTGGCTGCCCAGGTCTTTAGCTTGCCTGGGTCTTTGGCCAGTGTGGGCACCAGGGGCAAGGGTGCGTGGGTGAACCTGAGGCCAGGGCTCGTGTGCCACCCCCTCTCCGCCTGGCCTCTTCCCCTCCCCACAGCAGGAGCAGCAGCGGGAAAGGTTGGCGGAGGGGGGCTATTTTGGGAGCGTCTCCTTAGCAACAGCTGCCACGGCCGTCTGTGGCGGTTTTTCTATAGGTGCTAAAATATTCCACCCTGGTGACTACTGAGTGCTGGGGGGTGGGCGAGGGTGGGAGCGGAGGGCGGGAGAGACCCCTAGAGTCCTCTGTGCCCAGAGCCCAGCTTGCTAGGATGGGTCCTCTGGACCCCCAGCTCCCCTTTCCCCACCTCCAGTCCTCACCCCTCAGGGCTGCTGGGACTTTAGAGCTCTGAGGCAGGCCAGCTGTGTCCTGGTGTGATTTCTAATCTAAGCAGCTGAGCTGTCTCAGTTTGCCCCATCTGTAGAATGGGCTTGTCTGACTTTAAGAAGCTCTCTGGGCCAGTAACCTCTGGACCCTGTGGCTCTGGCATTTTGTTTTGTTTTTTAATTTTAATTTTTTTAACATCTTTATTGGAGTATGATTGCTTTACAATGGTGTGTTAGTTTCTGCCGTATAACAAAGTGAATCAGCTATATGTACACATATAACCCCGTATCCCCTCCCTCTTGCATCTCCCTTTCACCCTCCCTATCCCACCCCCCTAGGTGGTCACAAAGCACCGAGCTGATCTCCCTGTGCTATGTGGCTGCTTCCCACTAGCTGTTTTACATTTGGTAGTGTATATATGTCCATGTCACTCTCTCACTTCATCCCAGCTTACCCTTCCCCCTCTCTGTGTCCACAAGTCCATTCTCTACTTTATTCCCGTCTTGCCCCTAGGTTCTTCAGAACCTTTTTTTTTTTAGATTCCATATATATGTGTTACATATGGTATTTGTTTTTCTCTTTCGGCTCTGGCATTTTGAGGTGGACTTTTCCCTCCCCTCCCCAGCTGTCCCACCTGCCTGGCCCAAGTCCCCTTCCCCTCCAGCCCTCCCAGCCCTCTGCACAAGCTCTCCGGGCCCCTGTGGGACCAGGGAGGCCTGGCTGGGCTGCCAGAGTGAGCCAGTTAGTGGGTGCTCTGCTGGCCTGGGATGACCTTTCCCCAGAAACTAGGAGCAGGTTCAAATCACGGCTCAGATACTTGCTTACTCCCTCAGTGACCCCAGGAGAGGGTCTTCCTCTCTCCAGGTTTCTTTGTTGTTTTTTTTTTTCCTCCAGGTTTCTTACCTGTGAAACTCAGCGAGTTGTTATGAGGGTCAAATGGGAGAATGGAGAACGGGCAGGAAGCTTTGGCAAAATGTACAGATGGACGAAGGTTTCTACTGTCATTTCCATCAAACTTCAGAGCAAGTCTCCCCTTGCAGAGAGTTTTTCCTCGCCACCCGGGCCATGCCACATGCCTCAGTTTCCCCATTGGTAACAAGTGCGGTGTCATAGAGTTCTTGTGAGGATTAAATGAGACAGTGCTCGTGAAGGTCTAGAGCAGTGCTGCCTGATGACCGTCACTCAAGAGATGCTTGTTCTCTGCCCTCTATCCCGGGGGGCTTCTGCGTTAGATGATGACAAAGTCTATTTGCCCTTTGGGGCCCTGGTCCAGACTATCCCATTACAGATGAGGCCTCTGAGGTCCAGTGAGGACAAGCAACTTGCCCAGGGTCACCCAGGTTCCGACACCCAAGTCTACCACCCACACCTGTGCAGCCTCTGCACACCTGTCTCCCTGCCTCCCCACCCCCCTTCCCACCCCTGCCCCGCACACGGCTAGAAGCTACTTAAACAAAATTCTTCCTTTAGTCTTTAATCACCCTCAGAGGGCTTCCCTGGTGGCTCAGTGGTTAAGAATCCGCCTGCCATTGCAGGGGACACGGGTTCGAGCCCTGGTCCGGGAAGATCCCACATGCCGCGGAGCAACTAAGCCTGTGCGCCACAACTACTGAGCCTGCGCTCTAGAGCCCACGAGCCACAACTACTGAGCCCATGTGCCACAACTACTGAGCCTGTGCTCTAGAGCCCGTGCTCCGCAACAAGAGAAGCCACCGCAATGAGAAGCCAGCGCACTGCAACGATGAGTAGCCCCCGCTCGCTGCAACTAGAGAAAGCCTGCGCACAGCAACGAAGACCCAACACAGCCAAAAATAAATAAATTAAAAAAAAAATCATCCTCAGAACATCCCCTTAAAGTGGATACTGTCCTCCCCACTTTACATATGAGGAAACTGAGGCCCAAAGAGGACAGATGAGCTGCCCAGAGTCACACAGGGGTGGATGGTAGAGAAGAGACTCTTTTTTCTGGGCTCCATGAAGCTCTCCCTGCCTGGAGCTGTCCTTTCTGCCTCTCCCCACTTCCTTCCAGTCCACCCTCAGCCTCCACAGGACTCTCCTTACAGGAGATGAGCAATGGGGGCTGCAGTCTGCAGCCCCAGGCCTAGCAAGGGGACCATCACCAGTTGCTTCCTCTCAACCCCTGTGTCGTCACAGCCACCAGGCCTCCTCCTCCTCTTTCCCTGAACTCACTGCTCCTGAGCCCCCATTCTTTCCTTAAACTGGTGCCCAGGGACCTAACATTGGGTTTGATCCCATGGGAAAAGATGCTCTAGGTCTAAAGACACCCTTGTCTCCATCTCCCCCTTCTTGCTGCCCCTCCTCCTTCCCCTGTACCCCACACTCCCAGGGCAGCCACCAGGCCAGGCCTCTGGCCAGGTGAAGAGACCACAGGCCATTTGCCTCACCTGCATCCTCCCACTTTCAATTCATGGAAAGGTATGATAGGTACCAGGCACACATGGCCGCTGACCCAGCGTTCAGATTGCTTGAGTTCCCCCACCCATTCACACACCAAAGACTCATTCCATGGAACATCAGTCCTGGTTGCCGCCCTGTGAGGACACAGCAGGGTAATGAGGAAGAGGGCATGGAATGGGATACGTGCTGTGCGGCTCTGCACAGCGTTGAAGGGAGGACCGAGAAGGGATGGTCACGTTTATTGAGCACCGACTATCAGCTGTGCATTCCTTGTGCATCCACCTCACTTGATCTGCACCTGTGAGGAGAAGGACAGTGACGGTCCTCATTTTATAGACAGGTTAAATAGAAACTTTGCTCAAGGTCATGAAGCTCCATGTGCCGTTAAGCCCAGGTTGGCCTGACTCCCAAGCCTACTTAACAAGAACCAAACTTGTGCCCGGTGCTGGATGAGTGAATGAGTAGGTGAGGGCAGCAGGAGGGCTTCCTAGGGGAGGTGGCGTGGAGGCTGGACTGGGGAACAGCAGGAATTCTCAGAGCAGAGAAGGAGGAAGGGCATTTCAGGCAGGAAGAACAGCATGTGCAAAGGCAGAGGTGTGGAAGCATCTGGTGTGTTCTGGAATCTATAGGAATCAGGATGTATGTGTGGGTACATGGGGTGTGGGATAAGGTGGGGCCTGACTGTACCTCACGCTGAGGGGTTGGGACTGGATCCTTTCAGGTGAGGGGGCTCTGCGGGGGATTGGACACCGTCATGGTGGTTCACGTGCTGTGGTTCCTGTGCCTGATGCAACTTCAGAGGATCAGCTTGAAGGCAGAGCAGGAGGTTTTATATTCAATAAATTCTCAATCCAGCTTTGGGATGCCTCAGTCTCCCTCTCTTAACTAGGGCCAGTCAGAGATGGCCAGGCTCCCAGGTGAGTCCTTCTGGCTGTCTAACTGCAGGCATTCTCTCATCCTCCTACCCTGCATCCTCCAACCTCCTGTGTCCTCGGAGGGTTGGAGTGAGGTGCCAGGATGGCCACGGAAATGGCTGGCTCACCAGGGGCTGAGGCACGGGGTCCTCTCCCTGCAGTCCAGAGTGTGGGCCCAGACCTGAGCGCACTCAGGGCGAGAAGGAAAAGGGCGCGATCCTCCCTTATAAAGACACTTTGGGGTAATGGGGACGCAGAGAGAGACTGGGGTTTGACCTGCCTCTGCCACCTCTGGGTGACCTTGGGCAAGCCTGTGACCCTCTCTGGTACTCAGTCTCCCAGTCTGTAAAACGGGGCGGTGCTACCTAGCCTATTGTGAGGGTCATTCCAGCAGGGCCACACCTCCGTCTCCCGGAGCTGGGTGTGCAGGGTCCTTAACTGCCCGTTCTTCAGGAGGGAAAGGGGACCATAGAGGGGAGTGGCCCGGCGCTACCGAAGCCGGTAGCGACCCTCTCCCACCCACCCCCTTCCCAGCACGGAGGAACCCTCTCCACCTGCCCCTGGGGGGCGAGAAAACCCGGGAGCGCACCCTCGGAATGGGTTCTGGGAGGAGTGCTCCTGGGGGGAGGAGGAAAACCCGGGCAGGATCTCGGGCAGGAGCGGAGCACGCGGCCCCCAGCCCGTGCTCAGCCCGCGCGGCCGGCGGGTGGGAGGGGGTGTCATGCCTGGCTAGGCTGAGGAGAAGGGGCAGGGCCGGGCCCGGCGGGCCGCCCGGGGCTCGGGGCTGGGGGTGGGGGCGCGCGGCCTCCGCAGTGGGGCGCGGGTCACGTGTGAGGAGGGGCGAAAGTCTCGCAAAGCCGGGCGGCGTGCCGCGAGTTGGGAGTTCTCGGCGCGCCGCGGGCGGCGGGAGCTCGGGCTCCCGGGCAAGCCGGGGACGCGGCAGAGGCGGGGGCCTGGGTCCGAGACCGCGGGGGCCGCACCGAGAGTGGGAGGGAGGGAGAGAGACAGAGGCAGGGACCGGAGCGAGACAGAGACGCGCAGGGGAGAGACAGGGCAGGGGTAGAGGAAGGCAGGGGACAGACTGGGAAGGCGACGGAGACGAAGACAGGGACCCGCAGGGAGAGACCGAGAGACCGACTGGGGCAGGGGAGACCGGGAGAAACAGAGAGCCGAGGGCGCGGCGGGGGAGGTGGCGGCAGAGCCGGGGCTGGCCGGCCGCGGGGGTCTCGGGGCCAGAGGCGAGCGCAGCGGGGCAGGGAGCGGAGCGCAGGGCGGGGGACAGCGCGGAGTGACAGCGAGAGAACAGTGGGGGCGGCGGAGGGAAGGAGCCTGCGGCGGGGGCGGGGGGCGCCAGCGCCATGGGTCCCCGGACCCTCGCGCTCTGAGCCCCGGCCCGGGGCCCGACGATGCTGAAGCCGAGGCGGCGCCGAGGGCGCGGCGCGGGGCAGCGCTGAAAGTTGGGCGGCCCGCGGGGAGCGGCGCGGGACGGCCCGGAGACCGCGAGACCCGGGGACCGACGGACAGACCCACAGGCAGCCGGGGAGGGGGGGCGGGGCCGGCCCACCGAGTTCGCGGGGAGTGGGCGCCGGGACACCCTTCTCCCCGCCCGGGACGCCGCCCGCCCGACTGCGCCTGGGATGTAGCGCCCGTTCGCCGCCTCCCGGAGACTCGTCGGACCCTGCGCCCCGCGGTAAGCCGGGCCCGCGCTCGCCGCTGGCGCTGTCCGTCGTCTGTCCGGCCGCGTGCGTGTCTGTGTGTCCCAGGGCCTGACGGCTCGGTCCCCGCCCGCTCAGCACCTTATCCCTGACCCGGATTCCCGCGGCCAGGCGTGCGTTCAGCGCGGTCAGGCGACTCCCCGGGACCTGGTGAGCTCTGTCCTCTGTCCGTCGTCGTCGTCGTCGGGAGCGTTGAGATCTGGGTTTCTGCCAGGAAGGGGGGTAGAGGTGAGTGAAAGGGGCCTTGACCTTCTGCCCCGGCCATGACCTTTCCCTGCCTCTACCCACCCTCAGCTGTCACACTGGGTTGGAGGAGTTTCAAGGCAGGTGACTGTGTCTCCTTTCCACCTCCCCAACTGCGGCCTGTTTGCAAATGGCCCTGACAACAAAATCCCACTTCTCATGTTTTGAGCACCTGCTTTGGACCCCAATACCCTAGGGTTGGTGGACAGGCATCCAGAGAAGAAGGCAGTTCACGTTTCACAGTGGTGGAAACAGGCTGTGCAGAGAGGCAAGACTGCTTTTCCCTTCCCAGACGGAGAACCCCAGGGAAAGAGAGGTCTGAACGAGCCCTGGAGTAGGGAAACTTCCCTGCAACCGTGCCGGTGCGCAGTGTCCCCCGACCAGCATCTACATGACACTTTTGCCCCTAGAGCCTAGGCTCTGGGATGGGGAGAGGGTGGGGGAGGGGGAGAAACAGGTGGAGGGTGGCCTGGCTGAGTTGGCAGGTGAGGCCCTCAAGAGAAGTAGGATGTCAAGAAGCAGGTTGAGGGAACGGGGAGCTGAGGGAGGGAGGCCTAAGAGCCACGCATGCAAGGCCCAGAGAGGAGCCAGACCTGTGTGTGTGTGTGTGTGTGTGTGTGTGTGTGTGTGTGTGTGTGTGTGTGTGTGTAAAATGTCTGTTCTGCTTCTCCCCCACATCCAGTCTTGTGACCTCCAGGGCTTTGGGGCTTTTTGGAGCTGTTGGCAGGATTTGGGGGGCCTGAGAGCCAAACGGTGGTCCTGGCTTGGCCTGGGATGAGGGGAACAAAACGTCGAAGATGGTGGTAGGATACGGGCTGAGGTGCAACATGGCAGGAGCAAAGGCTGTTGGCCGTTGAGCTGACCCACAGCCGAATGGGAGTCTGGAGGGCTGAACCTAGAATATTCTACTCTGTTCTCCACTGGGAGGATGGGCCCTCTCTGGGGTTTTCCACGCTGGGCAGTGGGCCTCGTATATCCTCCATTTAGGCTTCTAGAAATCAGCTCAGCTAGCTGAGGACCCAGCACGGTGGACAAGTCACTCTCCTCCCTGACCCTCAACTTCCATATCTGTGGAATGAGGACACTCTTCCCTGTCCCACTGACCTCCAAGGGGAGGAGGGGGCGCCTGCGCTCAGATGAGCTGAGGGCTGTTCAGGCTGGGGAAGCGCTGAACACATGGGAGTAGGGACTCATCTTACCTTTGGAAAGATGCACAGCTAATGGGGAGAGGGGAATATGGCCTGAAATAAGGCTGACCAAGAACGGGAGTACCCAGAATTAGAGGGGGGAGCTGGGGCTCGGGAGCTATTCCTCAGGAACCTTTGGGTTACCCTTGAAAGAGAAGCTCCTCTCCCATAAAAAGTGTTGGGGTGACTGGGAGCAGACGAAGCTGGCCTTGAATTTCTGCTGGGTGACCTTGGGCAGCTGGCCTGACCTCTCTGAGCCTCAGTTTCTTCAGCTGGAGAGTGGGGATGCTGGTACTGACTTCATTGGGTTGCCAGGTGATTTACAGACCACGTGAGGTCTCTGGAAGCAGCTGACACAAGCCTGGAGCACAGTAGGTTCTTAACAAACATTTGCGGAGCAGAGAATAAAGTAGCTTTAGGAGATGCCGTGAAAAAATTTCTTAGCTTAGGATCTAAGAGGGAAGGGGAGGAGGAACAGTGTAGGCTTACAGGGCGGGCTGGTTCTTAATGTGGATCTGGGGGAGGCGGGGGCGTGTGCTGAGGGGGGTGTGAGGAGGAGGGGGCCCCTCTGCGGGGACCACTGAGTCACGAGGACATGTAAGCGACATGACAACCAGCAACATGGTAACCAGGAGACTAGCGGCGGTGGGAAATGGAGCTGGAGCGGTGTGTCGGGGGGGCAGGACTGGCAGCACCAGGCCTGGAGGGTCCCGGCAGCAGCCAGGCCGGCCTCGCAGAGTGAGGAGGGGAGGCCCCGAGGCCAGGTGGGCTGGGGAGGAGGTGGGGGCCGGCATCGAAGGAGGGAGGCAGTCCGGGGTCTGCTGGGCAGGGGGCCTTCTCCTGCGCCTCCCCAGGCTCCTCGCTCCTCTCCTCCACATCTCCACTTTTCATGCCTCTCCCCCTAGGATGCCAAATTTGGCTCACGCAATCTGTCGTCTCTCTTCTGAGATTGGCATCGGGACCAAAGCCGAGTGCATTACATCACCACCGCTCCCCTTGCACGAGGAGAGAAGGAGAGGGAGGGACAGAGGGCTGGGGGGCAAGCGGCCAACCCTCAACTTTCTTTCCTGTCTTCCTGCTCACTCTTCCCCCTCAGTCCCAGGTGTTGGGGGCTTCCGGGAACAGCCAGGCAGGGCCTCGAGGCAGAACAAGGGCTCTAATCTCGGAGATCCCAGGGCAGGGCAGGTCAGGCCGTGTTGCTGTCCCCCGGGCTAGGCGAGGCCTGGGAGGCAGGGAGCCTGGGTTCAGGACCCCATCTGTCATTGCTCTGCTGTGTGACCTTGGGCAGCCCCCTCACCCTCACCCCGTGCAGAGTCTGCATCTGTATCGAGAACTCTTGGCCATTCAAGATCTTGATGACTCTCCTGAAAAAAGATGCCCTTGAGTCCCGCCGCTGTCCTGGGCACAGAGGAGGAGGCCTGCATTTTGAGTGGCTCTCTGTGACCTTGAGCAAGTGACTTTACCTCCTTATACCTCCATCTCCTCACCTGTAAAATGGGGTGATAGAACCCTCAAAAGCCCTAGATACGAAAGAGGTACTAGACATGAAAGAGGGGGACGGGGGAAGAGACAGGGTCTCTGGCATGAAACCGGACACTGAGGGGGCCCCACGGCTCCCGGCACGCTGGGCTGGAGGTGGGGGGCAGGCTGACACAGCCATTGGCAGGAGAGCGTTTCAGTTCAGACAGAAGGCTTGGCACTTAAATCACTGGTCTGATGCCCTTATTTTACGAAAGTGGAAACCGAAGCCCAGGGAGGGAAGTGGACCCCCCACCCCCGCCCCGCCAAGGTCACGCTGATGGTTTGGGGGTGGAAGAAGAAGAGCTGGGGCCTGAACCCAGGGCTCCTGGCTCCCAGCCCTGCCTGGAAGTAGACAGAGAGACAGGCAGATACACACACCTCCTGTGGAAGACTGTGGCCAGCCCGGACAGGACCCGGGAGTTTTGAGGGCCCAGTTCTCACTTTGGCCCCCTCCCTGTTCCCTTCCTGCTCCCTGGCTGCCCCATCCTCACCGTCCCTGGCCATTATTCCCATCCCTCACTTGGTCTATTTGAAGAGCTCTCTTTCAGGCTCATTTTCAAGCCAGTTTCAGGCAGTCCCAGTCAGGGACAGGCTGGATTTGGGGTTCAGATGGAAGATTATGGCCCCTTCCAGAAGGTTCCCAGAGCTGGAGGTGCATCTGTGGCTGTTTTGTGAAGTAGTGAACTCCTTATTCCCGGAGCTATTCAAGCAGAGCCGACTGAGCGATCTGCCCTGGTGACTCCTGCTTTATGGGGGAGGTTGAATAGCATCCCCACCTTCAAAATCGCGAGAGTCTTCGATACCCCCAGGAGGAGCCGGGAAGCAGCGCCCATCACTTACCGGCTTCCCAGTAAGGAAACTCACGTCGTCGTGCCAGGCATTGGGCTCGGAGCTTTTGTAAACTCCTTCTCATTTAACCCTCCCAGCAACCCCACAATGTCGAACTGAGGTCCCCGTGTTATAGATGGGGGAGCCACGGCTCAGAGAGTCTCTGTGATTTGCCCAAGGTCGCACAGCAGGGAAGTGGAGGAACCTGGGTCTGAGTCCGGGCCTGAGTCTGATTCTCCGGGGCTGTCCCTGGGACTTCCTTGAGGAAAGAGTGGAAAACGTCGTCCCTCCCCTGGGATGGGGCTTGGCAGGAGGTGGTGCGTCGCCCCAGAGCATGACACCCCCTCAGAGATCCCATGGGGGCTCTGTTCTGAAGACATAGAAATAGACATGCGCCCAAGGGGAGAACTCGTTTTACAAAGGGGAAGACTGAGGCTCAGAGACAAAGAGTGGCCTGCCCAAAGCTGACTGGAGAGTTAGATATGAGCCAGGGCTCTGTCCCCTGCGCCAGTGGGCAAGGAGGGGCCTTTGGGCTGTTGGTGGAGTGAGGTCTGGGACTGGGAGTGCAGACTGCTGGCTGCTTTGGCAGAGGGCTGAGAGTGCTGGCTCTAGGCTAGGGCCGTGGGTAAGGGAGCCAGCCTTGGGAACAGGGAGGAGGAAGCAGGAAGAGAAACCAGCAGGGATAGCAGGTCCACCTCTGTCCTCCCTGGTCCTGCCCCAGGGCCATCCACAGATGTCAGTGTTATACAGCCTGTGAGGTCAGGAGGAACTGTAGATGGAACCTGTCTGGCAAGAGAGGGTCTTGGAGCCAGCAGCCTTGGGTGTGGCTCCCTGTGTGACCTTAGGTCAGTTCCTCACCCTCTCTGAGCTTAGTACGCCCATCCGCGTGGTCAAGAATCTGGACTAAATGATCTATTTCTACAAAGTGGCTGCCGTTGGGCTGTCTCTCAAAGCGCTCCTCCCATTCCCGTGAGGACCCTGGGCCCTGGGAGAAGGGCGGGCAGGAATCCTGGGGGTTGGCATAACCTTTAAGCCTCCTCAGCGACTCAGTCCTCCTTGGGGTGCGGGGGGATCTCCGAGCACAGCCCTTCTTCTCCTTTTCATCTTTATTTTTCTCCTGCTCCCTCTTCTCCTCGCTACGTGGGCTGATCGCTGCTCAAACTTTTAATTCAGATGGTAATTGAAATAATAATATGGGCTGAGGCCCCTCTGCTTGTGACGCTGCAGCTGGTGGAGCTCAGCTATGAATAGACCTTGAGTCACGCGCGCGCTCCTGCAGGCGCGCACACGGGCCTGACGGGGTGGTGGGTGGGGTGCAGCCGGGGGACAGGGGAGCTCACGCTCCAGCTTGCTCCGGGTCTCAGCCCCCCATTCCCAAAGGCCGGGGCCAGTTCTGCCCCTGCGGCCCGTCATCTGGTCCCTGTGTTGAACCTGACTTGGGGCATTGGTGGGTCCCTCTGTTCACAGAAGGGGAAACTGAGGTTCAGCGAGGGGGAGGGACCAGCTGGACACAAATGGAAAGTGACTGGACTCAATTTGAACTGATGGGTTTCACCTGGTTCTAAGACCCCTGTTCCTTTTCAGGACACACGGGCCAGGCAAATGGGTGGGAGGAATGCTGGGGTGCGGCCCCCGTGGCCCCCGGCGCATGCACCCCCCTGCCTCACCTCCTCCCAATACACACACCCCCTCCAGCTCGCACACTCTCTGGCCCACTATCACACACGCTTTCTCTCACACACTTGCACACACTCACATCCGCTCACTCACATCTCATACACGCGAACTGCTCGGATAGATGGTGCTATTGCTTGGCCACTGGGGTGACAAAGGTTTTCCTAGAGGTCCAGCTGCAGGAAGGGGACAAGGTCCAATGTACCAGGCTTTACGCTGGACTTTATATTCATGACCTCACTTAAACCTCCCCGCCACCCTCTGAAGGCCGTCACTCCCACTTTTCAGGTGAGAAAACTGAGGCTCAATGAGAAGCAAGAGTTTGCCCCAGGTCCAACGGGTAGAAAGAGCCACATGTTGTTTGTCCCGCTGGGAATGCACCCAGTCCCAGTTCTAGCCATTCTGCGACCCTCCATTTGGCCTCTGAGGGAGGGAGGGGGCATCCCGTCCAGCCTGGGGCTCCCCTTCCTCACCCTGCGCCAGTTCCCCCAGTCCTGCCTGTGGCTACCTGGTCAGTCGTTGACCAGCCCTACTGCCAGATGCCGGAACATCTGGCCTGTAAGCAGGGGGAGGTGCCCATGAGGAGCATTGGCAGGTCAAGGAGAGGGGCTACCAAGGAAGGTGGTCCTTGGTGGTCCAGACCCCAGCTGGTGCTGTGTAGGGAGTTGGCGTTGCCATGGTGACCTATCAGCCGGCAGCCTGGGTCTAGACCTGCTTGGGTGGGCCTTGGGGGGGGGGGGGCTTCAGAAGGGTAGGGGGGAGATGCGGTGGGGCGTGGGTACAGCTGCGCAGAAACAGCCCCTGGTCTCGGATGAAGGAGGCCACTCTCCCCACCTTTACCCTGCAGTGCTGGTCTGCTCCTGTGTCTGCTTTTTCTCCAGCACTCTGCTGGGAGATGGAGCAATGGAGCCCAGAGACCACAGTGATTTGCCCAAGGTCACACAGTGATGGTGACAGAGCTGGGGCTGGACCAGAGCTCGGGGCTCCTTCTGATTCCTTTGCCTCCCCTCTTCCAGGGCTGCCGACACCTCTGTCTCCCTCAGACACTCCTTGTATCTATGCAGGGGATGAGCTCATCTCCTGGGGAAACCCCTAGGTTGGAGAGAGGGGCAGGGGCAGCAGTCCCTTGTCACCGTGGGTGCAGCTGAGCGAGGAAGACAGGCCTGGGATTGGATCACTCACTTATCCCGAGTGACATTAACCAGGTCCCCATCCCCCTGGGAACCTCGCTTTGCTCCTCTGTGAAACAGGGGCTACCTGTGGTGATGGTGGGGGGAAGTGTCTGGCTTCTTCCTTTTGCTGCCCCACCTGTTCTCGGAGCCCATCCCAGCTCCACCTGGGCAGCGAGGATGGGAGGGGACCTTAGCTAGGCCGGGGAGGAGGGGGTACATTCACAGTGAGGGGCTGGTCCCATTTTACTGATGGGGAGATTGAGGCCTGGGGAGGGGAGTTTGCCCAAGCTCGCCTTGGTGGCAGAACCGGCACCAAGCTTTACTGGCCTCTGGGACACCCCACCACCGCCCTGCAGCTCCTCTCCGACCCCGACCCCAAAGTCCCTGAAGGAGCCTCCCCTCTCCCATTGTAGGCCTGAGAAGTCTAGCCCGCCACCTCCCCCGACCCCCGAAGAGATAAGGTGCCACTCAGCCTGGGGACGGATGGAATAGGGGTCAGCAATGGGGGAACTCCACGAGGCCATACAGGGGAGGTGGCAGGCACGGAGCTAGAGGGGCCCTGGCTGTGGGTGACGTGAACCGGGGGCAGACGAGGCTGCAGTCACTCTGACACATGGGCATCAGAGCCCCTCACACCCTTTTGAGGGGGAGCTCACCATCTCCTGGGGCAGCCCGCTTGTGTCTAGAGGGTTCTGCTAATTGAGACCTGCCCCCCACTTTGGCCTTGGCTCTGCACTCTGGGGTCTGAGGAATCTAGCCTGTCCCCCAAGGCTTCTTTCTTCTGGCCTCAGTAGTCCCCGCTGAGGCCTGTGGATGAGAAACAGAAAGCCTGGGTTCAAGTCCAACTCCACCCCTGAGTTGGCTGTGTGACCTTAGGCAGCCTGTGCACCTCTCTGAGCCTCCATCCCCTGACCCGTAGGGTGGGCTTGTGCCTCTGCATCTGCGGGTTGCTGGGAAGATCTCTTGAGCCTGGCTATATCACATGGCCTGTTGTAGACATGAGCTTCTTTGTCCTGACCCTTCAGTGGCCACTCTTGGCAGACTTCCAGGTCCCCGGTCATCACCTTCAGACACAGCTCCTCTGGCTGTGTTGAGTGTCAGCACCTGACCTCTGCGCTGAGCCCTCCAGACCTGCTTGGGTGGGGGCAGGCCTGGCTGAGCACCAGCGCCAGGCTGTGCAGCTGCAGATCCTGAGGCCACCTGACCTTGGAAAGAGCCTCTCTCTGGCTGGGCTCCAGGGCCACCCCCTAGCCATGGGGCAGGAGCCGGGCCACAGGGAGGAGAGGGAACCAAGTGGGGCAGAGAGCAGGCCACGGCCTCGTGCTGGAGCTGGCCCGGGTCCCTGAGATGACAGGCCAGGGGTCAGAGAGAACAGACAAGGCAGCCATGGGAAGGACTTAACAGTCACCAGCTGCATTACTCGCACGGCAGAGCCTCACTCCCCACACTCTAGGGAGCTGCCTGAGGAGGGGGTGAGCCCCCTGTCATGGGAGGTGGGCAAGCAACTGCTGAATGGCATCTGTTAGGGGGATAGCAGCGGGTTCTAATACAGGGCCAGGAAAGGGATTGGACCCAGAACCCAGAGTCCCTGTTGTTTGGACCGCAGTGCAGAGGTCCTGTGACCCTAAGGGTCTGTTCCACATACTCCCCCTTGACTTCCAACAACTCTCCCCACAGTTGTGTGCCCCCACAGCCCATGATCCAAGAATAGTCAGTTGCAGCTTCAAGATAAGCCCTAGATCCCATCTCAACCCATTCACAGCTCCTAAGCACCCCGAAGGTCAGTGCTTTTCAAACTGCATGCAGCTCCTGACCCATTAGTGGTTGTGAAATTGAGTTAGTTGAGTCCACTACTTACGCTTTTTTTTTTTTTTTTGAAATAAAAAAGAAAATTTCGGGCTTCTGTGGTGGCACAGTGGTTAAGAATCCGCCTGCCAATGCAGGAGACACAGGTTCGTTCCCTGGTCTGGGAAGATCCCACATGCCGCGGAGCAACTAAGCCCGTGTGCCACAACTACTGAGCCCGCATGCCACAGCTACTGAAACCAGTGCGCCTAGAGTCCGTGCTCCGCAACAAGAGAAGCCACAGCAATAAGCCCGCGCACCGCAATGAAGAGTAGCCCCCACTCGCTGCAACTAGAGAAAAGCCTGTGTGCAGCAACGAAGACCCAATGCAGCCACAAATAAATAAAATAAAATAAATTAATTTTTTAAAAAAGAAAATTTCAAGCACTTGTATGTAATGAGGGTATCATTTAGTGATGCTCTTGTTTCATCTCTTAAAATATATGGACTGTATTGTAATGATGAGTAGCAATGTAAAATATGTTTTTTTAAATATATAGATTTATTTATTTATTTATTTATTCGTGGCTGCGTTGGGTCTTCATTGATGTGCGCGGGCTTTCCCTGGTTGCAGTGAGCGGGGGTTACTCTTCGTTGCAGTGCGCTGGCTTCTCATTGCGGTGGCCTCTCTTGTTGCGGAGCACGGGCTCTAGGTGCGTGGGCTTCAGTAGTTGTGGCACGCGGGCTCTAGAGCACAGGCTCAGTAGTTGTGGCTCACGGGTTTAGTTGCTCCGTGGCATGTGGGATCTTCCCGGACCAGGGCTCAAACCCGTGTCCCCTGCACTGGTGGGCGGATTCTCAACCATTGCACCACCAGGGAAGTCCTACAGTATGTTTTTACTCTGGGTCTTGGTCAGAAAGTCTGAAATTTACTGCCTTGTATAGAAATCCTGGAGGCGACACTGAGAAGGCTTGAGTGTCCAGATTCCTTTTCTCCAGGGTGCTTGGTTCCTAAGAACATAAGTGCTGAGAATTGCAGGATACTGCTCTTCTGTCCTCAGACCTTCCTTCCTTTGCCCAGCAGCCCACTTAGCTCCAGGCCCCCGAGCCTCCTGGTCAGCCACCCCACCCTGGGGCCTAGGTCCTGCTCTCTGCTCCCCCCAGCCCTGCTTTGTCTTTGAGCTCTCTGTTTGCCTCGTGTCTTTCTGGCCACCTCCTCTCCAAGCCCTCTGGCCGTGAGGATCCTTTCCGCCCTCCTCACATACTTACCTGCGGAGCTCAGCAAAGCAGGGTGGTGTCTGACTCATTTCTCTTCTCCCAGCACACAGCAGGTGCTCAGTTAGTGTTCACTCATTCCACAGTGACTTATGGAGTGCCCTCCGAGGGACGACCCTGGGCTGTGTTGGACACACACTAGGCAGGAGGGCAGCTGCCCGTCCAGCTCAGCGTGTTTTTAGGGTGATGAATGAATGAATGAGTGAATGGAGTCTGCGAGCCTCTGGCCTCAGGAGCCGGCTGGCAGATGGTCAGAGGTGACGGGTGCGCACGTAGCTCTTTCCCTGCGCGTAGTAGGCGTTCTGATAGCACCAGTCCTCACGGCTGCCGATGAGCAGGAGTGCTCCTGCCGCGGTCCGGCCCTTCCGAGGCCTGTCTGCTGCGCCCTCTCCTGCTGACCCCGCCCCGGCACTGCCTCCTCCTGTCCTTGGAGCTGCTTTTCTGGGCCTAGGACCCTGGGCGCCCCGCGGGGAGGACACCTGGGGACACCTGCCGAGAAGCCAGTGCTCCGTAGGCGTGTGAGGCCGAGGCCCGAGGCCCTGGACGTCCTGCCCCACTCCAGCACCACAGAAGATCTCCTTCTGGTCTCCACTCAGAGGCCACCTCCACTGAGAGGTTCTCCCTAACTCCGGTGACAAAAATAGCTCCTCCCTGGTCCCGTTCTGTCACATCACCCTTGCTTAGGTCCTTCACGGGAATTATGACAGGCTGAAATTACCTCGTCTCTTTGACAGTCGTCGGATGTTTATTAAGTGTCTGCGTTGTGCCAGGCACTGGGGTTCAGGGGTGAAGCAGAGAGTTGAGGTCCCGGCACTTGCGGAGATTGTGGGTGAAATCAGTTTGGATTGGATAAATGCTGTGAGGAAGACCAGGACGCAGATGGAGAATACCTGGGGGGCCTCTTGGAGGCGGCAGCCTTTGAGTCAAGACCTGAATGGTGGGAAGGTGTGAGCAGTGGAGTCTTGGAGGATTTCATCCAGGAGGGGCAAGAAGAAAGGCCCGAGTGGTCGGGGGTCGGGGGTCGGGGTGGGAGTGGAGAGGGGAGACTGGAGGGCAGGACAGCACCGTGGGAAGCCGAGAGCTCCACGCTGAGGAGTGACGTGGGTCCTCAGCCTGTGTGGAGACGGACTGCATGGGGAGTGGAGGCAGGGAGGCTCAGGGAGGACCCCATGCAGTTGTCGGCAATGACGTGGCTTGCGGCAGGGAGGGCGCTGCAGGCTGGATGGACTGGGCATGGGGCCCACGTCCAGGTCCCATTCCTGCGGTTCACCTGCTTGGGGAAGCTCCTGAACTCCCGGTGGGGACGAAAATAACAGTGCCCACCTCCAGGGTGTCACGAGGGTCAAAGGAGTGGCCAGGGCTTGGCCCAGAGTAAACACTAAATGTTAGTTATCATACCATTATTATGACTCTTGGGTTCGGGGAGGGTTGAAGGATGATGCCCAGGTGTGATGCCTGAGCAGCGCCCCCAGGAGGTCACAGACAGAGATGGGGAAGGCAGGGGAGGGGCGATCCTTCCATCTTGGCTATGCTGGGTTTGTGATGCCTCTTAGACGCCCAGCAGACACTGGAGCAGGTGCCAAATCTGCTTGTCTCTGGAGGGCGATTGGGGCCGGGTGGTATTTTTAGTCAAGGCTGAGCCTGGACACTGCATGGGTTCTGAATAGAGAGGCTGGGAGAGGGGCAACCTGCAGAGGGGCCCTCAGGCCTGGAGGACTTGAGGAGGGAGGCAAGGGTGAGCCAGCAGCCTCCATCAGAACTGCTGGGAGGACCATGGGCTCAGAGGTGCCCTAGAGGGGGCAGCGGAGAGGACTGGAGGGACGGTAAGTCATCCCCTTCACAAAGGGTTTTTGCATTTTGCAGTTTATAACCCCTTACCCTCCACTGTCACTGTTCGTCTTGGCAACATGCCTATGAAGTGGGTGTTGTTCCTCCTCTTTTTATGGATGCAATTCAGAGAGGTTAAGACATTTTTCCATGGCCACTCAGTACCAAAGTGAAGTGTTTGTTCTCAGGCTTTCTGGGGTCACAGTCCGTTTTGAAGATCTTATGAATGCTATGACCCTTCTCAGAAAATACACATAGGTACACACTAGTTTTAAAACTTTCTATGTGTCTTTTTTTTTTTTTGTAGGTAATACATTCATATGGTTCTAAAATTAAAAAGACACAAACGGGAATACAGTGAGAATTCTTCCTCCCACCCCTCCCCCAGGCACCTGCTTCCCTTCCCCGGAGGCAGCCAGTGTCACCAGTTTCCTGGGTCTCCATCCATAGACAAGCACAGAAAAGCAAAGATGTGTATCTATAAATTTCTTTTCTCTCCTTTTTTATACAAATGGTAGATATGTATGGCTCATGATGGCTCAGTGTTCATCATGGTTACCTTCTTTCACTTAAAAACACATCTTGAAGGGCTTCCCTGGTGGCGCAGTGGTTGGGAGTCCGCCTGCCGATGCAGGGGACACGGGTTCGTGCCCCGGTCGGGGAAGATCCCACATGCCGCGGAGCGGCTGGGCCCGTCAGCCATGGCCGCTGAGCCTGCGCGTCCAGAGCCTGTGCTCTGCAACGGTAGAGGCCACAACAGTGAGAGGCCCGCGTAGCGCAAAAAAAAAAACAAAACAAAAAAAACACATCTTGAAGACCTACACCGGTTCCTACCGGGCTCCCCCTCGTTTTTTCACTGGCTTCGCGGCGTGCCATTGTGTTTGGGCTGCTTCCAGTCTGGGCTGGGCAAACCAGGCACCTGGCTCCTTGAGTGCGTGAGTGTCTGCAGGCCCAGGAGCCCACACAAGTGTCACAGGCAATCGCACGGCTCTACGAAGCTGCCCGGGGTGGCCTTGGCTGAATTCGCCCTGGCACTTGGCTCTGACCCCCCTGACCCACTCCCCCTCCTCCCCACACCTCTTCTTAGGTTCGGCCTGTGAGCCCAGCAGAGAATTCAAGGAATCCTGTGTGAGTGAGGGGGCATCAACCCCCACCCCCCAAACTCTGGGAGACCCTCTTCCCAGACCAGCAGCTCCAGCTCCTGGAGTCTTGTTTGCTGAGAAGCCCAGGATGAGGCAATGGGGGGGAGGGGCTGGCAGTGATCACGCCCACCCCTGGCTGTGGAGCTGGGATTGGAGGGCCGCTGTGGGCTGTGCGGAAGTCACCTCTGTTCCTGCCCACTGCCGCCCCCAAACCCGCGCAGCACCTTGCCTTTTCCTCTGCCCATGAGGAGTCTTCACCCTTTCTGGCCAGGGAGAGGGAGCACCCTAATGGGGAAAAGGAGGTGGCACCACTGACCTAGGTGGTCTGGGCTGGTCAGGGCCACCTGGGCGACTCTGCTGAAACTCCCTCTTCTCCTGGCTTCAGGGGCGCCTCTGTCCTGCTGATCCTCTCCCTCTGCCCCTTGGCCTCCATCTGCAGAGGAAGGTTCTCCTCTGCGTGCCGGAGATGCTCGGGGCTGGGTCTGAGGCCCTCTTCTCTTCCCATCCAGCATCGCTGCCTGGGCGATCTCATCCACTCTTACAACTTACAGCCTCATCCAGGTGTGCACGATCGAATGAGTCTAGCTCTGTCCGGATCTTGGGGGCTGACATGCCGTGGACTTCCCGATGTGGACATTCCAAGGCCACTGCACCCTAGGAACTGGTCCTCTTTCAGCATCTCACCATTACCTATTCCTGACACCCCTCTTCCCAACCCCCCACCCAGCCCATCGCCACACCTGGGGGCTCTCTGTCCGGCATGTGTCCCCAATCTCTTTACTTCTCACGAGCAACGCTGCCACCACCCTGGCAGCTCCAGGCCACCGTCATCAGCTGCCTGGGCAGCAGCGGTAGCCCTGTCGCTGGCCTGCAGCTTCCACGGTGCCCCACAAAGCATCCTGACATCTCATTCCTGTGTGTGCTCCACGATCAGACAGCAGAGACCTCTGGGGCCAGACAAGGGCAGGGGTGCCACGGGGGCCATATTGAGGACGTTTTATTTTTGAAGCCTGGTGGTGAATACACGGGTTTATTATATTACAGCTTATTCCTATTTGTCTTAAAGATGTCACATGAAGGTTTAAAAGATCAAACCAGGCAAAACCTCACCACCTGCCCGTTTCCCATAGCCATGAGGATGAATTCTGAAACCCTGCCCACCCCTCACCTCTGGGGCCTCATCCTGGGTGACCCTCCCTCTTGCTCACTTCAGTCCTGCTCTCTGGCCTTGCTGCAGATTCTCTTTCTGGAATGTTCCACACAGATACACAATTCTCCCGATTGTCTTGGCTCCCACCTACTACTCAGGTCTCGGTTTAAATGTCATTTTCTGAAAGAGGCCTTCGGGGACCCCCATCGAACTACGGCCCCTTTTCTTCTCTCTCACGTCACACCATAATTTTCCTTCAAGCAGCTCACCACAGCTGACGGCTGTCACCTGTGCAAATGCTTGTTACGTGTATAGCATCTCTCCCCAACCGATGCATAAGTTGCGTGAGTCCGCAGCCTGTGCCTGACCCGCAGCAAGGGCAATAGTAACTGAGTGAGCGCCTATGAGGAATGAGCACGCAGCAGAGCGGGTCCCTAGAAGCCACAGCAAGACAGTGGGGATTGAATCCCACCACCAGCGAGGGAGCGGAGGTTGTTCTGCAAGAGAGAAGCCTTCGGGGATCCGCTCTTGCCTTCAAGTTCCTATAGGGAGAGGGCAAAGGTGTCTGGGGGGCCTCTTTGGTGGGACTGTCTGGCCAGTAGAAGAGGCTCCTTTGGGAGCAGGGAGCCCTCCATCTATCAGTGCAGGGGCCAGGCGTCAGCAATGCAGCACAGGGCATACCTGCAGCTTGGAGCAGTGGCCCTTCTGTCCTCCAGCCACCAGCTCCTGCCATTTGGCCATGACTGGAAGGTCCGTCTGGACATTCTGGGGAATTTGCTTTCTAAACCTGTTCGCTGGCTGGCTGTGTGGTTGGGAGGTGCGGTGGTTGTAGAGCTGGAGGAATGAGCCAGTTCACCCCACACTGCTCAGAGCCCCTCTGGAGCCCAGAGTCACCTGTGTGTCTAGGCTCTGTCTGGACCTCAAATCAGGGACCCAGTTCCTGGCTCCAACTTGCCCTATGGCCCAGTTTCTCCTTTCCCAGTAGGACCTGCTGGACAGAACCTGGCACAAAGGAGGGCAGGCGTGATAAATGTTTACTAAGTGGAAAAAACTTTTGATACAACCGTGTTTCTCTGAGGCAGGAGAGCAGAGTGTCTAATGAATGTGCTCTGGCATCAAACTGCTTGGTTCCAAATCCTGACTTTACTACTTACAAGCTGTGTGACCTTCGGCAACTTGCCGAACCTCTCTGTGCCTTGGTTATCTTAATTCTAAAGTAGGGATGGGGCGTTCCCTGGCGGTCCAGTGGTTAGGACTCGTAATGCCACAGCAGGGGGCACAGGTTCAATCCCTGGTCAGGGAACTAAGATCCTGCAAGCCACGTGGTGCAGCCCAAAAAATTTAAAAAATAAATAAAGTAGGGATGAAAACGGAAGCTTCCTCTGAGGTCAGGATGAGGATGGCAGGAATTGATCAGCGTAAAGCACTCAGAACAGTGCCCGCACAGAGCAAATGCACACTAAGTGCTCCGTGTGGATTTCGCAGTGGGGGAGGGGCTACGCATGCAGTGGGATTTCGGGGTACAGAAGAAGGTGAGGGGGAGGAAGAGAGTCTGTTGAGCCCCCACGGTGTGGCCTGCACTTTTATGACGATTGACAATCTGCTTCTGGTCCTCACGACACCACCCCGCAAGGTAGGCATTACTGGGTTCCTTTGTAAATGAAGGCACTGAAGCTTAGAGGTCAAGGATCCTGCTGGAGCCAGACGGGACTGAGCCCACTTCCGGCCCAGCTCTGTGAGAGTCTGAGGCCGCTGCTCTTACTCACCTGCTCCCTAGCATTGGTGCTGGAAGAAAAGTTGGACGGGGCCGCATGATGGGTGCAGGGTGGGCTCTGGGGCGTGACATCTGAAATCCAGGGGAGGGGATCGAGGGAAGGACTGTTCAGCCTCTGAAGTGATTTGTACCACTTACCAACCACTTACTCTGTGCTGGGCACCTGTGCATGATCCCCTTTACCTCTCAGAATAATCTTATGAGGTAAGGAATACTCTTAGAGCCACCTAAGGATGAGGCGTGCAGGGACCAGAGAGGTTAAGTAACTTGCCCAAAGTCACACAGTTGGAAAGTGGTACAGAGACTCCAGAGTCAGAGCCACTGCCCTGGGAGGGGGAAGATTTGGGCTCTGGAGATTCATCGAGAGAAGGTAGTCAGACCTCCCAGGGTCTGAGGAGCAGGACAGGGGCCTGCAGAGGACCGTGGGCAGGATGGGACAACCCCATGGCTAGATCCATCCTTAGCCGCCTCTTACTCTTTGAGGAGCACAGCTGCCTGCACTGAAGTCCTCTCCCTCCTCCAAATCCCCGTGTGTGTGAGATGAAAGGACCCTCCCCGCCAAAGCAGGTAGTCCAGGCCCGAGAAGCCTCAGTCAGAGCTGGGGTTGGGGGCAGGCCCTGTGCTCCTCACAAGGCTGGGAAATGGGGCAGTCTTGTTAATTCCTTCCACTTCCTCCAGGGAAATCTTCTCTTCCCCCCACCCCCTGGCCCTGCGCCGCCCCCATTTCCCCATGGGTGCGCCGTCTGCTAGAAGAGGCAGCCTCCCCTCAGGCCCAAGAGGGACTCAGGGATGAGTGGGACTCATCAGACTCAAGAACGCCCACCAGATCACCCGCCTTATTTCAGACTCTGTGCTGGGCTCTTACTTCATTACATCTTCCCAGCTCTCTGGCCAGAGAGCAATTACGGTCCCCCATTTTGCAGATGGAGAGAAGGAGCCCCTGGCTGGAGCAGTTAGTGGTGGAGCCAGGACTTGAAGCCAGGTTTCCGGTCTCCCAGGCCAGTGTTCTTACACCGTCATCTTCACCATCATCATCATCTTCATCTCATCTCATTCACTGTGTTTTACCTGCAATGCCCTGTTGAACCCTCAGCTGATGTTTCTATTACGTAGGTGAGGTAGGTACTGTTAGCATCATCTCCATTTTGCAGGTGAGGAAACCGAGGTCCACAGAGGACATGCTAGGAGGTGGACAGAGCCGAGCCTGGGAGCCTAATGTGTTGGTTAAAGCCCCGAAGGTGAGGCTCTAACCAGCACATCATTTTCATCAAGTGGAAAAGAAGCCGAGTGAGGGTCAAGGGGCTGTGAGGAAGCAGGGCTGGCGGCTGGCAGTGCAGCCGCGGAAGGCTTCAGAGAACAGAGGGGGCTTGGGCTGAGGCTGGAGAGCTGGGGAGAGGCGTGAGGGGGTCCGGGTTGAACAGGGCATCGTGGGAGGTGAAGGGAAGGCCAGAGGCGGGGGACCAGGGTGAGCCAGGACCTGGACCCACCCAGGCCTGAGTCGGAATCCCGGTTTTGCCGCACCTGCTGTGTGACCCCATCCCCGTCCCTACTCCCCCACCCCCACCCCCAGCCTGTGATTATTCAGCTGGGAAGAGAAATAATAACCCTGCTTGTTGCTGTGGTAGGTGCTTAATAAATACTTGTTAAATTAACAAAGAGTTGTAGTGATGTTTCAGCAAGAGGGACCAGACAGCGCCTGGCATAGAGCTGGCGCTTCCAGTGTTCCCTCTCTGAGGGCGGCCACTGAGGGATGACGGGTTCAGCTGGGCCCCACTCTGAGCTGTGTGACCTCCGGCAGGTCCCTCCGCCTCCCCTGCTGTCCCACCCAACATCAGTGGGGTGCTTGAAGGCCTGCAGGCGGGCTAAGCACCCCCTACGTGTGCGCTTCTGCCCCCTCCCGCCCGCCGTCTAGGGGCCGAGTGCGGCCAGGCCAGCCCGCCTGGGCCTCAGGACACGCTGCTGCTGCTGTCTGGGGCCAGAGGGCCTGCGTGACGCACCTGCAGACGCCACCGTGACTCCCACGAGTGGCGGCGGGTGCTCGTGGGGAGATTCGCCTGCACCGCCTTCCCAGGCTGCGGGAAACTGCTGAGGCTGCTGCCACTTTATTGGCTTTTTTTCGGCAAAGGGAGCTGTGGGCAAGGAGGGGGCATTTGGTGTCATCATATCATAGGGAAAACCTAAGAGGACACAGGTGCGGGGTGGTCCTCCTGCCTCTCTGGACCCCCTGGCAGGCAGGGTCCAGCCCTCCCTAACTCCTCAGGAAGGAGCAGGATAGAGACGGTGCCAGTGAGCTGACAGCCCTGCTGGTCCCCTTCACTCTCTCCCTGAGGCTCAGGTGTCCATCGCCAGCCGCTGACTCATGTGCCACAGCCCTGCTCTCAGCCTCAGTTTCCCTAGTTGTCCAGGATCCAGATGTTCACAGCACAGCAAAATTAAAAACAAACAAAAAAAAGAGTTGGTAACTTGCACAGCATTGTCGATTCTTCACTTGGCTAAGAAAGGACATTACATTTCAAAACGCAGCCAGCATCGCCCATCCCCATTATTTCCCAAAAAGAAAGAACGTTCACCCTGCAAGACGCTGCAGGCTGCACTCTTAGAATAAAGGAGGGAGAGCCTGGCTGGGAAGGGGAGGGACTTGTTCCAGGTCACCCAGCAAGGCAGCCAGAGCGCCCGGCCCCCCGGGGCCCCACCATAGAAACCCTGTTCCCCAGTGTGTGCGCACAGGGCACTTTCGGTGCAAGCGGATTAGACCAGCTCCCTTTTCCCAGAAAAGTACACTTAGTTGTAGCCATGGTACAGGCACCTGAACAGCTAGGGCACCCTTGCTCTCTCTCTCTCTCTTTTAATAAAACATCTATATTCGGAGGAAGATGGTACCCAATCATCAATGCCTGTCGCCTCTCTCCCATGATCTCTGTCCCTTTCTCTTTCACACTTTTCCCTTGGGTCCTTGTGCCTTCGCCAGGAAGCCCCGTGTGACAAACAAGGGACAGAAAAGCTGGCCGTCTCCTGGCAGCTGTGACCCGCGAGCACTGGCCGAGCTCCGTACCCCTCACTTTGTGTCATCCTCGTGCGGTGCAGGCCGCTGAACCGCCCGCTCTTGTGCAGGGGCTGTGGTGATGGATGGAGTGGTGGTGTATCTGGGCAGGTGACTGAGGACGAGGGGCTGGGCCCTCACCAGCCCAGGGTGTTCAGGGGGACGCCCCACACATGGGCTGCCCGTGGTGGAGTGTCGGACCTGGTGGCAGCACCTGTGCTCGCGGGCAGCTTTCCCAAAGGCCCAGGAGTGGACGTTTCTGAGCACCGCCTGAGCTAGCGGGCACAACGGTGGTGGCCCCGGGCCTGGCCCAGGGCAGGGGCTCGGGGAACGGTTGCTGTGACCGGGAGAGGAGGCATGGGGCCGGGAGATGAGCTGTGCCCCCCGCCCCCCGGGCTACACGTGGGTGCTGGGGATGGGGAATTGGGGTGACGGAAGGGCAGGGGCTGGGGCGGTGTTGAAGTGGAGGGTGTGAGTGTAGGGGGTAGGGACGTACAGAGCCTCCTCCTGGGGCTTCGCTGAGACTCCTGGCACTTCCACTAAGGGATGGGAAACAGTGGGCAGTGCTGGTGAGGGGAGCCCCATGAAGAACCCTCTCCTGCAGCACCAGATGAACCCCCAAGGTCAGGACCAGTTCCTTTGGGCAGAGATCGAGGGCCCCGCAGCACCCTGGGCTCCTGTCTGGCCTTGGACAGGGCCCTTACTCTCTCTGGGCCTCACCGTCTTCACCCACCAAAGGCCCAGGTTGCTACACACTGTCCCCTCTGCCTCTCTATCCTGCAGACCTGAGGCTGGTGGGTCCAGGGCCTGCCAGGGCTGGGCTGGTGCCCTCTCTTCCCTAGCACCGAAGTCCTACCCCAACCCCCTCCAGAGAGGAAGCTCCTCTTCCCGGGAGCACCTCCTTGACCTTCCAGGAGTGGAAGTGAGGGGACTGCTCAGGGCTGGCGCACCTGCTCTGGGACCCTTAGCGAGTTCATTTCAGCTCTGAGCTTCCTTGGCCTCAGATGTAAAATGAGGGTCTTGAAATCAGTGATCTTGAAACCCTTCCTACGGGCTCTGGTTCCTTCTGTGGTGCTAATGGATGCATTCAAGATGGTGAGACAAAGCAGAGAGGGATGTATTTAGCGAAGGAAGACCTCTCTGAAAGCCATTTATAGCCTAGAAGGCGCCCCTGGCCCCCAATGCCCTCAGGGCTACCCACCTGGGGCCCTGGCTGTTGGGACTCTAGGGGAGGCAGCAGAGAGGGTCTGGGAAGCCCAGTTAAAATCATGACCTCTTAAGGGCCAGCCCTGCACACCCGCGTTACCTGTTAGGTCTTTAGACTGCTGGGTCTCACTGGTCCCATTTTCCAGATGAGGAAACTGAGGTGCAGAGCAGTCACTAACTTGCCCAAGTTACATGGTGGATCTGGGACTTCAATCCAGGACTGTGGGATCCAGGGAGCTCCTTTTAAGGGGGAAAGGGAGGAGAACCCAGAGTCAGAATAGGGTGACCGCAGGGGAGGGAGGAGATGGGGGCAGGGCTCACTCTCCCTGGGCTGAGAGAGGGAGTTTCTCCCAGGAAGAGGCAGGCTCTGAAGCTGTTGATCTCTAAATTACAGCGTTGGCGCGCACCGGTTGCTGCGGCAACCAAGTTGTCCTGAACCGGGGAAGTGTATAAACATTGCCACAGATGCACAATTAGATCAGGAAGAAGAATAGAACAGAAAATAGAAACTTCCAGCCTTATATAATTCTGGGCCAAAACGTTACTAGGAACCCGGGCCCGGGCCCAGCCCCGGCCCTGCCATCCGCTGGGGCCCTGGGCGGCACCATCTCTCTCCTGGGGCCCCAGCGGAGGGGAGGGTGAGGGGAAGGTCTGCCCTCCGTGGGCCCAGCTGGCACACCCGCCACCCGGCAGGGTGAGAGGCCACCTCCACCGAAACAGCTGGGGACGCTGACAGGCAAATCCTGCCTCTCACCAGCTTCCTCCTGCTCTAGGAAGCGGGAAAGAAGGCAGGAGGGCAACTGGCTTTAACTGAGCACCTACTGTCTCCTCGGGTCCTGTGAGGTAGGGTTTTGATCCCCGTTTTACAACTGAGGAAACTGAGGCTCAGAGAGGTGAAATGAGTTGCCTGAGTTTACATAGCTAGGTAGTGGTGTGTCTGCCTCCGCCACCCCAAGTCTTCACACCACGAACTCAGCAATACTGACAGCACCTGCGGGCTGAGAGTTAGACACACCTGGACTTGGACTCACTTACCAGCTGTGCGGCCTTAGACAGGCCAGTTCCCCTCTCTGAGCCCCCATTTCCTCACCTGTGATATGGAAATAGGGATGCCTACACGGGAGCCAAAAATCAGGGCTCCCCTTATGTCCGTCCTGACCACCACACTGGAGTCTTCACCCACCACTGCTCCCAGCAAGTTTGGGGACAGGACAGGAACTGACGTTGGGCTGTGGGTCCTGGCACTGCCCAGTAGAACTTTCTGCAATGATGGAAATGTCCTGCATCTGCTCTGTCCAGTATGGTGGCCATTAGCCACATGTGGCTACGGAGCCCTTGAAATGTGGAGAGTGCAGCCGGGGAACTGAAGCTAACGTTCTATTTAATTTTAATTAAATGTAAGAGCCACAGGTGGCCAGTGGCTGCCGAACTGGACCGCACAGGAGAATGTCCAACCCCCGAGAGACCCAGAAGGGCAGAGGCTGAGCCCAGGGAGGTGAGCGGGGCCCAGAGCATTCACCACTTCCTCTGCTCAGGGCACGTGGGACAAACAGTGCGAGGGCGGTGCCGAAATGGGCATCAGGAAGCCCCCGGAAGAGCAGGCACAGGAGGTTTCGGTGGGGGAGGAGGGGCAGCGGGAGGGGCTGGGACTAGGGCCTGGATCCCGGTGGCCTCAGCTTCTGGTCTGGCAGACCCCGATCCCGGAGCTGGGCCAGCCACGGAGGCACTCCCTCCCTGTTGTCAGAACCACCTTAACATTCTGCCCACGTGGTGGAGGAAGCCTTGGGTCCCAGTCCAGGCTCCACCCCTTCTGAGCATCATTGGGTGGGTTCCCTGCAGCCCTGGAACCCGGACTCCGGGGGCCCTTGGAGAGCCGCTCCCACGGCAGCCACTCGCTCCCCAGCGTCTCACGTGTCTGCTTCTCCCCCGCAGGCCCTGCGTCTTCCCAGGTGACCACGCCGGCTTCAGGACATGCACGGGCACAGCCGCAACGGGCAGGCCCACGTGCCCCGGCGGAAACGCCGCAACCGCTTCGTCAAGAAGAACGGCCAATGCAACGTCTACTTCGCCAACCTGAGCAACAAGTCGCAGCGCTACATGGCGGACATCTTCACCACCTGCGTGGACACACGCTGGCGCTACATGCTGATGATCTTTTCCGCGGCCTTCCTTGTCTCCTGGCTCTTTTTCGGCCTCCTCTTCTGGTGCATCGCCTTCTTCCACGGTGACCTGGAGGCCGGCCCGGCGGGGGCCGCGGCGGGGGCCCCGGTGGCGGGAGGGGGCGGGGCGGCCCCGGCGGCCGCCAAGCCCTGCATCATGCATGTGAACGGCTTCCTGGGTGCCTTCCTGTTCTCCGTGGAGACGCAGACTACCATCGGCTATGGGTTCCGATGCGTGACGGAGGAGTGCCCGCTGGCGGTCATCGCCGTGGTGGTCCAGTCCATCGTGGGCTGCGTCATCGACTCCTTCATGATCGGCACCATCATGGCCAAGATGGCCCGGCCCAAGAAGCGGGCGCAGACGCTGCTGTTCAGCCACCACGCGGTCATCTCGGTGCGCGACGGCAAGCTCTGCCTGATGTGGCGCGTGGGCAACCTGCGCAAGAGCCACATCGTGGAGGCCCACGTGCGGGCCCAGCTCATCAAGCCCTACATGACCCAGGAGGGCGAGTACCTGCCGCTGGACCAGCGGGACCTCAACGTGGGCTACGACATCGGCCTGGACCGCATCTTCCTGGTGTCGCCCATCATCATCGTCCACGAGATCGACGAGGACAGCCCGCTCTACGGCATGGGCAAGGAGGAGCTGGAGTCGGAGGACTTTGAGATCGT
Source organism: Tursiops truncatus (assembly GCF_011762595.2). Taxonomy (NCBI): domain Eukaryota; kingdom Metazoa; phylum Chordata; class Mammalia; order Artiodactyla; family Delphinidae; genus Tursiops; species Tursiops truncatus. The sequence continues at coordinate 9,845,124 of NC_047044.1, forward strand.
GGTCATCCTGGAGGGCATGGTGGAGGCCACGGCCATGACCACCCAGGCCCGCAGCTCCTACCTGGCCAGCGAGATCCTATGGGGTCACCGCTTCGAGCCCGTGGTCTTTGAGGAGAAGAGCCACTACAAGGTGGACTACTCGCGCTTCCACAAGACATACGAGGTGGCCGGCACGCCCTGCTGCTCCGCCCGGGAGCTGCAGGAGAGTAAGATCACCGTGCTGCCCGCCCCACCGCCCCCGCCCAGTGCCTTCTGCTATGAGAACGAGCTGGCCCTCATGAGCCAGGAGGAAGAGGAGATGGAGGAGGAGGCCGCGGCCGCTGCCGCCGTGGCCGCGGGCCTGGGCCTGGAGGCAGGCTCCAAGGAGGAGGCGGGCATCATCCGGATGCTGGAGTTTGGCAGCCACCTGGATCTGGAGCGCATGCAAGCCACCCTCCCGCTGGACAACATCTCCTACCGCAGGGAGTCCGCCATCTGACCTCCAGGCCCGCCCTCTCGCTTCCCACCAGAGCCTCTTCCGGGGGTGGGCCGCCAGGACACCTCCACCGCACTCAGGACACAGTGGCTCACCCTGGCTCCATGGACCTTCTGGAGAGAGCTGGGGGCTTCAGAGACTGGGAGGCCCCTTCCTACTGACTCCAGAACCCAGGCCTGGGAAAGGGCCAGGAGACCCTCGGTCTGGTCAGCCTGGGTTCTCCAGCACCTACCCACTGGCGGCTCAGGAACCCCAGACCCACCACCCTTTCCCCACCGACCCTTCAAGGACATTCCCCCTTTGCTCTCAGAACCTTGGGGAAGGCGGCTGGACTGTCGGGGGGTGGGCATCTGGGGGTTCCGGGGTGGGCCGGTGGTTAGTTTGAGGGGGTGGGAGGGGTGTGCGTTTCTTTTGCATGACTGTGGTCTGTTGCTCATGACTTTCTTTCGTAAATATCTATAAATGGAGAGATGGAGGTACCACGTCCACCTTCTGCCATTTGTAACTGCAGGGCGAGGAGGTGCACCCTCGCACTCCGCACCCCTCAAGCCCAACCTCCCCCTGCCCAGCTGGCTGGTCCCTTGAGACCCTCAGAGCCAGCTCTCTTGGCCCGTGGATAGTACTGGGTTTGGGTGCAGAAGTGGGACCTCAAGGAGCAGGGTAAGGGCCATCCCTCCCTGTGGGCCCTCTGGGCCTGCAGGCCCAGCCCGGGTTGACAATGGAGTTTGTAACTATATATTTTTAATAAAGTATATGGTCCATTAGCGGTAGGCTGATTGAAGATGGAGGGTTGGGAAGGAGAGATAGAGGGAAACGGAGAGAGAGAGAGAGAGACCAACACGATGCGTGTCTGTGTGTGGTACGTATGTGTGTATTGTGTGTATGGGATGTGTTTGTGTGTGTGGGGGGTAGGTTTGTGTGTATTGTGTATGTGTCTGTGCCCCTGAGAGACTGACCCTTGGAGGGAACTTCATCACCTGCTGGTCTCCTTCCTGGGAGCCAGTGGGAAGGATCCTAAGTGGCCCTAAGAGGTTTGAGTGGGTTTGAGTCAGAGCTTTGCTATTAACAAGCTATGTGGCTGTCAGCAAGTTGCCCATCAGCTCTTGGTCTCAGCTTCACTATCTTTAGAATGGGATGAACCATATCTTCTTCCTAAGTGATGATGGGCAAGGGAAACCTGTGTGGACGTCAGCCAACCCTTTATGACTCAGGGAGAAGTGGGAAGAGCCTGCTTGGTTTACACCCCACATAACCACCCCCACCAGGCTGTGCTGATTAACTGGGCTGCAGGACACTGTGGTGGGAAGGGCTCTAGGGGGCAGCGGGGAAACCTGGTCATAGTCGGACCTGGTCTCTGCCTCACTGTGGGACCTTGGGTGAGTCCCTTCCCCGCCCCGGGCTTTAGTTAGCCTGTGCTGTGTAACAGGCCACCCTCAACTTAGACAACAACGGTTTATTCTTTCTGCGGTGCTGTAGCAGGGCTGGTTTCCCTGGGCTCACTCTAGCAGCCCTGCTCAGCGGGGAGATCAGCCTGGCTGTAAGATCCATGAGGGCCTCACTCATGTGTTGGGCAGTAGGTCTCACTGTTGGCCCGGGGGTGGGGGTGGGGGGCACGGGGGGCCCCGGTTCTCCTCCAGTGGCCTCTCTTCCTCCAGTTGGCTCTACCAGATCCCTTCCTGGTGCCTAAGAGGGTCAAGGCAGAAGCTGCAAAGTCTCTGGAGCCCAGCCCTGAACTTGTATAACATCACTTCCATTGCATTTTATTGGCTAATCCCGGTCACGATTCAAGGGGCGGGAAATTGACTCCACTCCCTGGGAGCATGGTCACGTCCCATTGCAAAGGGTGTGCACACCCGGTGGAACTGTGGCCATGATCGCTCACCTAGCACAGAACTTTCGAGTTTGAGGGTTCCTTCCAGCTCTAAGTCTATTTTACAGGCCAACTGTGTACCCAGCATTTGGAGTATGAGGAAGCAGAGGGCACCCTCCCTGCTCCCAGGAATCTTCTAGCAAAGGTGCCAGCTCTCTCAGGAAACACAGGGAACCAGGAGGCAGGCTCACCTGCTGTGAAGCGCTGTTGGCTGCTTGTGAACGACCACATTTCATCAGGCAACATTTGGCCATTTGGGTAAATCACGGTGCATTCCACATGCCTTAACAGTTTAATAGGAGAAGCTGAGGCCTCTTTCCTGGAGAAAGGGGTCCAAGTCCCCAACAACTCATTACAATGTCTCTTATTTGCATAACACCTTTCAAGGTAGGTGGGACAAGGGTTTGGTCTCAGAGAGGAAACCGAGGCCCAGAGAACAAAGGGGTTGGCCTGAACCAAGGTGAAGACTGTCAGAAGCGCAGGGGCTGGCTTCCCCTTGGCCTCCCATCCTCCCTGAGGCAGGGGCTAAGAGAGGGGGGAGGGGCTGCCTCTTTTCCTCCTTTGCCCCCACCCAGATATCCCAGAGTGCACCTGTGACCTTTGGGGGCCTCGAAGTGCCTACAGGGGCCACTCAGCAAGACAAAAGTGCAGCCACTCACCTGCCCATGCTCTCAGAAGAGCGCCAGGTGGGAGCACCCCAGGGTCTCACCCCCCACCCCATCCAGCCCTGCAGACCCCTGGGAGGACCTCGTCTATCTCATCCTCTCCTGCCTGCTTCATCTCAGTGATGCTCTGGTGCCCTGGGCTGCCAGCGGTAGCTAAAGAAGACCTCAGACTCAGGCACCCTTGGATACAGCACCTTCGACCTGGAGCACATCTTAGAGGTTGCCCAGCCCTCCATCCATAAGGACAAGAGAGGAAGGGGTGTGGCCCCCCTTAGAAGGCCTCCCCCCCAGAGTGATGTGGAAGCACTTCAAGGTCCCTCCGGAACACCTTCCTTGTCACCAGTTTGCCACTTTGCTCAGACACTTGTGACAGTGGGCATGGGGGAGCGGGGGCCACAGGGGTGCGAGCCCAGAGCCCAGAGGCGAGCACGCAGCTGCAGGGAGGCTCCAAGGCTGCAAAGCCCTGCTGTTCCGCTCTGCGCTGACTCACCTTCCTTCTCCCACCTGCTCCCCTTCACAGCCCTCCCACCTCCCTTCCCCTCCCCTGCTCCCTGGCAGGCAGCTCCTCTGATCTCTCACTTCACTCCCGGCTCCTGGCGGCACCGAGATAGGGGGGATCGCTGAATCTGGGGGTGTAAGAACCTTAGATATATATCACTAGCTTGGAGTCACAAAAGGGGCCTTGAAGGAGTCGCTGAGCCCTTCCTGGCTCCAACCCATCTCCCCTGAGGGGCCAGGAAGCGGAGGCCCTGCCCTGTCCCCTCTCTACCCTCCTTCAGTCACAGCCCCGGGACATCTGGTGGGAGAAAGGGAGAGAGAGGTGAGGGCTCACCCCGCTGGCAGCCTGCCCTCATCCCGTCTAAAACCCCACCACTCGGGTCTAATTCTTCTAGGTTCATCTTTGCTTCCTCCTCCCCAGCTTCTGAAAAAACGCATTTTCCTTAACGAACGCAAACTGCGTAAGGCAAAATAGAAAAGAACCTAGAAGGCGTTCAACTCAGCTGTTTCACCTCGTGGAATTCTCGCCTTATCTTTGTTAGGCTTTAGTGAGATCCCGTGGCTATGATCCCAGCCCCTTCTTCCTGGATCTGGTTTTTCTCACTGTAGCTTTTTCTGATTTTCTTTTGGTATTGATGGGTTCTACACACTTTCCATGTTTTATTTTTATTTGTATAAAGGGTCCTGTGGCCCAGCACTGCTGAGCAAAACCCTGGTGGGGGGAGGGGGTAGCTGAGGATACTGGCTGATTTATTTATTTGTTTGTCTGTTTGGGCCATGCTGCGTGCGTGCAGGATCTCAGCTCCTTAACCAGGGATTGAACCCACGCTCTCGGCAGTGAAAGTGCAGAGGCCTAACCTCATTTTCCATTTTTAATGACAGTACAATGTTCATAATGTTCAATATAATGTTCATAAAATCATAGAGGTCAGCGGGCCAACCCCTCGTTTACAGGTGGGGAAACTGAGGCCCAGAGGGGAATAACCTTGAACCCCACTCTCCTGGACCCCAGCCCCGCGCCCTTCTCACCGCACCAACGACACACTTTGCAGGGTCCGCTGCAAAATGAAAATGTGTGTCCGTTGTTCACAAGTCGGGAACACTGCGCCATTAAAGGCACTAAAAATCAAACTTTTTCCTTTCTTCAGATTACCTCCTCTGCTCACGTGCGTGCCACATCATCCCACTGGACTTCGCTCATAAAACTTACAAGGTCAAAGATAAAATGAAGAATTTCAAGACAGAGACCACAGAGCACTGAACCGAGCTTGGGTCCCTCCCATGAAGCCAGCCCTCCGATGAGCTCTGTGGGCTTAATCCTTCCCCTCCTGTATCCAGATGAACGTCAGCATTTCTCCAAGATACACAGCGCTGTGATCAACATCTTCGTGCCTTTTGTTTTTTTTTTTAAACTTTTTCTTCTTGTGGCTGTCTGCTCAGGCTAAGTACTAACAGAATTCCGGACTGTGTTTGTCAGACCCTCTAAAAATGCAACCGCCAGCATCTGAACCTTTGCACAAGGACGGTGTAGAGCTGGGTTCCCAGGATTAGAAAATGGAGAAGTTTCAAAACCAAGCTCCCCCTCCACAGCTCCTCCAGGGGCTCCCTGTGGAGAGGGTGAGCGCAGATAAGAACACCGGCTGGCAACGGGCACAGCGCTGGTGCCAGGGCACAGAGCCAAGAGCAACAGCATTTATGTCAATATTTGCAGAGGAAAGATCATGAGTATGAGAGCCAGGGGGTCCTGCCACTACCAGTTAGTAGCTTTGTGACTTTGGGCAAGTTGATTTATGTCTAGGAACCTGCTTCCTCATCTGTTAGGAAGGGCCATTCATATCTGTGTCACACGCTTGTTGTTTGGGTTAAATGAGATCTCATACGTGACCAGGCACAGCATGGTCTTGGGCATATTACTGGATCCAGATAAGTGTGAGGGCTTCCCTGGTGGCGCAGTGGTTAAGAATCCGCCTGCCAATTCAGGGGACACGGGTTCGAGCCCTGGTCTGGGAAGATCCCACATGCCGCGGCGCAACTAAGCCCATGAGCCACAACCACTGAGCCTGCGTGCCACAACTACTGAAGCCCGTGCACCTAGAGCCTGTGTTCCACGACAGAAGCCACCGCAGTGAGAAGCCCGCGCACCACAAGGAAGAGCAGCTCCCGCTTTCTGCAACTAGAGAAAGCCCGCGCGCAGCAACGAAGACCCAACACAGCCAAAAATAAATAAATAAACTAATTTAAATAAATAATTTTTTAAAAATAATAATAAATGTGAGTTGTCTTCCAGTCAGGATTTTGATGGGTTTACCATATGAGACACAGTTTGAAAACTGACCCCTGAGGTTCCTGGCAGCCATGCAAAAAGGGAAAACCGATAGGTCACTCAGCTCACAGGATATGAGTACTGGGAGGCTAGAGAAGGAGTTTGGGGTCTGAGTTACTATGTGATCCTGGATAATCTCTTCAGCTTTCTGAAACTCATTTCCTTCATCTTCAAAGTTAGACACGGGACTTAATGACCTCCAGGGACCTGGCACCTATGTTCCTGTGTCTTTCAGAACATCTGAAGGTCTCAGGGAGACCGTGGGGAAAGACAGAATTGGCACTTGGCAAAATTGGGTCAACGCCCAAGCCTATCTTTGCCCCCTCCCGCAATCACTGGCAACCTCCAGGGCCCCCCACTTACTCTGTTCACTGCCTCAAACCTGGTATAGAATCCCTACACAAGCCCTTTGGGATCCCAGCCAGAGGCATTTGCCCAGGTCCTGGCCATCAGCTCACACATCAGCCCCGCCCATTACAGATTTCAAAGGCCTTCTGTGTCATTCATTCATTCCTTCACGGAACAAATATTTGTTGAGCACCTACTACGAGCAAGGAGGAGCCTGGTCTAGCAGAGGGGATTCAGCACTGAACCAAACAGGCAAAGATGTAGCTGGGGCCTGGGCCCACAGCCGTTCAACCTTGGGCTGTGGTGTTGGGAGAGAGCTGGGAGGCCTGAGCCCTCTGGCCTCAGCCCTGCTGCCAGTGCCAAATGGGACCATGGGCGATTCCAACACTCCACGCTCAGGCTTGGGACAGCAGCCAGGGCTCCTTGGTTACAGTCGCCATAGCTGTCCACTGCGCTACAGGTACCATGGCAACAGGGCAGGTAGGCCAGAGCCCCTGCTGGCTGGTGTCAGCTCTCACAGTGCCCACAGTGGGAAGGAGGCCAAGAGGGGACTCCTGGTACCCATGGATGGGGGCAAACAGGCCCAGGGAGGGGGTTTGAGATGTCATACAAAGAGGCAGGTGCAGAGCTCAATTCAGAATGAGGCTCCTGACCCCCGACCTGTCACTAGGATTACCTCCTCCTGGGATGTGGCCCCTCGGAGTGAGGGTCTGGAGGACAGCACCTGTGCCTCCTGCTTCTGCAACCTTCCCTGCCAGGCAGAGCCAAGGCTCAGCTTGCTGTCCTCTCCTGCTCAGCTCCTTCCAGGCCTGTCTAAGCTCCTCCTTCCTCTCCCCCTCCTGGGCCTCCCTGCCAACACCTGGACCGGGGGGCTCAGGGCGGGTCCGTGGAGGTAGGAGAGGGTTCAGGGCATGGGGACGGAATGGAGTGTTCTATTATTATCCCCATTTTACAGATGAGGAGGCTCAGAGAGGCCACGTGAATTACCCAAGGTCATAGAGCAACTCAGGGCTCTGCCAGGGCTTTCTGGTCTTACGGTTGTTGGTGTTTTAGTCCCTGAGCCACAGCGGAGGTTGGCTGATAGGAGAGCGAGGTCGGGGAGGCGGGCGCGTGTCGCGGGGAGGACAGCTACTCTTGGGGGGCTGGGCCAGGTGAGCAGGTGAGTCCGGCAGACTGAGGAGCCTTTTCCTGCAGGCAGTGGGGAGACCTGGGTGGTCTTGGCGCAGAGGGGCGAGTGATGGGAGAGGCCTTCGGGAAGCTGCATATGGCGGCCAGTGGGCTGGAGTGGCCGGCAGGTCGGCAGCCCTGATGGGGTCCGGCCTCCATGAAGCCTTTACGCTGCTTCTGGGGCCTCTGAAAGAAGCTGGATGGGGCAGCAGGAACAGATGGGGCAGTTTTCTGGGCTCAGCGACGAGACAGGCGGAAGCGGGGATGCTGCCAGCCGAGCCTCAGCAGGGGGGCGTGGCGGGACGGATTACTGACGGGAAGTGGGCGGGGCAGCTGGGTTCCTGTCTTCTCCCTGACAGGTGCGAGGAGGGAGGACACGCACAGGTGAGCATGGCAAGCGGGCGAGGTGGGAACCGAGGCGAGGATGGACGGGGCTATTTCTAGTCCAGTCTCTACAGGGAAGGTGTGGGTGACGAGGGGGCCCGCAAATGGCCTTGCCGCCCCCTGGCGGCCCAGAACATAGGCTGGGGGCTGGGAGCACGGCCTTCGGCTGAGGAAGGCCCTGGCTCTTGGTGGCGTCAGGAAGGACACAGCAGAAAGGGAAGGGCTAGGAGCCCACAGCCTTGGCGAGGGGCCGGTGGCGCCCCTTCCTCTCTGGGTTGTCCTGAGCGATTTGCTTCCCCTCTCTGGGCTTCCGCTGTAAGAACGACCCAAAAACAACGGTGCGACCTCCACAGGGGCCACAGCGTGTGGACTAGATGGCATCGTGCATGTGGATCCCGCCACACGGCGTCAGGCCTGGCCTGGGCTCAGGAAATGCAAATTCCTTCTCTTCCCTTGGAGGTAGGTGGGTCTGACTCGAAGATCTGGAAAATGAGTTTGCAGGAAGCAGCGGGCAGGGGAAGGTAGGCTTGAAAAACTCCCTCTGTCATCCTGGCCACCTCCCCGCCGCCAGCTCTCTGTCAGCCTCCCTGGGAGACACGTCACAGACCTGAGCCCACCTCCTCGAATTACAGATGGGGAGACTGAGGCCAGCGAAGAGAAGGGATCTGCCCATGGTCGTGCAGTAACTCAGATGCCCAGCTGAGGCCAGGGCATCCCAAGCCTGACCCTTCTCCTCAGGCCTGTCTGTGAAATGGGGGCGATGATGGCTTCCTGCCAGGGCGCGGCTTGGGCTCACTGAGCTAGTGTGTGAGAGGGGCCGGCACACAGTAGGTGCTCAGGAAACGGCTTCGCCTTCTGCTTATTGAGGTCACGCTCAGGTACGCCGCTGTGGTTAGCACACAGGCTAGGGCGTCACCCAGGCCCCGGCTGAACCCTGGCTTTGCCACTTGCTGCTGAGTGAGCTTGCACAAGCGACTTGGCCTCTCTGAACCTGTCTGTTCTTCCGTGAGATGGGGAAAGCCCCAGCTCGCCCTCCCAGGGCAGCTGGGCGGACAGAGGGAGATGACAAATGCACTATCAAGCCCCAGAGCAGCGTTGTCCTCGCCCTCTTCCCAGCCCGTGCCCCACTGTCAAGGCCCACACCTTGCCACTCCTGCAGGGCGGAGAGCCTGGCCTCGAAGAGACTGAGGCAACCTCTCCCATCTGGCAGGGAAGTGACTCCAGCTCGCCTCAGGCCCCCAAAATAGAGTCCTATTTCAGCTTCCAGCTCCTCCGTGGAGAGGCCCAGAGCTCCGTGCGAGGGTGTTTGGCCGCTGAGGGCCTGCAGCAAACCCCCTCCCCGCTCCCCCATCCTGCCAGGCATTGCCAAGCTGTGACCTTGGGCCTCTCCTGCCTCTGGGACACTATTTCTCCCAGAGGGCCATCATGCGAAATCAGAACCCCCCAGTTCTCCACTGTATTATTCAAATGAGGTCCCCGGAGCCTTCAAGCCAGTCCCTGTTTCTGAAGCCCTATCCCAGGGAGAGCAGAAGTTTCCAAGGGGGCAGAGGAGGGAGACAGGATGCTAGATCAGCAGTGCAGACATACAGCTTACTCACTCAGCCCCACAGAACCTTCTCCCCAGTGCTACACAGCTTCCTACCTCAGTGCCTTTACATCTGTGGATCCCTCTCCCTTCTCCTCATCTGCAGATGGGATTGGAAGCCAGACTGCCTGGGCCCAGAGTCCATGCTTTTAACCACTCTATGGTCACTCTGGAAGGAATCTAAGTAGAGGGAGGGCATGAGCAAAGCATGGTCCCATGAAAGAAGGGACTGCTACCAATGGGCAGAATGCTTGGGGTTTCTGGAGACACAAGGGGACTTCAGTCTTTCCCTTGTTTTACAGATAAGAAACAGGCACAGAGAAGTGCAATAATTTGCCCAAGATCACTATTGAGTGAGGAAGCTGGAATTTGAGCCCGGGGTGGGGTGTGGGGGGCGTCTGTCTCCAGAGCCACACCCCACACCCTCATAGCTGGCCTCTGGGCAGGGGTTCAAGAGGTTTGCTAGGTGTGGAATGGAATGAATACCTTGATGGGATTCTAGCCGGTGGGCCCACTGCTCACCAGCTGTGCATCTTTGGGCCAACCTCCTTGCTTGGCACACCTGCCTCACCTGTCAGCGTGGCGCTGAGAACTTTCCCGGTGGAAGTAGGGGGTTGAGGGACCCACATCTCGGGGCCCTTCGACTCTCAGATTCTAGGTCTGGTGAGTCGGTGGTGGGAAAGGGGTGGAGATGGGTGGGAGGTGGGGGCAGGGTGGGGCAGGCGGAAGACTGGAGGTGCTTCAGCTGCATCCCAGTGCATGAGCCCACAGGTCAGTCAGCTCCTCTGGGTTAAAAGTGAAGTCACATTTCCAGAAGCCCAGGCTCACAAATGCTCAGCTTCTAAGCAGGCAAAAGGAGACAGGCCCTCTTCCAACAGTTCCAACCCTCCCAGAATCCATTGGCCAGGCTTGAGGCACATGCCCTGAGCCCACCACTGTGGCCAGGGGCACAGACCACTCTGAGTGGCAGGCATGAGTCGCAGGCATGGCGAGGCTCCTTGTTTTAATGGGGAGACTGGCAACCTGGGGGGAGATGGAGTGGGAGGCCAGAGAGGCTGAGAAGGAAGGAAGTAGAAGGGAGGAAGGAAACCAGGAACCAGAGATGAAAGACAACGGCTGGGCAAGAAGAGTCCCACCCTCTCCAGCCTCAGCCAACACCTGGTCAGACGTGAGCACAGAACCTGGGAGTTGCGGACAGGCTCTGCTGGGCTATGTGACCTCAGGCAAACCGCACCACGTCTCTGAGACTCAGTTTTCTCATCTGGAACGTGGGTGCAGTTGTAGCACCGACCTCACGGGCTGTTATGAGAGTGTAAAGGAGATTAATCGCTTAGCTCACGGCAGCTGTTGTTTGTATCCTCATCCTTCAAAGTTCACCTTTCAATCCCTGTGCAGGTGTTGACCCTGGCTCCACACCAGACGGTTGGTAAAGCCCCTTTCTAGCCATCGTCTGCTGTGGTCCTGCTCCTGCCCTGGGAGGTACTGGTATCCCCGTTTTACAGGTGTGAAAAACAGCCTGGGAGCTTGAATGGCCTACGAGTCAAGGTTCCTCAGCTGGTCAGAGCCGCGACCTCACCCAGACTCTGAAGCCTGAGTTCCTTCCATCACATCAGCTGTTGGTTGAATTTTTTAAAGTGACGGGGGAAACAGTTCCTCGCCTCAGTTTCCCCTCCTGCCGCAGAGGGAACCAGAATGATCCAATCCTCCCCTCCCCGGGGAAGTCCACGCCAGGCAAGTGGTTACTAAAAATTCTCGGGCCGCATGCCAGCCCCGGGGGTCCCTGCGCGATCCCCGGGGTCCCTTCCCACAGCGCCGCCCCGTGGTGGCCTCGGGCGCTGCAGGCTGAGTGCACCCGGCGGACGTGTCCCCTCATTCCGGTTCCTGCGGTGTTGGGAAGCCCCGGCTTGAGCCCTGCTCCGCCCTCTCTCGGTATCCAAACCTCTCCGCATCCTTCACGCCTCCTTGCCACCAACACGCAGAGGGCGCCTCACACCGTCTCATTAGATGCTCCTCCACTACCTCGAGGCAGGACAATTCGCCCGTTCTAGGCGCGGAGATTCGAGCTCTGGAGGTGAAGCCACTTCCAAGGAAAGGGCAGAAGGTTGGAGGCGGGATTGGGGCCCAGGTGTCTTTGTCCCCATATTTTGTTTGGGACACCAGAATCTGCTAAGTGCTCTTCACAGACATTATCCAGTCCAGCGTTGCTCCTGCTGTGGCCCCTGGGGAATCCAGACCAGGTCACCAGCTGCGCTGTCAGGTATAGTAGCCACGACCCACAGGGAGCCCTTGACTTGTGGCTGGTCGGAGTTGAGAAGTGCTGTAAATGTAAAACACACAACCGATTTCGAGGTCTTAGCACTTAAAAAAAGAATACAAAGTATCTCATTTATAATTTTTATGATTGATTACATGTTAAAATTATACTTCAGATAAATTGGGTTAAATAAAATATTATATAAATATTTATTATAAATAAATATATATTTATTATTTATATAATAAATATAATTATTTAAATTATATTTATATTTAAATATAAATATCATTATTATATTTATTATTATTTATAATATTTATATATATAAACATTATATATAAATATATAATAAAATATATTTATTATTAGTATTATTATATTTATATTTAAATATTATATTTATTAATATTATAAATATTAATAAAATATATAAATATTAAAATATTTTATTTATATATTAAATAAATTTTATTTTATGTATTAAAATATATAATTAAAATTTTCTGTAAGGGACTTTTCACCTGTTTCTTTTCACCTTGTTATGTAATTAGTACTAGAAAATCGAAATTGGCAAATGTGGCTTGTATTTGTGGCTCCGATTTCCACAGGACAGCACTTGACCAAAGGTGCCCATTCCTGGTTCCCACCCAAGACCCCTGACAGCCTGTCTGGGATGGGACCCTGGGACCTGCATTTTAACAGGGTCTCTTCAGGGATTCTGCAGACCACCAAAGTTTGAGATGAAGCTCCAGAAATATTTTTGGCTTGTTCACTATTATATTTTTCAGGATCTGGCATAGGGCCTGACACATAGTAGGTGCTCATTAAATGTTTGTTGAGTGAGTTAGCACATCCAATGCTCATAGTAGGTAAGTAGAAGAGATAAGACATTAAGAAAAAATAAAGTAACTATGGGACTTCCCTGGTGGTACAGTGGTGAAGAATCCGCCTGCCAATGCAGGGGACACGGGTTTGAGCCCTGGTCCAGGAAGATCCCACAGGCCGTGGAGCAACTAAGCCTGTGCACCACAACTACTGAGCCTGCCTGCTGCAGCTACTGAAGGCTGCGTGCCTAGAGCCTGTGCTCCGCAACAAGAGAGGCCACCGCAATGAGAAGCCTGTGCACTGCAACGAAGAGTAGCCCCCGCTCGCCACAACTAGAGAAAGCCTGTGTACAGCAACGAAGACCTAACGCAGCCATAAATAAATAAATATATATTTTTTTAAAAAAAGCTTGCTGCTAAAATACGTCTAATTAAGAAAAGAATAGTAACTATGGAGTTCTGAATACCAGCTAAAAACCCAAAATTAACTTATATGTTCTGAGAGGAAATATGGCCAATATATATTGCTAAAGAACATTATCTACATAATCCCATCAAACAAAATATTTTTATATAAAGGACAAATGGTCTGGTTTCTTCAACAAACAAATTGCAAGGAAAATAAAAGAGTTAGGGTAGGAACCTATAGATTGAATGAGATGTAGGAGACATTGACCAACTACATGCTTTCACAGGCCTTATTTAGATCCTGAATGAAACAAACGAATAAACAAACAAAATGATATTTGATGATGTTAGGAAATTATTGTTACAGGATGATAATGGGACTTGGGTTTTTTTTTTAAGTCCTTTCCTCTTAGAGATACATATTCAAATATTTAAGGAATAATTTATATGACATATGGGATTTGCTTTAAAATAATATGGGATGGGGGAGCTGGTGGGTATAAATATGTTGATTTGGTATATGTCTAAGCTGGTTGATGGTTACATGGGAGGTCATTTATACAATTCTGTACTTTTGTATATGTTGAAAGGTTTCCATAGTACAAATATTTTCAAAATAAGAAGTCAAGTCACTTCTCACTAAGACCAACTGGTAGTTCAGAAGTGATTTGACCCAGATAAGAAGAATAGTCCTTCTTTACCTGGGAAAAGATCAAAATCAAAAGATTTATCATTATTTAAACAGACAAACCAAGCTTCAAGACAAAAGCATTATTAGAAACAAGGAATATGTAACTCCAGGAAGATATAACAATTCTAAACTCTTATGCACCTGATAACACAACTTCAAAACATACAAAGCAAAACAAGGAGACATAAACAAATCCATTATCCTAATCAGAGATTTTATCACAACTCTTTCAATTGCCGATATATCAAGAGGATGAAAGAATTGCTAAGGATATGGAAGACATAAACAAGAAGATATTAAATATCATTAGTAAACAGGAAAAGTAAATTAAAGCCACAATGAGTTGGAATTTTACTCCCACTAGCTTGGTAAAAATTACAAAGTTGAACAGTTCCACATTTGGCAAGGATGTGGCTCAGTGGGGACTCTCCTTCCCTCTGGGTGGGAGTAAAAATTGGTTCAATCTCCTTGGAAAATAGTTTAGCCTTGCCTAATAGAGTTGAACATGTTGCACACACAATAATTCAACAGTTCTCCTCCTAAATTTGTTATTTAAGAGTACATATATGTGACCAACCTATAAGGAAAGTCAGAAGAGGAAGGAGGGTGCAGCTGTGGAGGGGCACGAAGGTGTGCTTCTAAGATGCTGGCAAGTTTTATGAATGGTGAGGACATGGATGTCTGCACTGTTTTCCTTTGAATTGTATATTCTTTGCATGTACATGTTAACAATAAAAATGCTATGCCTATATATTTGCCTATATCACATCTGTATGTAAATGCATAAGAGGTTGGAAGGAGACCCCAGACTGTTCACAGCAGCTCTTCCTAGAGAGTGTCATGCTGGGGGGGGGGGGAGGGGCAATTCATATTTTATTCCAATATTTCTTGATTGTTTGCATGATTTTACAGTAAGTGTGTATGACCCAGGTAATTTTTTTTTTTTTTTTGTGGTACACGGGCCTCTCACTGTTGTGGCCTCTCCCGTTGCGGAGCACAGGCTCCGGACGCGCAGGCTCAGTGGTCATGGCTCACGGGCCCAGCCGCTCCGCGGCATGTGGGATCTTCCCGGACCAGGGCACGAACCCGTGTCCCCTGCGTCGGCAGGCGGACTCTCAACCACTGCGCCACCAGGGAAGCCCTGACCCAGGTAATTTTAAAGACCCAATTAGAGCAACGGAAGCAAGACAAATCCCAAATGCAATTAACATGAGAAGAGTGAATATGCCAAAAGGGCATTTTAGGAGGCAGGTCTGTGGAATGGAAAGAGCTGTCACTTTCTGGTAAGTCATGTGATTTCCCTAAGGCTCAGTTTTCTCATCTGTAAAATGGGCCTAATGGGGTCTGGTCTCATGGGGGTCTCTGGAGGACTGGGTGGGATGAGATGAGTGAAGGGCCTGGCTCAGCCCTGGGCCCACCGTGAGTGTTCAGTGCACAGGGATGCACGTGAGAGAGGTTCGAGTATTTTGGAGTTCAGAGGAGGGGGTAGAGAGTGTGAGATGGGGAGCAGACTCAGCTGACTTAGCTGGGGGAGGTGACATGTGTGTGCCAGCCTTGGGGAACTGGGAGAATGTGGAGATGGGGTAAAAGAGTGACATATTTAGCTGGTGGATAGGGGGCGAGGAGGAAGGGGCTTGTCCAGGCTGGCCAGGTCTGGGGATGGGGGCAGGGATGGGGGACGAGGTGGGGAGGGAAGAGGCTTCCCTCAGGATAAAGGCTGACACAGGCTTCATTTGGAACCAGAGACATCATGCAAATATATGCAAAAGACCATGCAAATTAACCCAGCTGGTGGCCAGTGGGAAGAGGACCCAGCTGGTGATTTTGTTTCTGTAGTGTGGCCCAGGGCCACCTGTAACAGAATCACCTGGGGAACTTATCCTAGTCCCCTGCCACCCCCAAACCCACTGCTTCCACCCTCTGGAGCTGCAGCCCGGGAGTCTGTATGTTTAAGGAGCTCCCCAGGTGATTATTTACTTCTGAACTCATTTATTAAACATGCACGTAATGTGTTATAATTATAACACATTATGATATATGCACGTTATGATATATAAGATAAACATTCAGGCGGAGAAGTAAATCTCCTTCTCTCCTCATTCTCCACCCCCATGCCCAGAGGCAACCACCAGTACCAGTTCCTTTGTGTCGTTCTGGAAGCGACTCTGCACATTCCCAGGTGATTCTCTCTGACCTTTCAGATCCACAGCGTCTTGGAGTCCCAGGGTGATGTCTCTGGATCATTCACAGACCAAACTGTCATTCATTCATGCCTTTGTTCACTCACTCAAAATTCACTAAGAGCCTGCGGGACTCATGCCAGGCACAGCCCTGCCCCCAGGAGCTCACACAAGAGGGGGAGCCATTCGCAAAGGCAGCACTGCCCAGTGGCTAGCTCCCAGCTCTGCAGTCAAGATGCCCTTTTCAGCAAGACCCTCATTCCCTGAGCCTCCACATCCCCAACTGTATCAGGTAGTAATGGTACCTGGCTCTCAGGGCAGTGATGCTGTGGGTCAAGAGAAATGATGAGAGCAGAGCAGGCTCTTCAATAAATGCTTATTTCCTTCCAGAAGACAAGCCTTGCCTGGAGCAGAGACAATGAGAACAGGGAGATTTTTCCAACATCGGCTGGCTTGGCTCGGGGCCAAAAGGAATGAATTGAGGGTGGGAAGGGGCTTTGTTGTCTCTCCCCTCTCTCAGGAAGAGATCTCTCCAGGGTGGAGTTTTGGGTGCTCTGGGGCCTGGGAGAGCAGCTGTGACTACAGCATCCCTTGGCCTGGTGCACAGGGACCCCAGGTGATAGAGGAGCCAAGCAGCTCCCTCTGGATCTCTCTGAATCAGCCCTTACCTTCAAGGCCTGCCTCCTTCAGGTAGCCTTCCTGACTGTTCCAGCCAGAAAGGGAAAGGGAAGGAGTGTTTATTACCTGCCGGGCTTACTAGGTGCTTGTCACTGGGCCTGGCACTTTCATACTTCTTAAAATCTAACTTAATCTTCCCAACCCCTCCTGGAGGGAGATAGTTCATACCATTGCACAGGTGAGGCAGCTGAGGCTTGGGGAGGTGAAGGGACTTACTCAAGGCCACACAGGGAATCAGTGGCTGGGTATTTGTCTCCATGGGGGCTCTGAGCCTCTCCTGTCCTCTCCTTGGGACTCCTCCCCTGAGGGCCTGAATCTCCCAACAGTAAAGTCCCAGGGCCTGTGGAGGGACTGGGATCGCTAAGTTCCTGTAGCTCAGACACTCAGAACTCAGTGACCCTGGCTGATCTGGCCTCTTTCCTCCTCTCTCTAAGCCTCGATGACCTCATCTGTCAAATGGGTAGATTACCTCACCAGTCATAGGGAAGGTGTCTGTGAGAACATCTACACACACAGTCCGTCCTCAGCTCCTCCCCCTGCCCTCTCCAGCTCCTCCAGCTCAGAAGGCCCCAACAAGCTCAGCACCCCCCAGGCACCATCCAGTTCCACGGCCCCCATCTCCTAGGCCAGAATCCTGAGCTCTGCCTTGAAGTCGCCCCTTCCTTGCCCCCCACACACAGTCACTGAGTCCTGTAGCTTCTCCCAGCAAAGAGCTCCGCAGGCTTCTGCTCCCACAAAGATACAAGCTCCTCCCAGGGTGGGCCCAAGCCAGGGTCTTAGTTTGAGCCGCTGAGCTCTAGGAAGCCCCTCTGTCAGGTTCCAAAGCCTCACTGTTTTCGGGCCAGCACATAATTCAGCTGTGGCCTGGACCCCTCCAAGGCAGAGCGATCACCAACACTCAGGGCCACCTGTTCAAGTGACATAGCCTCCCAGAATCATCCCAAGTTTCCCAATTGTAAGTGAACGCATTCAGGGCACTTCTAGGGGTCGCGGTCTCAGTCCTGAGAGTTTTGGGTAGTCAGGGCCCGTCTTCTCTCTCGCGTCGGCCCCGGGCTTGGCACCAAGGAGCACCGCCGCCCCGCGTGACCCGGACCCGGCCTGCAGCGCCCTCAGCGGCCACGTGGGGGCAGCAGGCGCGCGCCCTCCGCGCCGCCCGCCGTCAGAGTTCTAGCCGTGGGAGGCAGGCCAGGACGTTGCGGGAGGAAAAGCATCCGGGAAACGGGGCGGGGGGGCGGCGGGGGACCTGGGCCTGCGGCTGGCCAGGCGTTGACTCCCCGCTAGGGCCCCAGGCGGGTCGCCTCACCCCCGCAGCCTCACTTTCCCCATCTATCAAGTGGACACGGCAGTCTGCAAGGGCCTTTTTGACCCTGGCAATCCGGAAGCAAGATTTAGTAACAAACGGAGAGGGGCTTTTGTGCCAGGTGTCCCTGCTCACAAAGCAAGGTCCTGCCTTGGTCTGACCGAAACCTCTCATACCCAGGTGGGGAAAAGGAGCCAGGAGAAGGAGGTGAGTCCCCTGAGGTCACACCTGACTCCAAGCCCAGCTCCCTGCCCGTGGAGATCCCCATCTGCAGACGGGGGAACCCGAGTCCCCAAAGGGGAGGGGATTTGCCGGTGCTCTCACACGAGGACAGGACAACGCTGAGCCTCTGTCTCTGCCCAGTGCGCCCTCCACTACCTCCCTGGAGGTTTAAGGACTTAGCAATCCCACCTCCACCCCTTACTTTGACTTGGAAAATTAAACGGAACAGGAATTGGCAGCTCACTCTGCACGCAGCGGGAGGAGGGAGAGGCTCCACAGCCCCCATGGGAGGTCCTGGACTCAGGGAATAGCCCCCTTCACAACCTCCGGAGTGTCTGCCATGTGGGCCCTGGCAGACCCTGAGGGCCAGGACCTGCTTCCCACTTGGCCCTCTTCCCACGTTGCCTCAGGGCCAGCCTAACACAGCCCCTTCCATCTCCCTCATGGAGAACCAAAGCTGGGGGTGGCCTTCACAGCCCCTGTGCGTGGCCCGTCACACGTGCACAACACAGCAGCTAGGAGAGGCAGATGAAGATACTGACGTTCAGAGTGGGTCAGAGGTGGGGCCAGGACTTGAACCTCCCTCTCTCCAGGCTGTCTATACCACTGAGCTGCCCACTACATACCTCAGAACAGGAAAGGAGGGCAGAGGGGATATTTGCTGAGGCTCTGCCTTGAGCCTGGCCTGGACCTGGCATGCTTGCCTCACGCAGAGCTCCAGCTGCTCTGAGAAGCAGCCCCATCATGTATTCCACTTACAGATGAGGACTGAGCCGTGGCCACCAGAAGGAGTGAGCAGACTGGGATTTGAAGCCAGGTCAGGTGGCTCCCACACCTTGGCACAGAGCCCAGGGTCTGACCTATCTCATGCACAGGGGCCTGCAGGCTGCTTCCCCGTGTGGTCTCAGAGCCCAGAGACCAGCAAGGGGAGCAGGTTTCTAGGGTGGCTTGGGCAAGTCAGGGCACCTCCCTGTGCCTTGGTTTCCCCAGCCCTACCCACTCATAGCACAAAAAAGTACTAAGGATGGGAATTCCCTGGCAGTCCAGTGGTTAGGACCCTGTGCTTCCATTGCAGGGGGCACGGGTTTAATCCCTGCTCAGGGAACTAAGATACCACAAGCTGCGCGGTGTGGCCCAAAAGAAAGAAGAAAGAAAAAAATGTACTAAACAGAGCCTTCCAGCCAACTGGGCTAGTGTGTTCCAGTCAGTGCCAGTGGTGGGGGAGAGCATCATGGGCCAGGCTTCCAGGACACCCCCGCCCAGGTTAAGGAGAGAGGGAAAGGCACAGCCAAGGGCAACCAGTGTCAGCATCATGGGCCATGGTGGGAGTGGCAGGGCCAGAGGGTGAGGGGCTGATGTCACGATGGTGACAGAGTTGCGGTCCTCCCCTGCCACCCAGTGCTCAGATCCAGGCAGTGCCCAGCCTTGGCACAGGGTGGTAATAGACACACTCTTGGCCTCCAGGACTGCCCTGGTCAGAGAAATATGTCAGCAGAAGGGCCAGAGGTTGCCCACCCTCTTCATCGTGGTTGTCATCAGCATCACCACCACCATAGTCATCAACGACTCCAAAGAAGTTCAGAGAATTTCCTCCTGACCCGAGTGAAGCCCCCTCCATGGAAGCAGGAGGCTGGGTAAGAAGCCCTCTGGAGGCCTCCCCTGCTGGGGTAGGGAGAGCGGGCAGAGGCTTGAAGCCTATCGCATGAATTCTCTGCCTGGGAGTCCGGGAGACTTCTCAGAGGAGGTGGCCTGTCCTCTGAGCTTTAAGAGACAGGTTTACAGCTCCACTCGTATGCGGTACCTGAAGGAGTCAGGTTCACAGAGACAGAAAGTAGACTGGAGGTTGCCCCCAGCTGGGGGAGGGGGAGTGGGAGTTAGTGTTTAGTGGGCACCACGTTTCAATTTGGGAAGATGATGGTGGTGATGGTTACACGACAATGTACTTAATAACACAGAACTGTGCTCTTAAAAAATGGCTAAAATGGTAACTTTAAGACATATATATTTACCACAATTTAAAACACACACAATTTTCATTAAAAATTTTTTCTTTTTTTTTTTTTTTTTTTGGCCACACGTCCTGCAGGATCTTAGTTCCCTGACCAGGGATCTAACTGGTTCCCCCCTGCAATGGAAGCGTGGAGTCTGGACCACCAGGTAATTCCTTAAAATTTCTCACTGAAAAAAATTTTTTGATTGAAAAAAACTTCCAAGAAAAAAAATGAAATTTACATTTTATTTAAAAAACAAGAACTGAGCTGGAATTGGGCAAGCAGAGCAGGGGAAAGGGGAGTCCTGCAAAACTGTAGAAGAGGAAAGAGAGTGTGTCCTCAAAAGGCAAAGGCACTGAAGTAGGAGCACAGAATGAAAAAGAGGAAGGAGGTGGGGCAGTGCTGGGGGCGGGGGGCGGGGTGAAGGCAGGCCCCGCCCCGGCCTGGGACCCCAACCTTCCCCACACAGACTCACACTGAACGAGACATTCCAGGCTCCCAAGACCTCTCGGTCATCATAACTCAGGGAGTCTTAGTGTCCTATGGTCCTCCCACCCCTACCCCAGCTGTCACACACAGACCAGCCCTCTGAGAAGACCCTCAGGTCTGTCCTCTGCTGAAAACCTCCTGGGACCCCCGCAGTCTACAGGATAGGATCCAGAGGCTTTGGCCTGGCACTCAAGGCTCCTGGCCCCAGGTGACCTCTGCCATCACTCCTCGGGGGGTTGCACCAGACCCTGCACCCGCCCTCTGGGCACCAGCGCCACTTCAAGGAGTGGCCCTGTAGGAGGCTCTGCTCCTGGGGTCCTCGCCCTGCCCGCCCCCTCTCTCACTGGTACCTTCGCCCTCCCTCCCTCTGGGAATGCCTTCTCCGTTTCCTCCGGCGGCGTTGACCTTGCTTCCTCTTCTGAGTGCCTCCTGTACGTCGCGTCTCCACAGACTCCAGGTCCTTCCTGGTGGCAGCGCACAGTAGGAGCTCAGGCGGCATTTGCTGAAGCACTGGTTTAAAGCAACTTTCCCGTCCACCCTCTTAACTCAGTGGGTGCAAGTGGAGCTGGTAGAGAGTCAGGTGTCAGGAGCCCTGGGTTCCTGCCCTGTTGAGATTTGCTGTGTGACCTCAGGCAAGGGTTTCCCCTCTCTAGACTTTGCTTACAACCTTCTAGGAAGTGTGGCCTCCCGGGAAGTCAATCCCGAGGGACGTGCTCCGTCAGAGAGCAGTAAAGGTGGGGCAGAGGGAGTCATCAACTCCATGACCTGAGGGCAGGGCACCCTCATTGACAGGGCCAAGGCCATAAGCCCACGGTGGAGTTTTCTGGGTGCTCACACTCCCACACCCCCAGAACTCTGCCCAGCACTTAGCTGAACCCGCCCTGGCCTGCCGGAATGCCAGGGAGAGGCCAGAGTTCCATCACCAGCGCCACTACCGCTGTCTTGCTCCATGTCACCGCCGTCATCCTCATCCCCACCATCATCAAGAAGCTAGAGGGCCCGCCTCTGGCCTGCTCTCTGTACACCCCGTGGGCTGGACAAGAAGGTCTTTCCAGGCCCCTGGGAGGGGGCTGGAGGGAAGCCCCCGTGATTCTGTCCCCGACCTTCTCAGGAGTGCAAGGGAAGGAAGGGACCCCACGTGACTGAGCACCTGCAGTGTGCCAGGTACAGGGCTCTATTCTCCATCAACTGCAAGGCGGGATTTTTTCCCCATCTGAAGCAGTGGCTCAGAGTAGTCAGGGTTGCACAGTTGTGTGTGCACAAGGGGGGGTTCAACCCAAGTCATCTCACCTTCAGTTTGCTCATCCCCCTGCCCGGTGACCCCGTGCGCTGTGGGGAGGTGCAGTGTAGTTAGCAGCCAGGCTTGGGAGCCTTCCCGCCGGGGTTCGAGGTCAGTTCTGCCTCTTACCAGCCACGTGACCTTGGGCAAGCCACTGCCCTGAACACCAGAGTTCAGCTGTTAACCAGGGATGCTAATAGCACCGGCTGCCAGGTTGGCCCGAGGGCCGGGTCAGCCTGTGGAGAGCACGTGGAACAGAACCAGGCACACGGTGGGCGGTGGGCGGTGCATAGGCCTGGGCCAGCAGGATTAACATTTCCCTGCCAGGTAAACTCCTCCTCCTTTAGTACCTTCCTGGCTACCCTCCCACGCCCAACTGCCCTTCCTCCTCGGGAGCGTTTCTCACCCTTCGAGGTGAGGGCCAGTGACACCCCTGCGCCCCGTGCCCCTCCTGAGAGCGGGCGGGCCTGAGTGTCCTGCCAGCCCCTCCCTGCATCTGGGGCCCAGCCCAGGGCTAGCCTCAGCTGATAACTGAATGGGTGAATCCGCATCCGTTTCCTCTTCCCACTACTGCCAGCCACCTCACCTCCCAGAACTTCGTGGAATCTCCCCTGACCTTCTGCTGCCCCATCTCACAGCTCAGGCCACGGGCTCTGTGGTCCTCCCCAGCCCTCATCCCTCCACCCTTCAAGTACAGGAGGGGGCTGTCCCTACAATCTCTCCACTGCCCTGCACAACTCCTGGCCTCAGTCCTGCCTTCCAGGAGCCTGGAGTCCTGACATTCCCCTACCCACTGGCTGTGTGATATTAAGCAAGGCCCTGCCCCTCTCTGAGCCCCAGGGATGTCAGCTGTAAAGGGAGGAGAAGAACCCACTTCTCAGTGCATTGCTCTGAGATTAAAGAGAGGAGGTGGGGAACTCTTTGTAAACTGTAAAGGGTGGTACACTTTAGAGATCTGTATTAGTGGATGCTAGATGCTGGCTGGAACGGGAGTGGAGTGGTGGGAGCTTCAGGATATAATCCCAACATGAGTTAGGTTAGAAATCCCCTCCTTTCTCTCAGAAGAACTAAGTGGGAGGAGGCTTGTGTCCTGTGGCCTTGGAGTCAGAAGACTTGGGCTCAGTTCAGTTGAATTCATTCCTGCCTGGCCTGAGCCCCTGCTTTGGGCCAAGACCTGTGCCAAGCACTGGGACCAGGTGAATCCACGGTCTCTGTCCCCAAAGGGCTGAGAGCTTGACGGGGAAACAGTTCTGGAAACCCTTTACCATCAACAGCGTGAACCAGGGAGTCAAACAAGGAAGCGTGACTGCTGTGAAGTGGGGGAGCTGGCGGGTCCTAGAGGGGTTCCCAGAGGAAGCAGATGCTGCACAGAGTGAACTGGAAGTGGTCAGAGTCTCCGTCTCCCCCAGAACTCCCTGGAAAGGTCTCGAAAAGCTGCAGAGAGGAGGCAAATTCCGTCTTGAAAGAAACTGGCGTAATTCAATCATAAAAATAATCCCATTAATTTAGTCAAAGAACCACTTAATTGAATTTCTTTCCAAACCCAGGCCTATTCGAAAAGCCAATGAATCCAAATGCTACTGAATTTAAAGTAAACTCCCAAATAACTTAGTGAACGGGCCAGTCCAGTCAAGTCCCTGATAAATCTAGCCTGAGTCATCCCAGTCCTATGACTGCTCATTCAATCAGCTTATCCTTTTTTTAAAAAGAATAAAGTGTATGGGCTTCCCTGGTGGCGCAGTGGTTGAGAGTCTGCCTGCCGATGCAGGGGACGTGGGTTTGTGCCCCGGTCCGGGAAGATCCCACATGCCGCGGAGCGGCTGGGCCCATGAGCCATGGCCGCTGAGCCTGCGCTTCCGGAGCCTGTGCTCCGCAACGGGAGAGGCCACAACACTGAGAAGCCCACGTACCGAATAAAAAAAAAAAATAAAAATAAAGTGTAATTCAGGCAAACAATAGTCCACTTTGGTCAAATAACCAGAAAGTTCAGGATGAAGCGTTAACTGAGAAATCCGTCACGCCTGCTGGCCAGCTGGGGTGGCATCACGTGGTGATGGCCAACGGGAGGGCCAGGAGCCATGGATGTGAACTGGATGTTGGCTGCCCCCTGCACCCCAGCCTTGTGCCTTCAGGGAGTCATTCTCCAGCTCTGAGCCTCAGTATCAACATCTGAAAAATGGGGAGGTGGCTGCGAGAATTAAAACAGGAAAGCAAGGAGAAGGCACCCTCCTTCCCTCGTGCCCTCCTTTACCCGGGGTGTTGGAGGAGAGGAACCTGCAAACTCTGTTGACCCGCGAGTTTCCCTTTCTGTAAGATGGGCTCTTAAACTTTTAATTTAATGTCGTTTTTGGAATGGAAAATATTTTCACATGGATCAAAATTCAAAAGTTACCAAAGATGGTACAGTAAAAGTCTCCCTCCCATGACTTTCCCTCAGCCACCCATTTCTTCTCCTGGAGAAGACCCCAAATCATCAGCCTCTTATATTGCCGGTCAGAGATATTCATAATATAGATAGAGGGACTTCCCTGGTGGTCCAGTGGTTAAGACTCCACGCTCCCAATGCAGGGGGCAAGGGTTTGATCCCTGGTCGGGGAACTAAGATCCTGCGTGCCACGTGGCGTGGTCAAAAAAGATAGATAGATAGTTTTTTTTCACTGAGCAATACTTCATGTAGATCTTTCCCCATTTGTACATAAAGTGCTTCCTCCTTCATTTCTATGACTTCATTAAGGTCCATTGGATGAATGTTCTATTCTATCAGCTCCTTATTGATGGACATGATTCCAACACATAACACACACACTGCTATGAACAGCCCTTTTCATAAGCCAGTTCCCTCCTGTGCATTGATACCTGTAAGATAAATACCTGGATTTGGACTGAGGTCAAAGGAAACGTGCAGTTCTCATTTTTTTTTTATTTTAACATCTTTATTGGAATATAATTGCTTTACAATGGTATGTTAGTTTCAGCTTCACAACAAAATGAATCAGTTAGCGGTTCTCATTTTGATGGGTGTCGTCATTGCTCTCCTCCGGGGCTGTACACATTTACTCTCCCTGGGATGAAGGGGCCTGTTTCCCCGGAGCCTTGCCATCAATGTGTTACCCAAATTCTGTATCTTTCCCAAGCTGATGGGTGAGAATGGAATCTTGGTGTAGCTGTCATTTGCATTTTTCTTAGTTTGAATGAGGCTGCCATCTTTTTTTCTTTTTAATATTTATTTATTTATATTTGGCTGCATTGGGTCTTCGTTGCTGTGCACAGGCTTTTCTCTAGTTGTGTCGAGTGGGGGCTACTCTTCGTTGCAGTGCGCGGGCTTCTCATTGCTGTGGCTTCTCTTGTTGCAGAGTATGGGCTCTAGGCGCATGGGCTTCAGTAGTTGTGGCACGTGGGCTCAGTAGTTGTGACTCGAGGGCTCTAGAGCGCAGGCTCAGTAGCTGTGGCCCACGGGTTATCACTAACCCTGTGATTTGGGCAAACCACTTCTCTTCTCTTAGCATCAGTTTCCTTATCTGTAAACTGTAGGATAAAATAGCAGACCTAGTCCATGATCGTCAGTGGATGCTAAGATCCCTGGGTAAAAGTCTGATGGGGAACTTTATAACAGAAGGATGAGGTCAACACCACCTAAAGCCACTGGTCAATCTCAGCATCGCTAAATGGTGGAACAACCCAGTACTCTATGGCTCCTGCTCTGATGCACTGGGAGGGGCACAACATCACCCGTGAAATATCCTTGAGAAAATCATTGAATCCAAATCACATCAAGCCTCCAGCCTTTAGAATCGACATCTAATTACCAGTTTATAGGAAATACGGGGGATAGTGGAGCATGTTAAGAGACACCACAGGGATGCAGTCAACCAATTCTAGACTGTGGGAAACTCGATCTGGAATACTATTCAGCCAGAAAAAGTACTGCATCCCTGAAGTACTGATACATGTGACCACATGGTGGAACCTTGACAGCAAGATGCCAAGTGAAGCCACTTGCAAAAGGTTGCACATCATGTGATCCATTTATATGAAATAACTAGAATAGGCAAAAGACAAAAGTAAATTACTGGTCACCAGGCGCTGGAGGAGGGCGGAAATGGGGAGTGACTGCTGGTGGGTATGGGGTTTCTTTTTCTGGGTGATCAAAATGTTAGGGAGTTAGATAGAGGGAATGGTTGCAGAACCCTGTGAATCTACTAAAAGCCACCAAGTTGTATACTTTTTTAAACGGTGAATTTTATGTTACGTGAATTATATCTCAATGAAAGAGAGAGAGAGAGATTTAAAAGATATATCAACCCTATATAGGGTTGGAGGGAAGTTCAGAGAGTGGGGTATGAATTGAAGAAAACACTCGAGGAATCAGAGGCTCCCCCTGTCCCTCCGGAGATCATTCCTCACCCCAGGTGATTTGAACCTGGAATTCGAGGACCCAACTGTTCTGTGTAAGCGGGGGAGGGGGGTGGATGTGGGGTGGTGGGAATCCCAGCTCTTTCTCGGTTTCTCAAGGGGTCCCTCACTCTGGAAGAGTGGAACCTCCCCTCTCAGTCCGCCCACCCCCGGGGGTCGCACTTGGAGGCACAGCTGACGGCTGGGGGTCCGGTCCGAATGAGGCGTACGTGTCGGGGGAAGTGTCCCCATCACCTCACCCCGCAAGCAGGAGAACCACGAATCCCCGCGGGGCTGGAAGCCGGGGCGGGGCCGGGAAGCCGGGGGCGGGGCTGAAGCGGTGACGTCACAGCCCCGCCCCAGGCAGGCTACCTCCTTCCTGCGCGCTGCGCCCTAGCTGAATCCTCACCTGGAGAGACAGGTGTGCGCATCTCCCATCTCGGAGGCCAACACGCGAGTGTCAGGTAAGCGTCAGCAGGAGTTCCGACTGGGGGCTGGGAGGAGGGTCCGTGGTGAGACTCCTCACTGGACGCAGAGGAGAGCCTGGTCAAAGAACGGAGCGGGTCCTGGGTCTGTGAAGGTACTGGTTGCTCCCCAAACTCCTACCATATCTCTCGGTTATAGTCACGTTGTACAGAAAACGTAGGCTTTGGAGGGATCTGAAGGAGAGGAAGCTGAAGAGGAAACAGCAGGTTTCCAAATATTTCGACCACAAATTATTTTTTTACATGATATCTCTGCTTTGTTGTAAAAGTAATGTGCACTGATTGACTCTTTGGCAACCGGACAAAAATAGGAAGGAAATTACCCATGGTACTAACACATAAGCAAAACAACTGTGTATATTTTGATATATTTCCTTTCAATCTTTTTTCTATCCACAATCATTTTAATGTAATTTTATACTGTATTTACAATTTTTGTGTCTTGCTTTTCTCCTCTTAACATTGTGTCATAAGCATTTTCTCATGTTGTTATTAGTCATTCGTGTATGTGTAATCATTATTTTTAATGGCTGCATGATGTTGCATCTGAAGGATGGGCCATAGTTGGGTACCATTTTGAACCCTTGGAGGAAGGATTTGCGGGGGAGACAGGGAGGTGTAAGAGAAAAAACATGGGCTCCAGGTCAGGCAGGCCAAGACCTCTGCCTCCAACAGTGGGATCTTGGGAAAGATCTTTGCTCTCCCTAAGCATCAGTTTCCACATCTGGAAAATGGCTACATAAAGCTATTTCCCCAGAGTACTGTGAGGATTAAGTGAGCTAATTTATGTAGAAAATCCCCCCACCCCACCCCACCGCATGGTTCTGACAGAAAAAGTTTCCACGTGTTAGTGAGTTTGGCGGAGGGATTTGGACCAGCGGAAGCTGCTGAGGGAGTGGAGTAGGGGAAGAGCTGGGGAGAGGGGGATGGGTTCTTGGGAAAAACCCCAGAGTGGAGAGGTCTCTGGGTCTGGGGCAGATGGGCATGAACCAGCATCCACTCTGTGTCGGCCAGGCACAGACAGGGCCCCTAAGGCAGGGCTGGTGACCTCCAGGCCCTCAAAGGCTTCAATTCCTTGGGACGAGCTTCTGGAACGAGTTCAGAGTGAGGGGAGTGGACAAAAAGCAGAAACTGAGGCTCCGAGGACAGGTGATTTGTTCAGAATCCACACAGGCAGCAGTAACAGAGTACGTGTGGACTCCAGGGCTCCTAACTTCCCCAGGGGTCTCCGCACCAGAGACTACTCAAGGTAGGGGGAGGAAGAGATCAGGGCTGAGTCACCAGCTGCACTTAGACCAGGCCAAGTTGTGCTTAGAGAAAACAGAAGTCTCTGTTCTTTGAGCCTCCATTTTCTCATCTGTGCAATGGGGATAATAACTCTCCACCTACCTACTTAGTACCCACTGCCAGGCCTGTCCATCCACAGGTAGCCAGGGCCTCCTCCACTTTTAGGGGCCCATTCAGTCATATACCCTCACCCTGAACTCCTCATCTTCTTGATCCCCTGGCCATCTTCAGAGGGGGTCTGGGAACCTGTCAGCTGAACCAGGCAGGTACCTGTGGCCACACCTCAGTTAGGGTGGGAAATCCACGCTCCCCTGAGCCATCTGTTTCTGGACCTGGGAGGTTTTGTTCTGTGTTTCTTTCTTTTTTTTAAACAATTTATTTATTTATTTATTTAGTTTTGGCTGCGTTGGGTCTTCATTGCTGCACGCAGGCTTTCCCTAGTCGCAGCGAGAGGGGACTACTCTTCATTGTGGTGCGCAGGCTTCTCATTGCGGTGGCTTCTCTTGTTGCGGAGCATGGGCTCTAGGCATGCAGGCTTCAGTAGTGGTGGCACGTGGGCTCAGTAGTTGTGGCTCAAGGACTCTAGAGCGCAGGTTCAGTAGTTGTGGTGCATGGGCTTAGTTGCTTCGCTGCATGTGGGATCTTCCCAGACCAGGGCTTGAACCTCTGTCCCCTGCATTGGCAGGCAGATTCTTAACCACTGCACCACCAGGGAAGTCCCCTGTTCTGTGTTTCTAATTTGGCTCTCCTGTAACGTGCCCCTATAGCCTGCTCCCGCTGGATGAGAAAGGGCTCTGAGCCCTGGTGGGAACTCCTGAGTATTAAGAAAATCTTGTAGTGAGTGTCTACAGTCCTCTGAGGCTATCTCTTTCTGCCTGGACTGTCACTCCAGGACAGTAATGAGGGTGTCAGGTGCCCCTAGCAATTGGGTATCTGGGGTCTCTGATGTTCTGAAGCAGAATTGGGGAGGTCACTTTCCAATTCACGGAAAATTGGAGGTAGCCCGTTGCATGTTCACAGTTTTTAAGTCATTTAGAGTGACAGTCAGTCCCAGGACCAGAACCAAGTCCCTGCCTTGGGCCTGGGAAATGATACTTTCTGAAACATCCACACCTCTGTTGCCCCTAAGAACCAAATAACGAATACTTATTGAGAGCCTCATTTACCAGCCTCTTGTTCTAAGTGCTTTAGAGCAATACCATGAAACAGACACATTATTGTCCCTGTTTTACAGATGGTGAAACTGAGGCACAGAGAGGTTAAATAAGTTGCCCACGTGGAGCCAGGGTTCAACCCCAGGCATGCTGACTCGAGCGTGCATTCCCATGACTGCTGCCTCTTTAGCCTAAGATGGTGTCTGATTTGACACACGTCTGTTTTTCCAAATACACCCCTTTGTTGTCATCTTCTGCGTGAACCATCAGGGCTTCCTGGGATTCCTCACACTCCACTGGTGTCTGTTGATGTCTTGACCTGTGTCTTAACCCTGGTCATACTGATTTCTAACGACTCACTCTGGGTCCTGGATCTCCCACAACAGACACACTCCGCCAGAGCAGGGCCCACCCCAGGGCCCAGATGAGGTTTGGCCCTGCTTCCCGTAACTGAATTGGCAATTACTGCATCTGACACGCAGGTGTCAAGCTCCGGGCTACAGACTGTTTGTCCGTCACCTCTTTTAATCCACCTGAGGTGAGTACTACTGCCGCTCCCATTTCCGAGAGGAGGAAATGAGGCTTAGGAAGGTTCTGTAAACTCACCCAGCCACATAGCCCGGAAGTAACTGAGGACTTGAATCCAGCTGGTTGAAGCAGGGTCTCTACCACCAATGCCTCTCAAGTGAGAACTCATTGCAGGGGTCCTAAACACTCATGCAAACTTTGGCTGCACACCCAGTCTGTACGAATACTTTTGAACATGACTTTTGTTTTTAAATGTATGTATGTTACAACTTAGGTATATATATATATATATATTCTCTGTGCTAATGTGTGTATTACAGCACAAACATTAGGGACTTCCCTGGCGGTCCAGTGGTTAAGACTCCACGCTTCCACTGCAGGGGGCACGTGTTCGATCCCTGGTTGGGGAACTAAGATCCTGCATGCCGTGCTGCACAGCCAAACAAACAAACAAACATTAAAATAGAATATTCGGAAGACTAAGATGAACTAAGAATACAAGTTCTGACTTCTTTCCTTCCCGCACCCCAGTGGATCACTGCATGAACTTTCTGGGGTTCTACAGGCATCTGCTTTGGAGATAGCTACCTTAGTGGACAGGAGAATCCCCTGGATGTTTCCAGAGCAGGTGAGCAGACTCATTCAGCGGAGGCCTCAGACACACAGGCAGGTCTGGGTTGGCATGCACCGAGGGAGACAACGGCAGATTGGGGCACAGTCCCTGAGGCAGGGTGAAGCTCCAGGGTGGGTCTGGGAGGGTAAATGGAGTCTTCCGTAACCTTTATGAACATTGATTCTCCTCAACTCTCTCAGCCTTGGGCTTCTAGCTGTAAAACAGGTGGGGCGATCTCCAACTCACGGGATTGTTGTAGAATTAAACAAGATTCAATCCTAAGTGTCTAGTGCAGCGCGTGGCACACTGTCTGTCCAATAAGCTAGTTCAACTTCTCCCTCTTCTTCTCATCTGTGCGTAAAACTCGAAGCTGCTCTGAGCAAAACGAGTGGATAAATCCCATGTTTAGCTGTTTGGAATTGGAGACCCTGCCAACTTCCACCTTCCTTTTCAACCTTCTCCCCAGAGGAAGAGGGATCGCCAGTGCCATTGGACTGGTCTCCCCACAGTGTCCCCCAAATATCTGAGGTTCCTTCCGTAGAACATTCACTTGGACTGTGCTTCCTTATCCTCTGTTTCCGCTCCACCCTCCAAATCCCACCCATTTTCAAGTCCCCCCTCCCCCACCCTCCCCCACGGCAACTCCTGAATCACTGAAGGGGCTTGGGGGCAGTCTGGTCAGAAGGGGGGCTCAGGGACTTGTCTGGATGCTGTATTTGTGTAGCATTTCACATGAAGTTAAGAAAACCCAGGTCGTGTATCTTATGGAATGCCCCAGTGGAGGGTGAGGGGGCAGCTCACCACACTTTGGTGCCTCCGCTGATCCCAGGTCCCGTGGATCTGTCCTCCTGCACTCACTGCTGGCATGTTCTCTCCAGCATTGGTTTTTTTTTTTCCCCACGCAGCATGCAGGATCTTAGTTCCCCAACCAGGGATCGAACACGTGCCCCCTGCAGTGGAAGCTCGGAGTCTTAACCACTGGACCGCCAGGGAAGTCCCTCTCCGGCACTGTTAGTCCGTCTTTTTCCTGGGTATACCCAGCCTCCCCAGGCAGATTGTCACCTCTCGGCGAACAGGGTCCAGTGTGGCTCTCTCAGGCCCTGCAAGGAGTTGGCATCAGGAAATGTTTGTGGACAGACATGTGACATGCTGAGGAGACGATGAGTCGCAGCAACTATGCTGAGTTGAGAAGTGTTGTTGTGGGAATTGGGATTATTAGCCGTGGCAATCATCGTAGTTCCCGCAGCCCGGCTAATGAGTGGTTGTGTGTCCCGGGGATGGGATTCCTTGGATTCCCAAAGGATGGAAGGAGCAAGTTTTGGAGAGAATCGACAGCCGTGCGAATGAGGGAGATTGTGCCGGGCAGAGAGGTCAGGTGAGCCCAGAGGGGCAGCCAGGTGACAGGCTGAGTTGAAGGAAGGAGGTGGATGGAGGCATTGGGGGTGGGGGGTGGGCTGGAGGCAGGCTGATGGGATCCTTCGGTGATGCTGGGTTACTGTTAGTGTTCACTGTGCCTTTGGACACGTGGCAGGCATTCCTAACTCCACTGGGAGCTGATTTCCCTTAAGAAGACAGCAGCCCAGGGATTGCTGAGAGAGGCTGTGTGCAACTGAGGGGGCGGGCCGACAGCCCACCACAAGAAGGCCAAGAAGGCTGGGAGGGGGTGGGGAGAAACCACAGGCCTGTCCCTGAGGGAAGGCTGTCAGGCAACATCTGACCCAGGGATGGGAAGCGCCAGGCCCTGCCTCCACCCCAGGGACCACATACCCGTGGCAGAGTTCGTGGCAGAGTTCGCTCATTGCACAAGTATTTATGGGGCACCCATTACCAGCTGAGCACCCACGGAGCAGCTATAGGAGGGCTTCTTTCTCTCGGAGCTTATGTTCACGGGCATTAAAAATAAACAAGCTAACGTTTTCAGCCTCTAGTAAGTTCCATAAAGACAATAAGTCAGGGTGATCCAGCAAAGAGGGACGGAAGGCAAGGGGACCACTTCAGATTGTGTGGTCAAGGAAGACCCCTGTGAGGAGGTAACATCTGAGTTGCAGTTTGAATCATGAGATGGAGGCAGCCATTGACGACCTGGGGAGATCATTCTAGGCAGAAGGAATGGTCAGTGCAAAGGCCCTGAGATGTGACAAAATGAAAGACCAGGGGGAGAAAGGTTCAAGGTGAGATCTGAAAGGCAGATTGGGGTCAGACCATAGCAGACCTGGAAGAGAGCATGGATTTCACACCGACAGAAGGGGCCATTAGTGTATTTTCAGTAGCAGAGGGACATGATCTCACCATTAACAGACCAGTGTGGTATCCAAGTAATCCAGCTGGGTTCAGCATGTAGTTGGGAGACAGAGCTGACAGGAAGTGCATGTGTTTTGAATATGGGGGTGATGGTGGGAAGAGAACCCTTTCCACTGAGCCCAGATGTGTGGGACCTCAGGGTCTCTCTCCACAGAGTGCCGGATGTGGAGCGTGTAGGCCGTTCCCCATCTGGTGCAGCCTTAAGTTTACAGACAGGGAGACTGAAGAAAGAGCCTTAGAAGTCTCCTTGTCCAGCCTCCTGGGGGCTGTGAATTCTCCAAGGTCCGCCTGAAACTCAGTGGCTGAGCTGGCACTCGAACCCGGGCCTCCTGGGCCCTGGTCCAGGCCTGTTGCTAGCCCGCCCTGCTGCCTCTCAGCTGAAGATGGCAGAGGAGGGAGGAATCACTGCCGGGAATGACCTGACTAGTCACGACGATGTGGTGAGGTCACCCAGGAGAAGCGTCGAAAAGCAGTGGAGACTGGAGAGGGCAGGCCGAGGTGTCGGGACACTGCCGTGGAAGCAGCCGAAGGTTGGGGGAGGGCACCCTGGAAGGCTCTGGGGGCAAGGAGCCCAGGTGAATGGAGCAAGGCAGCATTTTCAGGCTGGCATGCCTGAGGAGGACCTCTTAGAGCGGAGCCTGTGTGGGCCGCTGACCCTTGAGGGTCTTGGGAGAGACCCAAGTAGGAAGACCCCAGAGAAACTTCTTGCAGGGGCTTCCTAGAACCAAGACCACAGGTATAGACAGAGAGTGGGCAAGGCCAGTGGCTCACCGGGCCCAGCTAGGACTGCATACCTCCAACCCACGCCCACCTCGAAGGGGCTGGTGGCGGACCCTCCAGGGGGAGGGGAGGTAAGGAAAGAAGCTGGAGATGTAGCCTGCCACGCTGGAGAGAATCCGAGACAGGCAGCTGCATTCGCTCCCTGTCCGCTCCTTACAGCAGTAATAGGATCAACGTCTTCCTCGTACTCGGGGCTTCTCTGGACCAGGGTGTTTCTGCGCGTGATCATCTGCATTAGCTCCATTTTACAAACGAGGCTCAGAGGGTTTAAGGAGCTTTCTAGGGTCCCATAGTTAAAAAGTGGCAGAGTCAGCATCTGAAGGCAGCTTCTTAACCACGGTGGGCTGCTGTCTTGGATTCCCTCTGTGACCCTGAGCAAGGCTCCCTGGGTCTCTGCCTGTGAAATGATGGAGTTGGCATACATGAGCCCCACGAGGCCCTGTGGCTCTCACCTGGGGCCCAGAGTTGCTTCTCTAGTCAAGGAGCTCAGGGGTCTGATGGAGGGAGCCAGGGCCCTGTCCCGGAGCTGTGTTCTCCACCAGCCTGGGCGAGGTGGTTAAGAGAGTGGGCTCTGCCAGGCCACTATCTCTGCTGAGGATAGATGTGAGGACCGAATGCAGGTATCGGGTCTCAGAGAGGGCCTGGCACACAGTAGGTGCTCAATAAGTGATAGCTCTTCATGTGTCCTCAGAGAGAGTGGAGGCTGTCCCTTTACCATCCAACCATTCACTCATTCAGCAAATATTTGTTAAATCCCTCCAGTGCGCCAGACACCAGTCTTGATACTGGTGACCCAGTGATGCCCCCAAAGATCTGTAACTCCCTGCTTTCATGCAACTGATATTCCAGTGGGGGAAGCAGACCAAGAAAAACAAAAGTCAAATAAGTACTATATAGAATAAGGTAGTGGTTAAGTGCCAGGAAAACAAATGAAGCAGAGAAGGAGAGGCAGATCTTAAATCAGGATTGGAAGGCCTCCCTCTGAAGGGGACTCGAGAGTCCTGACCTGAGGGTGGTGAGGTGCACAGCTGAGGGGAAAGTGCCCCAGGCAGCGGGAGAGCCAGGCCTGAGGTCAGCCTCAGGGCACAGATTGTGTAGGGTCATTTTAGGGACCCTCCCCTGCTGTGTGGTAAATCCATGGTGACCTCCTCCTCCCCACCCCCCACCCCCAAGACTCAGGTTGCAGGTCCCTTGGGGGTGGTGCTGAAATCTTTCTCGCCATCACTGGGCACCGCAAGGTCCCCAGCCCCGTGCTCTGGGGTGCCGGGGAAATAGGAACAAACCGTCTGGAACGGCTCCCCTGACCAGTGCAGAGCAGCTAAAACCCAGGGTGGGACCCAGTGATCAGCTCTTCACTGACACCTGTCCCAGGCCCAACTGCATCTTCTGGGTGGGTGGGTGGAGGTGTAGCCTGGAGATGTACAGAGGGGGGCTAGGGGAGCTCCAGCCAGACACACCCTTGGGCTTTAGAGGTGGGAGTTAAGTCCCAGGAGGAGTCATTGAGAACCCAGTCTGGAGAGAGAAGTCAGGCCCAGAGGCTGCTAGAACTCTGTTGTAAGTTTTCTTTCCCTTTGGAACCGCCTCCCCTCCTTGGCTAGGTTTTGTGTCCCCTCAGTTTCTCCTGAGAGTTGAGCTGCAAAGTGCTTCAGAAGGGCCCATGGGTGGTCTCAGAGGGGAGTAAGGAGGAGGAGAACTTGGGTCCACAGAACAGCTAATCAGGGAGGGGGTGTGGGGAGCATTCTTCCAAGGCAGAGACTGGGGGGCGATGGGATGGGGGGTGTGTGTGTGTGTGGAGAGGCTGGGCGCAGGCCTTCAGGGGAAGAGTGGGTCTCAAGACTGGTTGACCAGGATCTTCAATAGTGGTGCAGAGGGGGGTCAGTTACAAGTTCTGGAATGGGAGGGGACATGTGACAAGATTGGGAGGGGAAGCTGGGACATCTGACCCTGAGGCAAAGGTGAGGAGCCTCAGATTCCTCTCTGAACCTGGGGAAAGGACAGAGTAGGATTTCATCTGTTGTTGAGAGGATTACATGAGATAACACCTTTCCCAGTGCCAGGTACTTAGTAGATGCTGGAGGAGTATCAGTCCCTTCCTGGAGAGGGAGGGCTGGGAAGCAGGGCCAGGTTGGAAGGTTGGGGTGGTGAAGACAGAGGACACGGTGGTGTATCCACCCTGCTCAGTAGTGCTGGGGGGCCCTCTGCCTGGGACCCTAGGCCTGGCACCTTGTCTCACGTAGGAGAACCTGCAGGCACAGGGAGGGCCGGCTTCCCTGGACACTGGAAGCAGGATTCAGGGTCGGTGAGATTGGGATGGAAACAGATGACGAAGGGAAGGGCATTGGTAGCCGAGCCTGGTGGCTGGCCTCTAGGACAGGTCACATTTGGAGACCTCCAGGAGATGAGGGAGTCATAAAAATGGGTAAAACAAGTGGGGGCCCTTGGGCTTTGATAAATGTGGGTGGCTGCCGCCCAGGCCTGCTGAGTATGGTCAGG
Organism: Tursiops truncatus; assembly: GCF_011762595.2. NCBI lineage: Eukaryota > Metazoa > Chordata > Mammalia > Artiodactyla > Delphinidae > Tursiops > Tursiops truncatus. The sequence goes on from NC_047044.1 coordinate 9,880,791, forward strand.
GCCCAGGGTGCGTTTGGGCCCAGAGTGGCAGTTCTCCCAGTGCTTCGAGAGAAGTAGGGAATACAGACCTGTCATATGAAATCTTCCCATCTTAAAACACTGGGAATCGGTTAACAGAACAAAAGAAATAACGAAAAACACCATGCAAGCCAAGCAAAGCCCACCACTTTTGCTGGTGACCCTCTTCTCGGCAAAAGTGGCTTTGAGGGCAGATCCCCAGCTGACTGCCCCAGGCCTCTCCTGGGAGGCTTGTCCTCACTCTCCTGCTTTTGGAAGTGAGATCGTGATAGACTCATTTTCCCAGGGACCCATGAGAGAACAGAGCCATCTCGTGCTGTGTGGTCCCAGGCCAACCCCTTCCTGTCTCTGGTCTGCAGTTTCCTGGGCTCTGAAAGAAGAAACCAGTCTGTGGGGCTCCTGACAGTTTGGAGAGTGTGTGTGACTAAGTCCCTCAGGCTCGAAGGAAGGTGTGATTGTTCTTGAAGTGACTCTTCCCAGGAACCTTGCTTCTGGGACGGATGCAGTGCACTCCAGCATTTTGTGTGTCCACAGCCACAGTTGTGTGCGTGAATGGATGTGTGTCATAATTTGGAGCTTTGCATGGTACAGTGTAAATATCATTTTAATAACTCTGCCCTGGAATCTTTCATCGCCTGCTCTGGAAGCCAGTAGGAAGCCTTAATTAATTCTCGGTGACCTGGGGAGGGACGGGTGTTCCCTCCCGATTTGCAGATAAGGAAACCCCAGCCCAGAGCTGGGCGGGGACTTGGCTGAATGTGCACCACTTGGGGGACCCTGGCTCAAGTGTTGGCTCCATGGCAGTGTGTGGGGTCTCTCATTAAACGAGTGAGGACAGGATTGGGTTGGAGGTCAGCTCTGTACCCATCAGTTTGAACTGCCGGAAGAGGAAGAAGGGTGAAGAAAAAGGTCTTTGCATTTGTTTTTTCCATGGGAGCAGAGCGCAGCATAGCCCCAGCTACCTCTCTGGGCCGTTTGTCAATATCCCTCCGTCTCTTGCTGTCCGGTCAAATCGCTGGCCCCTGAGTCAACCTGGCCTGTGTGCTCTGCAGCACTCAGAGTCCCGAGGCGGAGTGTCCCCCAACACTGTAAACATTCTCCTTTTGCAAACACCGGCCTTCAGAGGGGCCCACTACTAGGGTGTGAGAGGAGAGAGAACCGGGCAGAGGGGAGAGGAGTGTTTGGGTCTAGAAGAACCCAGCTTTTTGTGCGCCCTCCTCCTCCCCACCCCCTCCCAGGTTTTTCCACCTGTGCCCCCACTGGATCAGGGTGTCAGTGTCTGTGTGCGCTCCTCGGCCCCACACGTAAGGCCCCGTTCCTGCAAGGTGCTCCTCGTGAGGCTGGGGGGCCGTGTTTCCTGGCTGCGGGGCCCCCAGCGTCCCCGGGAGCGGAGGGCGCGGGCCCTTTAAATCCTCCAGGGCGGCGGCGGCGGGCCCGGGATGACATCAGCGGGCGGGCCCGGGGCTCAATGGGAGCCGGCGGGCGCGCGCCAGGCGGGAGCGCGCGAGCCGGCGGCGGGGGCGGTCGGGCAGAAGGGCCGGGAGGAGGGAGGCGGCGTCGGCTGCGCTGAGATCCCAGAGCCTGAGCCCGGCCGGGACGAGCGGAGAGGAGCGCGGCGGCAGCGGCGGTGGCGGCGGCTGGGCCAGGAGAGGCTGGCGCGCCCGGCGGCTCTGCGAATCCTCCGGCATCCGCCCAGGCGGGCCGCCCCCGCCCGCGGCAGCTCCCCGAGCAGCGGCCCGGCACCGGCGCCTTCCCGGCGGGGTAAATATTGGGGGGCCGCGGGCCCGCGGAGGGGCGCAAACCTGGGGGGAAACGGGGCTCCCTCCGCCTCTTTGTTTTTGCGCGAGAGGGAGGGGAGGAGAGGGCGGACACACGCGCGTTCGCACTCGGGTATGGGGGGGCTGCCCGGGCGCCGCCCGCTCGGCCCGGCGAGGACAAAGGCGCGACTGGGGACGAGGAGGAGGAGGGTGACTATTATTTTGCAGACTTGCCCGGGGGAGGCCCCCCCAGTCCGGCCCGCCTCCCCCTCCCCCAGCTGGACCGTTCAAGGCCCCAGCCAGCCGGGGCGGCCACCCCAGGCTGCGATTTGGGGACGCTGAGGGAGGGGGTCCGGGACTGGGGTGCTGGGGTGCACCCGATACTGTTGATTCGGAATTCTCTCCCAAACCCTGGGGCTTCGGTAGGGTTCACCAGAGCATTAGCAGAGCCCCCAACCCCTTCGCTCCTGGCCTGGGTGCTCCAGACCTGGGGGTCAGCAAGGCTGCTCTCCCGCATGTTGGCTGGGGGCGCTTGGGGGGCCCTGGGGTGATGGGGTGTGTGGTCACCCAGCCACCGATTCTGTTTTCCTTTGTGGAGAGAAAGAAAGGGGTGGCGGTTATTTATCAGATCGGATTCTCCCGTTTCTGCGTGTGAGAAATCCATGTTTTGCAAGTCCCTGTGGAACATAAAACTATGTTTGTGCCCGGGTGTCCTTAGAGAGAGGATTCCCAAGCTCTTCACGCCCAAACTCAAAGTGGGGTGAGCCCCCTCCCCAACTTTTTCCCTTAGTTTTCTTGCATATTTTCTTTTTGGATCAGCCTTCGTCAGGGAGATAGATTTGGGAACAGGGGAAGGGGATCCTGAGTGTCTAAGTTGCACCCAATAAATGCCTGTTTGGGGCTCCTTTGCCTGGGTGTCTGGGATGTTCCTCCACTTTTTATTTTAATGGTCCAGGGACAAGGGCCCTGGCTGGGGAGGGGGGTGGGCAGGGAGTAAGAAAACTGCCCATGTGCCGTTCTGCTTGGTAGTTTGTCTAATTTTTTTTAACCAGTTGAAACTCCGGAATCTTCATGTCCGCCTTTTTTTTTTTTCTCTTCGTTTATTCCAACGCCAACCCCCCACCCCGCCCCCCAAAGGAGAGAAGCAGCAAAGAACTGGAAAGCCTCTTCCATTCCTGACTCAAGCCTCTCTCCTCTCCTCTGGGAGGCTTTTGGGGAGACAGTGCTGGGACAGTCTAGGCTCTCCTTGGGGCCCTGGCCCCCCGGGTGTAGGAGGGACGCTGGCGGGTCTGGGTGGTAGCCCAGAAAAGTGGTGGTTGCCTGCAGGGCTGATTGCTTGCTCCCTCTCTTCTCTGCCCTTCTCTGCCGACAGCCCGGTGAGTGGGGAGGGGTTGGGGGGTCATGTGCAGTGTATTTATGTAAGACACCCAGACGGAGGGCACGGGTGTTTATATAACCCGGCGTGGGTATTTATGTAATATAGGATGCGGGTGTATTTATGTTCCTTTCCTAACCTGCGGCTTTCCCGGCTGCCATGTGTGGTCTCTGAATTGGCCTTGGCGGAAGACGGACGGGGCCGGGGCGGGGGCGGGGGGGTTGTTTGTGTGTGTACACACCCGCCCGCCCCCCACCCCCTTCCCCAAGCAGGGCTCACAGTGTATGTCTGCGTTTCTTTCTTCCTTTGGAGTGTACACACGGGCCGATGTGCGTGTGAGGTGTGTGGCATGTGAGTTTCCCGCATATGTGGAGTGTGTTCTGCTGGCAGCCCTGACACCTCAGCTGGGACTGGCCAGGCATGTGGGCAGAGGCCCTTGGTGGAGAGCCCGGAGTTTGGCTGGCGCTGGGTGGAGCTCCTTCCTTGTGACCATTGGTGAAGGGCTAGTGGCGGCTCCCTGGGAACTAGTGCTGGGGCTGGGTGTCTCTCCTGGGCAGGAGCTATTGGCTCCTTGCCTCCGCTGGGGTGGAGAGCTCCAGCCTGACCAACTGTGGAACAAAGCCCTCCCGTCTCCCCTCCTGGGTGGGTCTGGCTTTTGGGGTAGTACTTGGCATGGGGAAGGGGCAGAGCCTCTGTGCCGCACACAGCTGCTTTTCCACCTTCCTGTTTTGTTTGCCTCCTGGCCCTGGCATGAAATAGGTCCTGTTTGAGAGGGTGGAGGCTGCCAGGTAGGGCAGCAGGAACCCTGTCTGGGTCTTAGGGGAGGAAACTGTCACTAACTTGCTGCTGGGGTGGGGTGGGGAGCAGGTGGCGTGTCCTCCCTGGGCCTCAGTTCCCTGTCTGCAGGGAGCGGCACCTCTTTATAGTTTTCTGCACTTGCCCTCTCGTAGACCCTCTGAGATCTTAGGGATCCCCCATCCCTCTCCTTATTTCATAGGCCAACCCTCCCCATCCCCCAGAGCAAAAACCACCTCCTCCTGGCCTTTTGAGTTTCCTCCTCTGCTGCCCAGACCTTTGCCCCAGACCAGAGCAGAGGCATCCCTACCAGGGTGGCCCCTGATGTTCCGTGAGCTTGGACACCCAGGGTGGGGCACAGGAAGGAGGGAAGTGCTCAGGTCAGCGCTTTCCCCCCAGACCTCCTCCCACACCACAGAAGCTGGTCCTTCAGCTCAAAACCTGGCTTTGGTCCCCTCAGTTGCTCTGCAGGGCCCTCTTAGGAGACCCTCCTAATCTGGAAGAAAACCAGCCCCAAACTGTTCATCCAAAGAGATCCTTGCAGAGAGTCCTTTGTGAGGTTCTTGGTGTTGTGAGGTCGAGAGAGGGAGAGGACCAGAAGGTGGATGTTCTGGGGGCCCCTTTCTTGCCTTCCCTGTGAGTTGGGGAGGAGACCTCTCTGGCGGGGCACACTGCAGACTTGCAAGGTCTGCCTCTGGGAAGACCAGCCCAGGCTGTGAAGAACTGGCCTCCAATTCTTGGTGCTGGAAGCTGGAGGCCTGGGGTAAGGATGGGGGCACGGGGATCCTGTCAGTCCTGATGGGGCTGAGGAACTCCTTTGGTGACAGTTCAAGCTGTCCTCCTATCCCTGGAGGTTGGAATTTGCTGGTGGTTGCCATGGCCGCACCCCCAGGGTGACCAGCTCCTGCATCCCACCTCCCCATCACGCCCTTTGTCCTTGATTTTCCTATCAGAGTCTTTGCCCATTGTGACTGGCCTGCCTCTGAGAGGCTGCTATCGGAGGGTCCCTGAACGAGTAACCCCCGAGGAGATGCTTGCTTTGCTCTTTTCCTCCTGGGCCTTGTCTCTAGTCCCCATTCTGCCTGGCTACACTGACACCTGTTCTGATAGCCTCAGCACAGGTGGAGGCTATTGGGCTTCCTGACACCTGGTTGCTCTTAGGCAAAGCAAGGCCAAATCCCTTCCTGGACGGTGGGAGGGAGGATGGTGGTGTCCTAAGTTTCTCGTGGCTTTTCCTGACCTTTGGTGGGGGAAGAGTGGGCTCCGGGGGCTAGCCCCCTTCCCAGCTTCCCTCTTCTCTGACCCTGTGTCTCTGCTTACTTCTGCAGCAAGAGTGAACCATGGAGCTACGTGTGGGGAACAAGTACCGCCTGGGCCGGAAGATCGGGAGCGGGTCCTTCGGAGATATCTACCTAGGTGAGTGTTTCTGGCTCCAGCTCAGTGACTCTGGAGGCCCTGGGACAGCCCTGGGCACTAGGAGGAAAGATGCCAACATTTCATGCTTTGAAGTCAGAACGTGGCTCTGGTGGCATGTTTTGGTCATTTTGTCCCCAGGACCATCCCAGGTGGGGAGGGAAGCAGCAGGCTGGGGGTGAGGCAGGCCGAGGGGCTCCTCAGTCAGGGCAGGATGGGGTTCCCACTTGCTGCAGTCTGGGCAGAGGAGTGTATTTTTAACTCTGGTTTCTAGCTGCAGATGAGCTGGGTCTCCAGCTGGGCGTGGGAAAACGCAAGCTGGGTTAGCACCCCTGTCTCTTGTCTCCTGGGGGAAGGATGCTGGTGGACAGAAGAGGCTTGAGCAAGCTGATTGCTCCCAGCTAGGTCCCCTCCCTGTGGTCCGGCCTCTTGGAATTCAGCCCAGGAAGGCTTCGGAATGACGGAATGACGCAGGCTCCCCCGTAACCTCAGGGCTAACCTCAGGGCTGGGGCGGGGGTCGGTCTTAGCTTTTAGGATCTCTCTCCCTGGATGTGCTTCCTGTTGAAAGTCTGAGTTTGCTCTCTTGTTGATTAAACAAATCACTGATATCTCACCCCGTCCTTGACCCAGGAGAATGCCCCTTTCTCAGCTGCCCTGGGGGTGCGGGGGCACAGTCAGGGGGCGCGGCCCTTCCTTGGCAGTCGTTGGTCTGGAGGGGAGAGACTGTGTTGGTAATCGTGAATTGGAGTTGTTAGAGCAAGGTGGCAGCCCCTGGGGTTTCTCCCCATTCCTGTCCCTGTGCCCTTGGAAGCATCTGTGCCTCTGTTTCCCTCCTGAGAAAAGAACAATAAGTCAGTTCTGTCCCGGGCAGAGGAAACGGACAGGTCAGTGTGCCCTGCTTGTCGCTTCAGAACTCGGGGGGTTTCTCTTACTCAGTGATCTGGGTCCCTGCCCTCTTAGGGTATGAAATCTGCTTCTTAGTGAGCTGCCCCTTCCCCATCGGAGGGGAGGGGGGTACGTATGCCCACACTCTCTGGACAGCACTCAGGCTGGGCTGGGCCCTGTTTGAATGCCGTCTTCCCTCACAACAGCCTCTAGAGATGGTGCCGAGCTGTCCCTGCTTCACACATTGAGACGGGGGCGGCACAATCAAGTTGGCCACCGAGGCTTCTCTCCAAAACTAGAAAAGACAGGGAATTCCCTGGTGGTCCAGTGGTTAGGACTCCGCGCTTTCACTGCCAAGGGTGCGGGTTTGATCCCTGGTCGGAGAAGTAAGATCCCGCAAGCCGTGTGGCGTGGCCAAAAAAGAAAAGAAAACAAACAAACAAACTAGAAAAGGCAAACTTCCTACCCACAGCCCTCCACGGGAGTGAGAGTGTAGAGGACAAAACGCGGGAGAGAGCCGTCAGACCTGGCTTTGCGCGGTTGGTGAAGGTTGTGTGGTACTGCTGCCTGGCCCACGAAGGGCTTTCATGAGGCACAAGTGAAAGGGGCGCGTGGGAACGCATCTTGTAAACTGTAAAGTGCCAGCCAGATGTGCAGGTCATTGTCAGACACCTAGTAGATCACCCTCCTGTAAGCACTGCAGAGCTCAGAACAGAGGGAAGGAACAGTGCAGGCTGGAGCTGTTTGAAAGGTTTGCTCTGTGACTCTGAGCTCCTCTGGGGGGAGGCGGGGAGGCGTTGGGTTGTGTCCACCTTCTCGCCCCAGCGCCCAGCACGTGGGGGCTCAGTGAAGGCCCTTCACATGAATGAATGAGGAAATGGGGGCTGTGACGTGCAGAGGCCTGTGAAGCGGCTTCACTTACGGCAGGAGAGAAGAAGGTGGGGATGTGGGGGCAAGTTCGGGTCCCCAGTCGATCTCTCATGTGCTGTGTGACCTGGGATCTGAGCCTCAGCCTCTCTCCCTGAGCCTCAGCATTCTCATCTGTGAAGGGGGTGCCCATCTCCTTACTGTTTGTGAAATTGGGGTGGGTATAAAGGACCCTCTTATCATGGAGGCTTTGGGCTCAGGACTGAAGCCTGGAGCCACTGGCTTGAGGGCAAAGGGCAGGGAGAGGCAGCTTTGGGCTGGTGCATACCTGCTGCTAGACAACACCCAGCCCCAGGCCTTCTCTTTGCAGAAGGGAAACTGAGGCCCATAGATGGAGGGGCAACCCAAGGTCATTCAGAAAGTCAGTGTCCCTGGTCCCTGTGGTGGGACCTTGCTGGGGACAGTACTTCCTGTTTATCCAGTAATCATCTAGTTCATTTTTTAAAAAATATATTTATTTATTTATTTTTGGTTGCATTGGGTCTTAGTTGCTGCGCACGGGCTTTCTCTAGTTGCGGCGAGTGGGGGCTACTCCTCGTTGCGGTGAGTGGGCTTCTCATTGCGGTGGCTTCTCTTGTTGCGGAGCATGGGCTCTAGGCGTGCGGGCTTCAGTAGTTGTGGCACGAGGGCTCAGTAGTTGTGGCACGAGGGCTCAGTAGTTGTGGCACGCGGGCTCTAGAGCGCAGGCTTAGTAGCTGTGGCGCACGGGCTTAGTTGCTCTGCGGCATGTGGGATCTTCCCGGACCAGGGCTCGAACCCATGTCCCTTACATTGGCAGGCGGATTCTTAACCACTGCGCCACCAGAGAAGCCCCCATCTAGTTCATTTTAAAAACTAGGTCCGGGTTTACTCCCCTTTGTACAGGCTTTGGAGTAAATTCTACCAGGGTTTAGGTACTGGCGTTTCTTTTCCTCACTGTATGCCCTTGAGCAAGTGATGACCTCTGCCAGCCTTGGCTTCCGCATCTGTAAAATGGAGTTGCGACGCCTCCAGGGTGGTGAGAAGTAGTGAGATCACAGCATGCAAAAACTGCACATGCTTGGCCCTGCAGTGGTGCTTTTATGTTGTGTCTGTCCCCCAACCCTCAGTCTTGGTTAGGATTTGCTACTGTCAGGAACTGGGTCCTTTTGGGCCTGAGCTGGGGGGTAGGGAGCTGGTTCTCTGCTGGCTGCACAGGCCTCGGGGACCCTGGCCTGATGCAGTGTCCTGCCAGCTCCTTCCCGGGCCCCTCTCGCTGGTGTGGGGATGGTAGTGATTGTAGGGCCTCCCCGGCTGGCCTCACTGGCTCCCTTTGTTCAAAGCTCTGGCCACATTCTTGTCACTGGTGCCAGTGCCAGGGCCTGACTCCAGATGGCCTCTGCAGGTGGGGCTGGGCGCGGCCTGCAGGCCCTGCTTTCCAGGATCGACTGAAGGCGAGCACATTTGTGGATGTGGCCGCAAGGCCTATACTCCTCTTCCAGCGCCTCCTCCCTCTCCCCTCGGCATCGTGCGGGGCCAGCTCTGGTAGGGCCTCACCTTGGCTGCATGGGGTCCGGCAGTGGCCGAGCCTGTGCCACCCACTCTACCAGCCGCTGGCCATGTGCCTCAGGAGCTCTCTAGACCTCTTAGTCTCTGGTCCTCAGTTGCAGATGGGGTGATGGTGTGGGTACTGCCCACCTGCAGTCCCGCCCGGCCCCCGATTGTACCGTCTGTGAGTGAGCCCCCGCCTCAGCTTGATCCTCCCCCTCCCCACCTAGAACTTGCCGAGCTCCCAGACCCTCTAGGGCTGGCCAGGTCTGAGCCCTTCTCTACGTCCAAGTTTGTTTTCCACACTGGCTCGTCCCCCGACAGGGCTGCTCGTTCTCCGAGGGGCCACCTCTGCCGCCTTTGCCTGGCACTTTTCACTTAATCAAAGTTATCCTTTGTTGTTCCCACGGAAGGTGAGCTGAGCTCCTCCAGGGCAGGGCTGCCTCAGGTGGCCCAGGGCTCGGTATGCGTCTGGTGATTGAATGAATGAGATGCTAGGGAACTGGAGTAGAGAAAAAAGCAGGGGTTCTAGAGACTAAGTTTCAGATCCTGGCTCTGCCCCAGCCAGTTCTGTGTGACCTCAGGCCAGTTACATATCCTCTCTGAGCCTCAGGTCAGTGGTTGTGAGAAGTGAGGGAGGTCAGAGAGGACTGGCAGCTTCCTGGTAGAGTTCAGAGGCAGTGCAGGGGTCTGGTCGTGGTGGGACCCGTAGGCAGCTGTGACAGCTTTCCAGCAGTTGCTTGGGGTCAGAAGCCTTTGCCTAACAGCTTAGGTCCCTGTTCAGGGAAGTTGTGTGGCATTTGGTCATTGACCTTTGGTGTCTCCGTTTCCTCGTATGATACAAACAGTAGTACTGGCAGGATGGTGTAAGAGCTCAAGGGGACAAAGAGCTTTTCCCCTCCACCTCCCCATTTCGGGAAGGGGCGTTCTCCGGGCACCTCTGCTCCCTGCACAATCTGCTGAGTCATAAGTGCTGAAGGCCCTGCATCATCCAGTGTCTCTTGGTCTCTTCCCCCTGCCTGGGCGGGGCCGCCATCCACCGGACAATTGCAGCAGCCTCCTTCCGGGTCCCACCCCCCACACACCTCAAGTCCTCTCCAGTCCTTTCGAATACACCAGTGGGTCTCAACAAGGGGAGGGAGGCCAGATTTTGTCTCACAGGGGTTGTTCGGCAAGGTCTGGAGACATTGTTGGTTGTTTCACCTCAGCGTGGGGGTGTGCTGCTGGCAGCGAGTGGGTAGAGTCAGGGATGCTGGTAAACACCCTGCGGTGCACAGGACTGCCCCGGAGCAGAGCGTCTGCAGTGCCTCTGGAGTCTCAGGCTCATGGCCAGGATCGTAGCTTGGCATCTGAGCCCCTTCCCATCTCCCCCTGACTCACCTCTTCCACTGTCTTCTTCAGCCACCTCGAGCTCCAGCTGCACCAGACCACCCAGCGTTCACTGCACCCGCTCCTGTCGGGCCTTTGCACGTGCTGTGGCCACAGTCTGGGATGGTCCTGCTCACACAGCAGGAGCCCTTGCAGCCTTTCCTCCCACTGCATGGCCAGTGGACTGCAGTGAGCCCCAGCTCTCCCCCACCCCCATCCTCACTGTCGCCTGGAAACGTGTGAGGCTCTCCCCAGTGATGAGTTTTGACGTGTCAAAAGCACTTTACAGTTTGCAAAGCACTTTCTCTCCCATGGCTCACTGGATTTGGGAATCCACTTTTTTTTTATTTTTAAGTGGTTCAGAAATGAAAACACAAAACCAAAAACCAAAACACAAAAACATGCTAAGTGAAAGAAGCCAGTCACAAAAGATCACATATTCTATGATTCTCTTTATATGAAATATCAGGAGTAGGCACGTCCATAGAGACAGAAAGTGGATTAGTGGTTGCCTAGAGCTGGGGCGTTGGGGGAGATGGGGAGCGACCACTAAGAGATGCAGGTGTTTTAGGGATGGTGAAAGTGTTCTAAAATTGATTGTGGTGTTGGTTACATGACCTTGTGAATATACTGAAAACCACTGAATTGTACACTTTAAAGAAGTGATTGTGTAGAATGTGAATTATGTCTCAACAAAGGTGTTGAAAAAAATGACAAGACGTAACATGGTATCAGAGAAGTGTCCTTTTCCCCTCCTGTCCTCATCCAACCCTGCCCCGTCTTGACTGGTTTCTCATGTTCCTTTTGAGTGTTTCTTTATGTTGATACAAACAAACACAGATACATATTGTTTCCGCACTTTTTTCTTTAGCCACTGAAAGGAGAGCATATAATACATACTGTTCTGTACTTTGCTTTTTCACTTCCTGTATCTTTGAGATCTTTCCACTTCTGCACCGAGAGAGCTTCCTCTTTTCTTTCTCCATTGTGTTCCGTTTTATGCATGGGCCTTTCTTTATTTAACCAGTCCCCACTGCTGGACATTTGGGTTGTTTCCAAGCTTTTACTGTTGCAAACAGCCTAAGTGGACAGCCTCGTCCAGGCCTTATTTTGCGCTGTGCGAGGGTATCGAGTAAAGTCCCCAGAGTGGGAGCTGGAGGGAGCCGAGAGGCCTTGCAGCCAGGCTTCCCCGGTTCACACGGCGACCGTGGGGGAGGAGTGACCCCTCCCACCGAGAGCGCAGACCAGCTCGGGTGGACGTGGTCTTTTAATATTTATTTGTTCATTTATTGTGGCTGCTCTGGGTCTTGGTTGCGGTCCTCGGGGTCCTTAGTTGCAGCATGCCTGCAGTACCTAGTTCCCCGACCAGGATCGAAACCGGGCCGTCTGCATTGGGAACTCGGAGTCTCACCCGCTAGACAACCAGGGAAGTCCCTGAGTAAGCCATTTTTATACTAATGATTTCTTTCTTTCTCTGTGAAGTGTGTGTTTGAATCCTTTACCCTGTTTCCTATGGAGTCATTGGTCCTTTTCCTACTGCTTTGTGGGTGCTCACTGTATATTAGTGTGATGTTAGCTCTTTGCTATTGATAAGCATGTGCACTATTTCTTAGGACTTTGTTTCTGGTGTTTTTGCCGTGGAGAGGGATTCCTTTTTTTGGAGGAGGGAAGGGAGCCCTTTTTTTTTTTTCTTTAATGGCTTCTGGATTTTAAGTCAGGATAAAAAGCCTTGCCTACTCCCAAATTAAAAGGCAGTGCTCCTTTCTTCTAACATCTCGTTGTTTTACTTTTTTATTAAATGTATAAAACATGTCCATGGTATAAGGCATCCTTCCCAACACCCAGTTGGAGGGGGACATACCTGTCACCTTGAAGGCCCCTGGTACCCCACCCCACCCCGTCCCGCCCTCTGCTTCCCCCACACAGAGGTAAGCACTATCTTGACATTTTAAGTTATTCTCTTCTGTTAGTTTTATTGCATGTTTATATCCCTAAACTATATATATTTCAGTGTTGTGTGTTTTGAAATTGAGACAATTAGAACTGTGCTTGCATCCTTCTGTCTCTTCCTTCCTCTTTTTTTTTTCCTTAAATTGAGGTGAAATTCACACAACATAAAATTAACCATTTTAAAAGTACACAAGTTGGTGGTATTTAGTACAGCCCCAGTGTTGTGCGACCGTCATCCCTACCTAGTTCCAAGACGTTTTCATCACCCAGAAGAAAACCCTGCACCTATTAAGCAGGCCCATCCTATCTCCCCCTGCCCCCAGCCTACGGCAACCACCAGTCCACTCTTTGTCTCCATGGATTCATCTGTTCTGGGCATTTCATACAATGGAATCAGACAGTATTTCTTTGCCCTTCGGTGTGTGACTTATTCACTGAGCGTAGTGTTTTTAAGGTTCACTGATGTCACAGCATGTGTCAGTGCGCCGTTCCTTCTCAGGGACAGGCAGAGTCTGCTGTCCACGCCTCTTTTGATGGACGTTCAGGTGTCTCCACCTTCTGGCTCTTGTGAACGGTGCTGCTCCTTGCTGTCTGCACTCAGGGTTCAGATGCTGAGAGCCACCCGCTTAGCCATCGTGTATGCCTTCCACTGCCTGTGGCATCCCCGGGGCGCTTGCACCACCCTGTAGCCATCCTTCTGGTGCTGGACTTTGTGGTCTTTGTTGCTGTGCAGGTCCTTCGTGTCCTCCCGGTGCTCACGGTTCTGAAGGGCACACACTTGGGAGTGGACTGGCTTGGCCAAGGGTTTGTGTGTGTTCAGCTTTACCAGGTAGAGGCCAACCTGGTTTCCGAAGTGGCTGAGCCAACTTACACTCCGATTTTTTCCCCCCGTACTATATTTTGCTCCACTTCGGACTTCCGCTGCGTGCTGTGAGCTGGGCTGTCTTTTCTCAGATGCCAGTTATTCCAAGGACGTTTGTTGCGTAGCCCCATCTCGTCCCCTGATTTGAGGTGCCGGCGTTATCCTGCCTGTCCTCAGTTCTTCCAGTCGTTGTGCCCTCCTCCGGACTTCCTCTGTTGTCTGTGTGCTAAGACTACACCGTTCAGTTGTGGCAGCTCAGTCCCGCTTGGCCCCAAGAAGGAGCCGGCCTCTCAGCCTAGCCCCCAGCCCTCCAAGTCAGCCCACCCCTTACTGTAGCTGGGGAGACTGAGGCCAGGTGCGGCGGGGATTTGGGTCTTTCTTGAGACAGCCTTGCCCCCCTCCCTTCTCTCCTCCTCATCCCCACACCCCAGTGACCTTACCTGTCTTCAGCTCGGGAGTCCTCAGTAGCTCCCACGCTCCAGGATGAAGTTCCCCTTACTGGTCTGTGAGCGTTTTTCGGCTGTGCCCTGACCCCCCCTTGCATCCAGCCTTCCTGCTGCCCCAGCCTCCGGTTCTCTGAATGGTCCATAGCCCTCACCTCCTTCCCCTGGCATGAGCTGCAGCTCTGGCTCTCCCCTCCCACCCAGGCTGGGTCGGGTGCCTGCTCTGTGTCCCACAGTCCCTCCGCTTCCCTTGGATACAGTGCCGGGCCCTCTGCACAGCCTCCCCCAAGGGGCGCTGAGCTGCTTGGGGGCAGACACTTAGTTGGTCCTGGTCTGGTGCTGCCTGCCCAGCTGAGTGTGACCCCGGTCCCTTGCCCCTGGCAGGTGCCAACATCGCCTCTGGTGAAGAAGTTGCCATCAAGCTCGAGTGTGTGAAAACGAAGCACCCCCAGCTGCACATCGAGAGCAAGTTCTACAAGATGATGCAGGGGGGAGGTGAGGGCTGGAGGGGGCGGGGCCTGAGGAGCTCTGTGCATGTGCACACGTGGGAGGGGCCCTGGGGCTGGGCGGGGTGGGGAGTGACCGACCCTGACAGCCCTGCGTCCCCCGCAGTGGGAATCCCGTCCATCAAGTGGTGCGGAGCCGAGGGAGACTACAATGTGATGGTCATGGAGCTGCTGGGGCCCAGCCTCGAGGACCTCTTCAACTTCTGCTCCCGCAAGTTCAGCCTCAAGACGGTGCTGCTCCTGGCCGACCAGATGGTGAGTCCCCCACCTACCCACTCGGGCTGGGGACTGGGCTCCCAGCTTCCCTTCCAACCTCCCCTGCCCCGTCGTGCCAGTGGGCACTGGGTACCCAGCTGGAGGATGCTGGAGCCAGGAGGCAGTGACAGCGACGTAGGACGGGCCTGGTTCCTGGACCAGGACCGCGGGACCTTGACCATCAGCCATGGTTGGGGGGTAGGTAGGGAGGGGGTATTAAAATGCAGGCTCCCAGTTTCCACTCCAGACCTGCTCGGTTGGGCTTCCGGGCAAGGCCTGGGACCCTGCCCTCAGGTGAGCGTAAAGCCTGTCGTCACACAGACCTGGGTCCTGTCCCCGTGGGGTGACTGTAGGTGAGCTGCTGGGCTTCCGTCTCCTCAGGAGCGTCTTCCCTTTGCTGGGTTGTTGTGCAGTCCCCTGGGACGCCACACGGTGCCTGGACCAGAGCAGGAGCCCACGGACAAGCAATGCTTAGGTCCTCAATCCCTTTATAAGTTCAAGGGAGGAAAATTTTAGGAAAAGAAAATTTAAAAAGCATAGAATTCTAGCCCTGGAATGCTACGTGGAGATCTTGTTACATAGGGGTCTGTAGCTGTGGCTGCCCTCCAGAACGGCTGCAGACATCCTCCAGTTTTAGGCTAGATGTGTGTGTGCAGAGGAGGGTTGTTAGACTCTCACAGGACGGGAGACTCAAAAAGGGTTTAGGAGAGACTCAGAAGCCTGAGGCCCAGGGAGGGCACCAACCTGCCAGAGGACCTATTGTGTGCCTATATGTTAATTTAAGTTTCTAACACATTGTTTAAAGGACAAGGGCCTGTGTGTCCGCCTTACTTTGGTGTCCTCTGGAAGCCAGGGGACAAATCCTGTCGGTGTGCTCCATCTCTGTCACCCCTGCCAAGTTTAGGGTTCACTGGTCCTCCTGTTCCCCCCAGCCTGGTTGCCAGAACAGCCTTCGAGATGCCTCTTTGGTCCCTTGAGGGCCTCTCATGTCCTCTGTGGTGTAGAGCCAGGCAGGTGAGGCCTGAATGCCTTTCTGGGCTTCATTTCTAGATCTTGCCATTCGCTTTCCTGCCTTGCTCTCTTTCCTTTGTCACAGCAAACTTGATGAACTCTTCCTTCAGAGTTCCTCTCTACTGTCACTTCCTCCAGGAAGCCTTCCGTGACCTGACCCTTGAAATCATCATACATGGTGATTGCAGACTGATCTGGCCCTCCCCCCGGCCCGTGGCAGGGACCACGGATGTGTTTTCCATCTGTACGGCCCCAGCCCCTCTGTGGAACATGTGCTGAACGACTTGCTCTCCCCTCCCCCAGATCAGCCGCATTGAATACATCCACTCCAAGAACTTCATACACCGGGACGTCAAGCCCGACAACTTCCTCATGGGGCTGGGGAAGAAGGGCAACCTGGTGTACATCATTGACTTCGGCCTGGCCAAGAAGTACCGGGACGCCCGCACCCACCAGCACATCCCCTACCGGGAAAACAAGAACCTGACTGGCACTGCCCGCTACGCCTCCATCAACACCCACCTGGGCATCGGTGAGTGAGCGAGGCCCGGGAGCAGAGTACACCCACGGGCTGCTGGCCAGGACCCTGGCTTTCCTTCTGCAGCCTGGGTTTATTCCCCTGGCTGGCCGCACAGGCAGGTCTTCTCTTTCACAGGAAGAGCTGTGGGGTGCTGAGCACCCGCCCTCTCGTGCCTTACTCATCCCCGCAGCAGCCTTGGTGCGCAAGGCTGTTTCCCCATTTTTTTTTTTTTTTTATAAATTTATTTATTTACTTTTGACTGCCTTGGGTCTTCGTTGCTGTGCACAGCCCTTCTTTAGTTGCAGCAAGCGGGGGCTACTCTTCGTTGTGGTGCGCGGGCTTCTCACTGCGGTGGCTTCTCTTGTTGCAGAGCACAGGCTCTAGGCGCGCGGGCTTCAGTAGTTGCGGCACGAGGGCTCAGTAGCTGTGGCTCGCGGGCTCTAGAGCGCAGGCTCAGTAGTTGTGGCGCAAGGGCTTAGTTGCTCTGTGGCATGTGGGATCTTCCTGGACAAGGGCTCGAACCTGTGTACCCTGCATCGGCAGGCGGATTCTTAACCACTGCACCACCAGGGAAGCCCTGTTTCCTCATTTTTACGTGTGGGGAATGCTGGCTCACCGTGTGACACAGGTCGCTTAAGGTCATACAGCTTAGCAAGTGCCAAAGTCAGAACTGGCCCCAGCCCTGTCTGATGCCACTGCTCGAGCCTTATCCACAGGGTGGGCCAGGCAAGAAGGCCCTGGGGTGCCTACCGCATAGTTGCTGAATGAATGAGAGCCTGAGCTGGAAAAACTAGGCCTAGGTTGTGTTGGAAAAGCTCAGCCTCAGGGCCCTTCTCTGTAGAAGGGGGTGATAACAGTGCCTGTTCGTAGTGGGGCTGCAGCAAGCCAGCATGTGACAAGGGGGGGCTCGTGCTGGGTGCACTGGCGGGGGTCGTTCCCCTCAATCAAGGAGCATGTCCTGGAGAAAGGGGTCCTGACTCCCGCCAGCCGGGAGCCCAAGTGGACCCTGCCCCTCACCTCGTCCTTGACTCTGCAGAGCAAAGCCGTCGAGATGACCTGGAGAGTCTGGGCTACGTGCTCATGTACTTCAACCTGGGCTCCCTGCCCTGGCAGGGCCTCAAAGCGGCCACCAAGCGCCAGAAGTACGAGCGGATCAGCGAGAAGAAGATGTCGACGCCCATTGAGGTCCTCTGCAAAGGCTACCCCTGTGAGTAGCCCAGTGGGGCAGGTGGTTAGCCTGGGACCCCTGAGGCCCCTTCTGAGGGGCAGACGAGCCTGTCCTGGGCTACCACTGCCTGGCACCAGAACGTCAATCACAGGCTCTCCCACTGTTCAGGCACAGCTAGGAGGCCTGGCTGCTAAATAGCGAGTGTCCCCAACCCACACTCCGGCCTCACCTCGTAAGGGCTGAATGTCAGGAAGAACTCCGGACCTTCCTCTTCCTGGGAGTCTCCTTCACTACTCTCACGGAACACCTCACTTCTGACACTTCTGGTCACCAAAGGTCTGGGGTTCTTTCCCCCTCAGCAAGCCATTCTCTGACACCAGCCGGGTGTCCTAGAGTTTAACTCGGTTCCGACACTATCTCCCTGGAGGTAGTGTCAGATCCCACAGGGTAAGGGCTCAGTCCCACAAGGCTGTCCCCACCACACTTCAGATGCCGGTCACGAGTCCAGGTTGCCACCTGTGCGTCTGGTTGATGGGCTATAAATAAACCTGAGGTTCCCATGACTCCCTCCTTGGGTTTGATTAATTGGGCTCACACAAGTCAGGGAAGCACTTACTTGTTTACCAGTTTATTAAAGGATGTGGTAAAGGATACAGATGAACAGCCAGTGGAAGAGATAGGTCGGGTGAGGTTTGGGAGGGTCCTGAAAGCAGGAGCTTCTGTGCGTGGAGTTGGGGGGTGTCACCCTCCTGATGTGGATGTGTTCACCAACTGGGAAGCTCTCCAAACCCCATGCTATTGGGATGTTCATGGAGGCTTCATCACGTCGGCACGGGTGATCATAAACTCCATTGCCAGCCCCTCTCCCTTCTCTAGAGAAGTGGGTGGGGCTGAGGGCTGGAAATTCCAAGCTTCTGATCATGGATTGGTCTTTCTGCTGACCTGCCCCCATCCGGGAGCCCTAACCCAGAGTCTCCTCCTTAGAGCAAAAGGTGCTCCTACTGCTCTTACCACCTAGGCAGGCACAAGGGCTTTAGGGGCCCAGGGGCAGGAACCAATATATATATTTCCTGTTGTCTCACAAGGGTCCTCTCTTGCCTCTGATTTTCAGAGGAGGAAATGGAAGTTCTCCTCCTGTGGCTTAGCGTTCCCATCGGGCTCTTGACAGGCTGAAGTTCATAGATTGTTGTAGGGAGGACGGCCTCTTGGACCTTGTCTTGACCCCTCTTAGACCAGCAGTATCTGTAGGGACGGTGGCTGGGTGGGACTCCGCCGGCTGTTGGGGGCCCTGGGGGCACACGGGCCTCATGGTGACACCTTCTGTCCCCTCCACCAGCTGAGTTCTCAACATACCTCAACTTCTGCCGTTCGCTGCGGTTCGACGACAAGCCCGACTACTCCTACCTGCGCCAGCTCTTCCGCAACCTCTTCCACCGTCAGGGCTTCTCCTATGATTATGTCTTCGACTGGAACATGCTCAAATTCGTGAGTCACCTGGAGGCCGAGGCGGGCTTGGGGGACTGGATTGGGAAAGCCAACGTGACCCCGTGGCGGGTGGGGCTCCCGGAAGATGGGAGCTATGAGCCGGACAGTGCAGGTGACGTCACCGGGGTCCCGGAGCCCCCGTTCTCCTCCCACTCCAGCGTCATCTGTGCTGACGGCACATGCTGCTGCGGTCAGCGGGGCCCAGGCGGGGCACCACCTCCCACCACACCCAAGAGGGCCTGTTTGGGCCTCAAGTCCATCTTGGGTGCCTGGATGGGTGGGGCCCGGATGGCGCTGGTGGGCCCCCCTGCTGTCTTGATCGTGGCCTACACCATCCTGCTCTTGTTGCTCTGTACCTCCCAGGTGGCGGCCTTCACTGAGGCCCCCTTGGCCTGCCTGGACCCCTTCATTGTGGTTTCCTTCTTCCTGGTCATGGGACCCTGGGTCTTGCTAGGCGCCTCCTCTCTCTGTCTCTGTCTCTGTCTCTGTCTCTGTCTCTGTCTCTCTCTCTCTCTCAAGAGTCTTGGGGGTGGGGTGGGGAGAACTGTTGTAGTCAGCTGGGCCTAGAGCTCCGGAATCTGTGAAATCCTATGTCTTGTTTCCCATCTCTTCTGGAAAAGGGGGCTTCCTCGAGCCAGGCTCAGCCCCGTGACAGCGACGCTATTGCACTGCCCAGGCCCCGCCCCTGTGCCTGTGCCGGGTCCATGTACCCACCCACGTACTGGTAAGGATCCTCCAAGACCTGGCCTCCAAGACGTACCGCTCAGCGGGGTGAGCACAAGAGGCTGAGCCCCTGCTGTGCTCTCTCTGTCCCTTCCAGGTGCCTGGCACCCCTGGGCACCCAGGACCCTCCAGATAGGCCCATGGAGGAGCTGCCCGCCCCACACTCCTGGCCTGTGGTCTGGACCTCAGGGCCCCAGTTCTGACATCCCCAGCTGTGCCTGAGCCCACCGGGGCTAGGCCCAAGGAGACATCCCTTGGCATGGTGGGAGTACAGTGGAGAGGCATGATGGAGAAGGCCCCGCTGCGAGATTCTTGGGGACAAATCGGCTGCCTGATGAACAGAGCCTGAAGGAGGGACGATGTTCACTGCCCTGGAGGGGCCTGGTGGCAATGGGCCCCAGGAGCAGCCTCAAGCAGACCCTGTCGGTGGCCTCTGTATCGAACCTGAACTCATTAAACGCCGCTACCTGTACTGCGTTCCATCGTGGCGTGCCTCTTGGTGGGTGCCCTCGGCCTGCCCCACCAGATGCTCAGGACCGAGGCCTTGTTCTCCAGGACGCTGGGATCGGCACTTGGTCTTGTGCCCCTCCTCCCTCTGGCTCTCGAACAGTGGCCTGGTACTGTTCCCTAAGGAGTGGGGCAGAGGTTGGGGGTCCCACAGGCCGAAGGGCCCCAGGGGTGAGAGATGGGCAGTGGGGCACCTTTCACCCCAGACCTTCCGGCTGGGAGCACAGCTGAGGGCCCGGGGCCAGCTCTTCTTGCCCCAGGGCACTGCTCAGGGCACTGGGCACCCGCTCATCCATGTAGAAAGTCATTCCTGAGCCTGGTTCTGGGCTGAGTTTGGCCCTTTTCTCGGTATAGCTCCAGGAATGGATTTTGCATCGTCCAGGCCTGTGCCCTCCAACGTGGTAGCCACTGGCTACGTGTGGCTAATTTTTAATTAAAATTAATTAAAGCTGAAAACGTACTTCCTCAGTTGCATTTGGCACATTTAAAGTCCTCGGGAGCCACAAGCGGCTGGCTAGTGGCTGCCATGCCCAGCAAGGCGGATGTGAACATACCCATCATCACAGAAAGTTCTGTGGGACCTGCTACTCCAGATGGCTCCTCACAGAGCTGCTCGTGGGACCGTCCAGCCGACAAGATCTCGCCTCAAACCAGGCCGGGAGCACTCTCTCCACCCATTGCTGGCACGCTGACCCCTTCCTGGGATTCCCTTAGAGACAGGCCCTGGACTCAGAAGCTGAGCAAAGGCGCCAGCAGCCTTATCCTGCCCCGATCTCTGACTTGAGGGCCATCATACTGGATAATCGGGCACCTTTGACCCCATCACCACTGGAGTGAGCTCAACTGCCTCCCGCTGCCCCTGGCAGAAGTATCTGCAGACACATGGTGGAGACCGTCCACACTTTCACCTCGAGACCAAGCCCTTCCCACATCACCCCTTCCCCCCTGCAAGAAACCTTCATCAGCACCTACCAGCAGACTGGACACCATGCTGGACGCCGTGGGCCGCAGACTCTTCCATGGGAAGGATCCTGCCCTTGACTGAGAACTTCCCTCCTTGGAGTGGCCGCCTCGTATCGTTTGGCATCAGGGCCCTGGAATCCCCGGATACCTGGAGCCTGGGATGTTGCTCTCAGCACACAGAGCCACTGTGTTCCGAGGTCTAACTAGCTGGCCAGGTGGAAACTCGACACAGCCAGGACAGGGGTCCATACGACACTGGTGAATGCTTGTGTGACTCTGATGTTGACCTTTTTGTGTTTTCACATGGGCAAATAAAAAGCCGAGAGACCTCCCTGGTGTGCGTTTCTTGAGGCATCACTTGGGTTGGTTGGAAATGGAGAGAGTAGCTCACCTCAGCCTGCCGCAGGCCTGAGCCTGCCGTTGGCCTGAGCCTCCTGAGGCCACAAAGGGCAGGGGCTCCAGCCCTCCGCTCATCCACGGCCCCTGGGCTGTGCACCTCTGAGTGAATCCCTTGGCTTCACTGAGCCTGAGTTTCTCCCACCAGGGAGTGAGTTCATACCTGCCTTGTGGGGTTGATGTGCCCTCTGCCCATGGGATGGATGTTCAACGAGTGGCTGCTGCAGCTCATGTCATAGGTTTTGCTCTGCTTCTGGCCGGACATTCTCTTTGCCAATCTGTAATTGAGTGGGTGGGAACCCGGGGTGAGGAGTGGAGGTCGGGAGATGCTGCCCTGGTGCTTCCATCTTCCAGGCTTGTGGGTGGGAGGGCTGGGAATGTGCATCCCTAGAATGTTCTGCTAAGTGCTCTGGGGGTGCGGAGAGCAGAGCGGGACTGGGTGGCGGAAGCCTGGGTTCACACCCCAGCTCTGCTCTGAGCTGTGTGGCCCCAGGAGGGTCCTGAGGCCTCTCTGGGCCTCGGTTCTTCAGTAGGATTCAAGGATCATTCTGATTCCCAGCCGCTATCTCCCGGAATTGCTTCAAGTCAAAGGGCCACCCCTACCCCATCTCCCAAGGACAGCAGGGCCTTCTCTGCCAGTTCTCTGGGAGAGACAGGGTTGCAGGAGCCCGCACCCCGTGGCCCGTGAGCAGGCCCCCAACTCAGCCTGCAGGTCTCTCCACAGATGCGGCCCCCCTCATGCCAGCCCCCGCCCTTCCCTGTGGATGACCCCAGGACCAACTAGGTGACGCGGCCAGGCGCCGCTCCCATGCCGCACTCCTCTCTGGGCCTTCCTCCTTTCCTCCTGCACTGGGGGTGGCCGTGGCCAGACGGCAGAGCCCCCAGGGGCTCACGCACCCCTTCGCCACAGCCTGCCTGCTGGGCCTCTTTTTCTTCCATGGGGCATCTAGCCCATTCCTTCTCCAGCTCCCATCCCAAGGCAGGCAGCATCTGTGCGGGTCCCCCGGGCCTCTTGGTTGTGGTCCCCACAGCACCTGCCAGAAGCCATTGCCAGGTCCAGGGGCAGGGGAAGAACAGCCCTTTGAAAAGATTTCCTTGCTAGGCACTGGGAAGCCTGGTTTGAGTCCTGGCCCCACCTTCAGCTAGCCTTGTAACTCTCTCTCTGGGCCTCTGAACACGTGCCCTGCTGTATTTGGAAACCTTGAGGAGCTGGGGCCCCTCTGTACACGGAGGGGACCCAGGTTGGGAGGGCCACGGAGTACCCTTGGTTGTCTTGGGGCATGCGGCCTCCCTCTGCCCCTCGGGCCCAGCTTCCTCCTTCCGGACGGTTGTGTGGCTTTGTTTCTCTGTGCGGTGTGATCATGGGTCATTTCCAGGTCTCTTGGGCTTCCTGCTTTGTGGGGAGGAGGTCGGACCAGAGGGTTTCCGAGATGCCACTTCCCCAAGACGCCCACCTGGCCTGCCTCCCCCTGCTCTGACCCCGAGGGAGTGCCAGATCCCGGAGCACGCTGACCTCGCAGGGCTGACCAGGTCTCATGTCACACCCACAGGGTGCAGCCCGGAACCCCGAGGACGTGGACCGGGAGCGGCGAGAGCACGAGCGCGAGGAGAGGATGGGGCAGCTCCGGGGGTCCGCCACCCGGGCCCTGCCCCCTGGCCCGCCCACTGGGGCCACCGCCAGTCGGCTCCGCAGTGCGGCCGAGCCTGTAGCTTCCACCCCTGCCTCCCGCATCCAGCAAGCTGGTGAGCAGACACCTTGGGCAGCGCGCGGGGCCCGGCGGGGGCGCGGGGCGGCCGGGGCCCCAGGTGCTGAGGGCAGCTTCCCCCCTCTTCGCCCTCCAGGCAATACTTCTCCCAGAGCGATCTCACGGGTCGACAGAGAGAGGAAGGTGAGCATGAGGCTACACAGGGGCGCACCCGCCAACGTCTCGTCCTCCGACCTCACTGGGCGGCAAGAGGTCTCCCGGATTTCAGCCTCACAGGTGAGCTGCCCTCACACCAGCCCTTCTGTGCCTCACAGCCGAGCCAGGAGAGGTAACCGCCCCAGCAGGCGGTAGAGCTGGAACCCAGCCCTCTGCCAGGGGCCCAGCCTGCGTGGGCGGCGGGGCGCTCACAGAGGAGGGGCTCGTGGTCCCTGCCATCAGCGAGCCCCCGCCGTCCCGGTCAGCACAGGATGGAGGGATGGGTGGACCCTGTCGGCTGGCCCCACTTAGGGGCCATGTTTGGGCTAGGGAAGTTGGGAAGGGGGAATCCGGGGTTGCCCAGGGAAGGGGTCCGGCAGAGGTGGGCAGGAGACCTGCTCTGGGCCTCCTGCCTATGGTGGAGGAGTCTCAGCAGGACAGGCTACAGGCTGGGAGTCCAGTGGCTCCATTCACGTGTGGCCTTGAGCAGCTGCTTTGCCGCTGGGGGCAGGGTTCTTGTCTTACAAAACAGAGACATCCTGGGTCCTTGAGATCACGTACCCCTGCCCTTGGCTTGAGGGGCTTGGGTTGGGGGTGGGGCTCCACGGTGGGGAGAGACTTGCCGAAGTGCCGTGGCCAGCAGCTCACCCCTCCCACCTTTCTGCCTCCTTCCCAAAGACGAGCGTGCCATTTGACCACCTCGGGAAGTGAGGAGCCACCAGCGGACCAGTATTTGCTTAGGTGAGCCGATGTCTGCTGCGGACGTAGCCCCGTCAGGTCTGGAAACGCCCACGGCCCCCTGGAGGAGCCCAGTGTGTGCGCTGACCGGGCCCGGCCCACGCCAGCTAACTTCTGCTGGAAAACTCCCTCTTGCGTGGGGCAGTCCTCCATCCCCGCTTTGCCTTAACTATTCTGGAAGGTTGGTAGCAGGGACTGAGCCCGGGGCCCCACACCGCGACCTTCCCCAGGGCTCTAGCCTTGTCCCAGCCTCTGGGCCGTTAAACGCTTCGTTCATGCAGAGCACGTAAGACAGGGCCCTGTACTCAGGAGTTTATCTGCTGTCAGAGAAGGGCCTTGGCGGCTCCGCAAGCCCAGGAGAGGCCCTCTGGCTAGTGTGGGCCTCCATGGAACTTGTGGCTGCCCGAGGCCTTGAGGTGGGATGTCGCAGCTCTGCACTCGGGCCCCGCTTGGGAACCCGCTTGGGGCTCCTCTGGCGGTGCGTAGGGGGATGTCGGAGCTCCCTGGGGAACATGTACATGGCCGGCAGCGGCTTCCATTTCACAGGCTTGACCTCGCACCAGGACATCTTGAGCACGATCTGCTTTTTGGAAATGTATTCCACAGGTAGCTCTGGGGCATAAATCGGAGTTGACCTTCGTCAGACCCCAGGCCCAGGAACCAGTCCATCCGTGGCAGGGTGGGGCAGATGTGTGGCTGGGGGTTGGCTGCTCACCGAAAGGAGGGAGGGAGGCTCTGTGTCTTTTCTGTGAAAGTGGAGCACCTACTCTGTGCCCCAGAGAGGGACCAGCTCAAAGCCTCGGGGGCAGGAAGACAGGAGCTGAAGGCCACTGGCAGATGGGTGGCCAGAGGCAGATGTGCACCTGATCTGTCTTCTCTCTCCCCCTTTCTAGTGTCTTCACTGTATTTTCTTTTAAAAAAACAACAAAAAGATGGGGAAAAAAAAACCACTCGAACAAAAAGAAACAAAACCCAGCACAAAACCAACGATGGATTCTATTTCGAGTCTTTTTTTTTTCTTTTGTTTTTTCTTTTTTTGCCAATGGCAAGAAGATGGGATGCCCTCGGCATAGAGGATCCTCGTCCCTTCGCACTTCCCGCAGCCCACTTCAGGCTGCCAAACGCTCCCAGACATCAGGCTCCACTTGGCGGACGCCACGGCCCTGCCACGGCCGCCGCCTGACATGGCTGGGAGGGGGACACTTCTGCACTGGAGCTGTAGCAGGTCCTCACGGGCCCTCAGGAGGTGGCCTGAGGAGCTGGGGGAATGGATTGGTTGGTCAGAGGCAGGTCCCACTGGGTATCCATGAGCCTTGGGACCACGGGAGACGTGTGCAGCCCCACCCCCCTGAGATGACGGCCGCCGACTTTCTGTGTTGGGCTTTTGCCAGTGCCCCCCTCAGCGTTTGGGTCCCTTCTTTGCCTGTCCACAGAGACCTTGAGGAGGGGGTGGTGAGGCAGGGGGGCCAGGAGTCCTTGTGGGCGTGTGTGTATGTATCTGACCTGTATCTCCCAGGACAGCAGATGTGCCGCCCACCTGCCAGGCCGACTTTGTGTTCTCATGCCCCTGACGAGGACATGGGGGTGGGCGGTGACCTCCATGCCCCTCAAGGAGGGCACAGAGGGTCTTTGACACCACCGACCCCTGAGACTGTCATCAGCCTGTGGTCCCCCTTTTCTGGTCTTAGGGCAGAATCTGTGGAGACTCCTTCCAGAAGGCATCTGGCTCCTGGGTTATACATTAATTCCCTGGTCCTGACACTCACCTGGGCTCAGGCCTGGGCACTGGATTTATCCATCCTGCCTAGTTAACACTCGTTTTTACTTTATTTTTGTTTGTTTTTT
Source organism: Tursiops truncatus (assembly GCF_011762595.2). NCBI lineage: Eukaryota > Metazoa > Chordata > Mammalia > Artiodactyla > Delphinidae > Tursiops > Tursiops truncatus. The sequence continues at coordinate 9,906,109 of NC_047044.1, forward strand.
TCCATGTGTGTATTTCCTAATTTATTTACCTCTGTTTCCCCTTTATTTTCTTTTTCTTTTTTTTTAATTAAAGAGCAAAGCTTTTTATTACTTTGTAATTTAAAAAACAAAAAAAATACTGATGAACTTTGGGGGGAATTTTGTACTTTTTTCCTGTGTAAATATTGGACTTTTTTGAGCTTTATTGTGGTTGTTAATTTGAAGTAATAAAGTAGAAAAGGATAAAGTGACATGGGCAGCCCTTGGTCCACCCACCTCTTTGCTCTGGGGGCTTCTGTCCAGCAGACCTGGGAGCCGGGGATGGCTGAGGACACCGGGGAGTACTTGGTACCTCCCTGGGACTGTTTTAACCCTGTGCTTCAAAGACCACACACAGACCACCTGGGGACCTCGTTAAAAAAAGCAGCTTCTGACTCAGGAGGGCTGGAGTGGGGCCTGAGAGTCCGCATCCGAACAAGTTCCAGGTGATGTCCACAGCCCAGGACCACACTGAATAGGAAAGTTCAAAACGCTCTTCATGTTATCTTATCCACAATTCTGAGTTATCTTAGCCATTAATTCTGAGTTAGGTGTTAATCTCCCTGCCTTCAGATGAAGAAACAGTGTGAACGTAAAATAACTTGCCCAAGACCACAGCTCTCCTGGGTCCAGTGGCACCTGTGCCACAGATGAGCCTGGGCAGTTCCTTCAGCCAAGCTTTGATAAAGGAACAGCCCTCAGCCTTGGCTGCCTTTGTCTGGCCAGCTTATAAAAGAATTTGTCTAGCAGTCCATGTTTATCCAGCACACATTACTTTCCTGGTTCTCATTCATTAACCCAGAAGCCACTGTTGCCACGATCTCCACTCACAGGCAACAGCTCAGCCTGGGGAGGGGGTGGAGGGCTCAGAGAGACCGCTTGTAAGTCCTGGGCGTCGCTCAAAACCCTCATAATTCAGGTCCCTTCCAGTGCTGGCGTTCGAAGACCCTATGACCCCACAGCCTGGCTCAGGCCTGGTAAAGGGTCTCCTTCTGGCCCTCCTTGTGAGGCTGAGGCAAAGGTGGGTCCTTATTCTTAACCACCAGGAGATGCCAGAGGGCCCTGCATTGTAGGCAGTGAACCACAGGGAGACCTGCCTTGGAGCAGGGTGACAGTGTAGTTGGTGATTCCTAGCCCCTCCCATCTGACACCAAACAGTGTGATGTTACCAACTGTGGGCCCTAAGGGGAAATACAAGGAGTTAATCTTTTTTTAAAAAAAATTTTAATTTATATATCTTTTGCAGTGAAAATCTTAGGTCCTATTAATACTAATGTGCTTATTTGCTGTATCCTATAATATACGTAAGTTTCAAAATTACAAATTTAATGTTACTGCTAAAAGTATACCTATGGATGGGAATTCCCTGGCTGTCCAGTGGTTAGGACTCCAAGCTCTCACTGCCGAGGGCCCAGGTTCAGTCCCTGGTCAGGAAACTAAGATCCCACAAGCCTTGTGGCCAAAAACAAACAACAAAAAAAAGTATACCTATGGAGTAAAAAGTTTTTTACAGGTTTTTTTTCCCCCTTAGAATGTATCTAAGGAAGTACTGTCAGGGTATAGTGCCCAGAAGTAACTTGAAATTACTCTTTTCTCTGTGCTCTGTGTGGTTATTTTATTAATTTAAATAATGAATGGGTGGGGCTTCCCTGGTGGCACAGTGGTTAAGAATCCACCTGCCAAGGCAGGGGACACAGGTTTGAGCCCTGATCCGGGAAGTTCCCACGTGCCGTAGAGCAGCTAAGCCCCTGCAGCACAACTACTAAGCCTGCGTGCTGCAACTACTGAAGCCTGCGTGCTGCAACTACTGAAGCCTGCGTGCCTAGAGGCCGTGCTCCGCAACAAGAGAAGCCACTGCAATGAGAAGCCCGCGCACCGCAACGAAGAGTAGCCCCACTCGCCGCAACTAAAGAAAGTCTGCACACAGCAACGAAGACCCAACGCAGCCAAAAATAAACAGATAAATAAATAAATAAATAAATTTAATTAAGAAGAAAAAAAATAATGAGTGGGCTTCCCTGGTGGCGCAGTCGTTAAGAATCCGCCTGCCAATGCAGGGGACGCGGGTTTGAGCCCCGGTCTGGGAAGATCCCACATGCCGTGGAGCAACTACGCCCGTGCGCCACAACTTCTGAGCCCACGTGCCTAGAGCCCATGCTCTGCAACAATAGAAGCCACCGCGATGAGAAGCCCACGCACTGCAACGAAGAGTAGCCCCCGTTCGCCGCAACTAGAGAAAGCCCAGGTGCCGCAACTAGGAAGACCCAATGCAGCCAAAAAAAAAATATATATATATATATATATATATATAAAATGAGTTAGTGTGTCCCTCCCCTTTTGGTTTAATTCTGTTTTTTTGGAGGTATTACATATATGAACGTCAAGCTATATAAAAGTCAAGTAACAATTAGAATCACTCCCATCCCTGCCCCCTCCACTGTGTTCCTACCCACGATCCTCATTGGTTTCTGGTTTGTCCTTCCTGTGTTTCTTATTCAGGGAGCTAATGTATAAGAGAGGGGGTGGTGGCTGACAGCCTCTGAGGAAGTGATATTTAAGCCAGAGGAGTGACCAAGATGCGTCAGCCATGCAAACAGTTTATTTTTATCGAGTGTGCCAAACAATTGCCCAGAAATTTTGCCCAGACTGGAGGGGGCAAGCATGCCACTTGGTGAATCATTTTTATTCATGCAACAAACATTGACTGGGCTTGTGGATGCCAGGTGCTGGGCTGAGGTGGAGTGGAGTGCAGGGGTGAGGGGTGGAGAGCACAGGGTTGGAATCCAGAGGGCTGGCTCCATCTCTCTGTGATCTTGGGCACTGTCTGGGTCTCGGTTTTCTCTGTAAAGTGGAGGTGGCAATACCTACTTCAGAGGTTATAGGATTAAATAAAACCACAGGTGCACGTAAGGGCTGAGGAGGCTCCTTGTGCCAGGCCCTTTTCCCACCCTCTGCTCATAACGATCCTATGAGGTTGGTGTATTATGATGCCTGAGGTGCAGTGTCCCATCCTCTTAACCTTCACTACAGTCAGGCACCTCTTAAGTGCTCAGTAATGGTAACTACACATTTCAAACACAAGGTGTGACTTTGGCTTCCAGGGGCCAAAGTTAAGACTCAGGTTAGCAAGTGGTTCATCCCAATCCAAGATCCAGTGTGAGATACCCAGTGTGAACTAGGGACAAAAGAGGGAGGAATGTGTCTGACGTCATCAGGAAGGTGTTTCAAAGATGCTTGAACTGGGACTTCCCTGGTGGCTCAGTGGATAGGACTCTGCACTCCCAATGCAGGGGGCCCGGGTTTGATCCCTGCTCAGGGAACTAGATCCCGCATGCATGGCTCAACTAAGAGTTCGCATGCCACAACTAAGGAGCCGGTGAGCCACAACTAAGGAGCCTGCCTGGCACAACTAAAGGAGTCCTGCTGCAACTAAGACGTGGCACCACCAAATAAATAAATAAATTTCTTTTTTTAAAAAAAAGATATTTGACCTGAGCCTTGAAATGTGAGTTTACTGGGTGGTGGCGGCCGGGTTTGGGGAAGGTGGTGAGGTGGAGACAGTCATTACCAACCAAGGAAACAGCGTGTGCAAAGGACCAGCTTGATACAGAGTTTCCAAGCCCAGAAGGGGAAGAAGATCTACAGCAGCCAAGGCTGGAAGAGGCAGAGGCCAGATCCCAGTGGCCTGCTTTCCATCCGCCAGCACCTGCCCTGCGGGGGACCGCTGATTAGAGAAGAGGACACCATGGATGTGAACTTGAGGAGTATGATTCTGGGACATCCGCCAGCACCTGCCCTGTGGGGGACCGCTGATTAGAGAAGAGGACACCATGGATGTGAACTTGAGGAATGTGCATCTGGGAACAGTGGATAGGGAGATTGGAGGATGGAGAAAGGGGACAGGGAGAGTTGTTAGGGAGCTATGGTCACAATCCAGGCAGGAGGCAACCAGAAGGCAAGGATGACTGAACCGTCTCAGAACGCGGTGTGCTTAGCCAGCTGAGAGAGGGAGTCGGAGGCTCTGAGGTTCCCTGCCTGGGAGCCTGGGAGCACAGCAGGACCACTGATAGAAAGCTAGAACACCGATGGGGGACGTGCATTCTCAGCTCGAAACTAAGGGGGCGCGGCCAGGGAGGGAGGAGCAGGGCTGGGGGCGGGGCAAGAAGGAGGAGGGTGTGGTCAGCGGGCTCAAAGCCACCGGGCAGAGGAAAGGGAGGCTGCCAAAAAAACAAGCTTCCTACTGATCATTTTCCCCTAGTTCTTTTCCTTTTTCTTTTCTCTTTTTTAAATTGAAGTATAATTCGTGTACGAAAAGCGCACACATCTTAAGTGTACACGGATCCATAGCTTTTTCCCTGTTTCTATATACCCGCGTAATCACCACCTGATGCAGATGTGGGCGATTGTCAATACCCCAGCAAGTTCGCCCATGCCCCTTCCCGTGCCTCCCCCTCACAGACACACAGGTGACCACTCTTCTAAAAATCAACAGGTGACCTTTCGACTGGGGTGGGTGGGAAGTGGGGGGAAGAGGCAGCTGAGGGTGAGGCGTGGAAGGAGGTGGTTTTGAGACTCCAAGAGGTCTGCTCTCGTTTGGAGGCCAAAGAACCCTGGAGAAGGGGGATTGACGACTGGATGGCAGAAGGTTTGGAGGAGGAAGGAGGGGAGGAGACACCGGGAGAACTAGGTCTGGGACAAAAGGAGGGACTAGGCTTCCTCTGAACTTGGTTCATTCACGTTCCCCCACGCCCCGTAAAACACGAGCCATCCACGCCCCGCGGCTGCTGCCTCCTAGGTGGTGGCATCCCCTCTCCTTTCCTACCTACCTTTTGACGCCTTCCCCCTCCCTCCGCAAGCCAGGGCCTCCCATGGAGGAGTGGATGGGGCAGACCACTGCCGTCAGCTCCAGTCGGGGGCGGGGTCACTCCAGCGTAGCTTTAGAACCTTCCACTCCTGTGTTCCGTCTCATTCCCTTGCCTCCCCCTCCCCCACCCACACTCTATTTCAGAAACAGATACAGGAATAGTTAGAGCCAAAATGCTGAGCCCCCATGTCACATCCTCTCCCAGAGCCTGCAACACAGGTTCCCGCAGGAACCCATCTAATCCTTCCAAGGAGTAAACCCATTCCAAGCTCCAACCTCAAGCTGCCCAATCACCAAACATCTACCCTCGCTCAAGCTACACTTCTCTGGGGCCTGCTTTCCTGGCTGCACGTGAATTGGTGAGGGAGAAGGGGTCTGGCGAGCCGGATAAATGTTGCCATGGTGACACGGAGCCACCTTCCTCCTCTTCCTCTGGCCTGCTCCCTGCCATCCTTCCTTTCACCCTAGCCTTGAGGCACCAACAGCATCTCCCTGTCCTCCCAACTGTCCCATGTGAGGCCATGTCCCGTAGCCTATTGAGGTTCAGGAAGCTGCACATCTGGAGCCTGGCTTCACTGAGGCTGCGCTACCCATGCAGGAGACACTGATGGGATGGGAGAGCAGTCCAGCCAGCAGCCAGGGTGAGGGGAGCAGAGGGCCGAGTCCTGGGGTACTGCCCGTTTAAGAAGGCCCCACTGGGGACCTCTACAACAGATCTCTGCAGATAGTAACTTGGGCTCCTGCAGGCTCCTGGGAGAATAGCATCTCAGGTAATTATGCCTCTCAAAGCCTTTCATCTCAACATCTTCAAAGCACCTATGGTCAAGATGCAGCCCCTCCGAAGTCATGCCCTCCAGGTCACTGCAGCTCTGAGGCTGGGACACCAGGCCTCTTGCTCCTCCTCTCCTCTCCTCCCTCTTTTTTTTTTTTTTTTTCTCTGTGCAGTACGTGGGCCTCTCACTGTCGTGGTCTCTCCCGTTGCGGAGCACAGGTTCCGGACGCGCAGGCTCAGCGGCCATGGCTCACGGGCCCAGCTGCTCCGCGGCACGTGGGATCTTCCCGGACCGGGGAGCGAACCCATGTCCCCTGCATCGACAGGCAGACTCTCAACCACTGCGCCGCCAGGGAAGCCCCTCTCCTCCCTCTTATTAAAGGCTTTCTCAGGAGACCCTGGACCGAGCTTCCCCAGCTCCTGCATGTCCCTGACCTGTGGGAGGACCTCCCTTTCCTGACGGCAGTGCTCAGGATAGTTGGTTGCAACCTGGGGTTTTGTAGAGAAGCTGAAACAAGTTCCTAGTGATTCCAAGGAAACTGGCAGTAAATCCTTCTCTTTGGCCTGTTTTCTTTTGCTTGTCTTGGCTAGGTGAGTTTGAAGTGGGACTCACCTCACCTCTGTTGGAGGTACAGGTGAGCACGTTTGTGTGTGTGTGACTGACAGGCAGAAAGAGGAAGCTCCTTCTTTCTGTGTCTGCAACTCAGGGTCTTTTCACAGCAACCTGTAAATTATCACCAGCCACATCCCTGATTCACACACACACACACACACGACCTAGACGGTGTCCCCAGGAACGACCTTGTTCTGCTTGCTGATGGCCACTGATGCCCTGAAGATCACCACCCTAAGAGGAAAGGCTTTGTGAAGTCAGAAGCATTTTCTCTCACTGGCTGATTTTCCCAGTTCCCTGTGGGGGCTACTGTGGGTTCCGGGTTCATTTAACAAACATTCACGAGGGCTCCCTGTGTGCCGGGTTGCTCAGGTGTGACCTTGGCCAAGTAATGATGCCAAGGTCTGTGCCTCAGTTTCCTCACCTGCCAAATGGCCGTCACTGCTGCTTGTTGAGATAATGAAGAGCTTAGTATATTGCCTGCCACATAGCAACTGCTCAATGAAAAGTAGTTGTGATGAAGATGATGACCCTGTGCATCAGGTTCTGAACAAAGATGACTAAGACCTAGTCCTTGTTTGCCCTCTGTTCATGTGAGGGTCCATTCTCATGAATTCCAGAAAATTACTATGCATTTTATTTCTTTTTTAATTTTTTAAATCTTTTGGCCACACTGCACAGCTTGTGGGATCTTAGTTCCCCGACCAGGGATTGAACCCACACCCTCACAGTGAAAGAACAGAGTCCAAACCACTGGACTGCCAGGGAATTCCCTACTATGCATTTTATTTATTATTTTTAAAAGTATTTATTTTTATTTTAATTAATTTTTCTTTTAATTTTTGGCCGCGTTGGGTCTTCGTTGCTGCGTGCGGGCTTTCGCTAGTTGCAGCGAGCAGGGGATTCTGTTGTGGTGCGTATGCTACTCATTGCGGTGGCTTCTCTTGCTGCGGAGCGAGCACGGTCTCTAGGCGTGCAGGCATCAGTAGTTGTGGCTCACAGGCTCTAGAGTGCAGGCTCAGTAGCTGTGGCGCACGGGCTTAGTTGCTCCGCGGCATGTGGGATCCTCCCGGACCAGGGATCGAACCCGTGTCCCCTGCATTGGCAGGTGGAGTCTTAACCACTGCGCCACCAGGGAAGTCCCTATTTATTTATTTATTTGGCTGCACTGGGTCTTAGTTGCGGCTTGCGGGATCTAGTTCCCTGAGCAGGGATCAAACACAGGCCACCTGCATTGGGAGCGTGGAGTCTTAACCACTGGACCACCAGGGAAGTCCCCCCTACTATGCATTTTAAATCATACACACACACAAATAGACATACACACATATATTTCCATAAATGATACACCTAATACTGTTCTGTATGATATTTTCTTTTTTCCACTTAATGACATACCCGGGGGAACCAACGTTTTATCAGGGACCTGAGGGAGGGGCAGGAATTAACTAGGGAAAGGAAAGGGTGTGAGAAGAAATGTGTTCCAGGTGATGGGAACAGCAGCAGCAAGACCCGGACACCAGACACAAAGTGGCTGCTGGGGATAGACTCACTGATGGCAGAGTTTCAGGCAAGTTCATCAAAATCATCTCAGTTGGGCCTGTTTATGTTTTCAGTTGCAAACAGGAATTTCAAAAAAGGCCTTCTTACTGTTTATATATATTAAAAACAGCACTTCCAGGACTTCCTTGGTGGTCCAGTGGTTAAGACTCCACAATTCCAATGCAGGGGGCGCAGGTTCGATCCCTGGTCAGAGAACTAAGGTCCCACATGCCATGCGGCGAGGCCAAAAAACAAAAAAACAACCCCCCCCCCCAGCACTTCCTGAGTGCTTATAGCATGCCAGGCCCTTTGCTAACAGCCTCACTTGTGTTATTTCATCTTCACATCAGCCCTGAAATGATGGTGTGGTTATTAACCCCATTTTACAGATGAAGAAACTGAGGCTCAGAGAAGCTTAGTGATTTGCCCAAAGTCTCACAAACTGTCAGTGGTGGAGTCGGATCTGAACCAGGCAGTCTGGCCACAGTACAGGCTAAAGGCTTCCAAAAAGCCACCCCATCCAGATGGCTCTCGTAGTTCCCTCCATCTCTGCTCTGGTTGAGGTTACACTTCTGCCTGTCCCTGATCTTCCTTTCTGGGTGACCTGGGAGAGCCACTTAAACTCCCTGAGCTGCTGAACATCTGAGGTTTTTTCCTCCCCAGCACTCTTTCTTGGTTCTTTTGGTCACGGCATCCCATTTTCCTTAAGGGGCCCACCCTCCGTCTCAGTGCTTTTGGTTCGGTAGGAACTGACTCCTCCCACTGGCTCCAGGGGCGGAGCCATTGACCTAGGTCTGGCCAATTGGAGCACTGCAGTTCCTGGCTACAGTGATTGGCTCAGAGATAGGAAAGAGATCCAAGATGGGCCAATCCGAGGCAAGTATGGAACAGAACTTTCGGAATTCTTAGGAAAGACGTATTCTTTGTGCCTTTGCGGGGGACGCACACACACACACACACACACACACACACACACACACACACACACACACACACACACACACACACACACACACACACACACACACACACACACACACACACACACACACACACACACACACACACACACACACACACACACACACACACACACACACACACACACACACACACACACACACACACACACACACACACACACACACACACACACACACACACACACACACACACACACACACACACACACACACACACACACACACACACACACACACCCCCCCCCCCCCCCCCCAACAGAATGAGAGAAATAGTGTCCTAATGACGGTGTGTGAGGCCTCAAATCCAGCTCTGCCTGGCACTTCCTAATTAAGTGAGCCCTTAAATTCCCTTCCTTTGTTTAACTTAGTTTGAATTGGATTTTAGTCCGTTGCAACCAAAAGGGTCTGATTCAGGTAAAAAGTTAGCTGGGCCTTCAGCAGCCCCATGCTGTAGACTGCAGCATGACTGTCAGCTGCGTGCAAAATACCGTGTCGACATTTTCATACATATTGATGGGGAAACAGAGCCTCAGAGAGGCAAAGCCACATGCCTAAGATCATACTGCTAGGAAGTAAATGGAGCTGGCCCTGTGCTCTGCCCTCCACACCACACTGCCTCTCCAGGACACCTGGCCAGGGCTCCCACAGCATCCTTGGGGAAACGTGGGAGACGCAGAGACTGCAGGTAAATGGATTCAGAGTGCTCTGGGCTCTGGGCCACTCATTAGCTAGCACCAGTGAAACTGGAGGGAAGGGGGGCAGGGCACAACCTTTGAAAGAATGACATAGCCTGAGGACATGACATAAACTGATTAGAACCAAATGAGTTCACTATGGCAGACAAGTCACTTCCACTAAACCTTGAGCCTCAGTATTCGATCACATCAGCAAGCTAAATGACACACCCACAGGCACCGTGACAGTTCCAAGACGGGCCGTAAAGATCAAAGGTGGATGGTGGCCCAATTCCTGGAAATCCCCGCCCCTTCCTAAAATAGCTGGAATACCCCTCCCAATCATTAGCCTACGAAATTACCCACCCCCATAAAAATTGACAACCCCATACCCTGGTGCCTTTCTCACGTTCTGAGATGGCCCACACCCTGTGGAGTGCGTTTCTCTCTAAATAAATCCACTTCTTACCTATCACTTTATCTCTCACTGAATTCTTTCTGCCATGAGACATCAAGAACCTGAGCTTCATAAAGTCGAGAAACCAGGTGTGTTATCTCAGTTGGAAAACTGGGTTTTGGCCAGGTTCGAGTCCCAGCCACGTGGGTTCAAGTCCGAATCTGAGGTGCACGGTTTCACCAGCACCGCTGAGGCCCTGGCTCTTTCCTCTGCACTCCCCTACAGATGCTAGGAGTGGATTTTGGATGCAGAGATAATCCAACTTGATCCCTATTACCCTTGAGAGGCCCTTAGTCTGGTGGGGGAGACAGATGCATTCAGATGAATTATGATGCACAGAGAGAAGAAAACAGAAGGGAACAACACACCATTTCTTCTTCTTTTTTTTTTTTATAAATTTATTTCTGGCTGTGTTGGGGCTTCATTGCTGCGCACGGGCTTTCTCTAGTTTCGGTAGGCTGTGGCTACTCTTCCTTGCGGTGTCGTGGCTTCTCTAGTTGCGGAGCACGCGCTCTAGGTGTGCAGGCTTCAGTAGTTGTGGCACGCAGGCTCTAGAGCGCAGGCTCAGTAGTTGTGGCGTACGGACTCAGTTGCTCCGCGGCATGTGGGTTCTTCCCGGACCAGGGATTGAACCTGTGTCCCCTTCATTGGCGAGCAGATTCTTAACCACTGTGCCACCAGGGAAGTCCCAGACCATTTCTTTAAATAACTTTTTTCTTATTTTGAAGAGATTGCATGATTTTGCAAACATTTTGGAAAATACAGAGAAACAAAAATTAAATAAGGGAGAGAGAGAGAGAAGGTAACCAATATTCATAATTCTGCCACTTGGGAGAACCCACTGTTAACATTTTGTTATATTTCCTTCCAATCTTTCTTCTAAGCCTAAAAAAAAAAAAGGTTTTTTTTAAACAGTTCAGTGGGCTTCCCTGGTGGCGCAGTGGTTGAGAGTCCGCCTGCCGATGCAGACACGGGTTCGTGCCCCGGTCTGGGAAGATCCCACATGCCGCGGAGCGGCTGGGCCCGTGAGCCGTGGCCGCTGAGCCTGCCTGTCCGGAGCCTGTGCTCCGCGATGGGAGAGGCCACAACAGTGAGAGGCCTGCGTACCGAAAAAAAAAAGAAGTAAACAGTTCAGATCAGGCTATCATGCAAAGTTAGTTATTACTACCTTTTCCAGTCAGTATTATTCCTAATCATTTCCCCTTATTATTTGAAATGTGTAAAGTGGCTGTTTCAGTATCTACACAACATACCATCGTATGGATCTACCATAATTTACTTAACTATTCTTTGATGAATTTCAGCTTATTTGCGATTTTTTTGTTGGGGAGAAACTAATTAGACCAGAATGGAGGAGAGGAGAGTGAGGGAGGTGAGAATCAAGAAAGAACCAAAAGATGACATCGGATTTGGCCTTTGAAGGAAGAGTAGTTGGTTGCTGGAGGTGGAGAAAGGCTCCTTCAGTAGCCAGTGAGCAGGGGTAAAGGTGACTAGTGGGTTGGGGAACTGTTATAATTGTCCAGAAATAAGGGGACCTGAACCAGGACAGTGGCCCCAGCATGGAAGGGAGAGGGGCCGAACTGAGTGGCATCTTTGAGCCAGGGTGAATGGGCATTTGCACGGAGTGGGATGGTGACAGAGGGGTAAATTTTTACTTCTAAATTAGACAGCCTGGGGAGAGGATGAGGAAAGCCAGGGAGCAACAAACTAGGGCTCACAGTGCCACCTGCTGCTGACCTGCCATGTCACTCAGGCCAGGTGACTTTCTGTCTTTGAGCCCCTTTCTGGCAACCCAAGCCTAAAAATACCCACCACCTGCCCCTGCCCCTGTCAGCCTAGGGCCTCTGTAAACTGAGACTCAGAACACCCTTAATGAACAGGGGCTAACAACTTGAGTCAGGGTGTGGTTTGGCCTGACCACTCTGGATGTCAAATCGTGTCTGGTTTCTATGCTAAGCATAAGATATGGTGGTAATTAAGACAAGGACTTTGCCCTGGGCTGGGGGTGGTGGTGGTGGTGGTGGTGGTGGTTCAGGTGCAGGGAGGAAGAGCTGGGAAGTCATGAACAAATGATGATGATGCAATTGATGATAAGCCTTGTTTGTGTGCTGGAAAGCCCTGAGCAACTTCCTACCTGGGGGCTGGGAAGGACTTTTCCTAGAGAACTCTTCATGCTACAGAACGTTTTGAAGCATGTTCTCTATACCAACACCTGTACTAAGGACTGGGATTAGATCAGGACACAAAAAGGACAAAAATCTTTGTCCTTGTAGCGCTTACGTTTTACTGGTGGAAGACAAACAGTAAAACAGGCAAACTATGTCACGATAGAAATTAAGTGATGTGGGAAAAACTAGAGCATGGAAAGGGGGAATCGGGACCGCATGTAAGGGGTTTGGCAAGTTTACTAGGGTGGTTAGGGCAGGACTTACTGAGTGGGGAACACGTGAGCAACCCCTTGAAGAAAGTGAAGGAGGGGGCATTCAGGTGTCTGAGGGAACAGCAATCCCAGCAGAGGGAACAGCCAGTGCCAAGGATTTGAGGTCAAGCGTGCTTCATTTGTTCTAGGAACAGCAAGGGGTCAGTGTGGAGGGAAGCAAGAGGAGGAGATGAGGTCGGACACTGCTGGGTGGATGGAATGTTAGATGAAGCAAAGCTCTGCAGGGATTTGTAAGGACTTCGGCTTTTATTCAGAGTGAAATGCACAGCCAATGGCAGGCTTTGGGCAAAGAAGTGCGGTGTTCTGACTTAGGTTTTAAAAGAATCCCTCTGGCTCCTGCAATGAAGCAGACTGGGACACAGGGCAGGGCTGGAAAAAGGGAAACAGGTTAGGAAAATGTTGCAATAACCCTGATCAGCTTGGGCTGCTATAACAAATTACCATAGATTGGGTGGCTAATCAACAACAGACATTTATTTCTCATAGTTCTGGAGGCTGGAAGTCCGAGATCAGGGTGCCTGCTAGCGTGATAGATTCTGGTGAGGGCCCTCTTCTGGATTATAGACTGCTAACTTCTTACCGTATTCTCACATGGCAGAAAGAAGGCTAGAAAGTTCTCTGGGGTCTCTTTTTTAAGGGCATTAATACCATTCATGAAGGCTCCATCCATATGACCTAATCACCTCCCAAGGCCCCAGCTCCTAATACCATCACATTGGGGGTTAGGATTTCAGCATATGAATTTTGAGGGGATAAAAACATTCAGTCCATAACAAGAATATTGCAATAATCCTGGACAGAAAGTGGATGGGGTGGTGGCAGTAGAGATGGGGTGGAAGAGGTCAGAGTCTAGATATATTTTGCAGGTACAGCCAACATAATTTCCTGCTCCAGTGGGTAAAGGGGTGAGAGGAGGGATTCAAGGATGATTCCAGGAGTTCTAGGCTGGGGGCTGGAAGGATGGAGCTGCTAACCGTTCTGGTGGGGAGGCTGTGACAGTGCAGGTCTCTGCGTTTGAGAGGAAATGGTTCTGTTGTGCGCATGTTGACTTTGAGATCCTGTTGGAACCTCGGGTATGAGATGGTGAGTACACAGTTCACGGGAGGAGCCTGGGCTGGGGATAGAAATACATTTGGGGATGTTGAACACACCAAAGCCGGAACTTGATTGGATTTTATGTTTTTTAGTTAAACTGAGTTGGGTGTGAACCTGGCAAACAGAAATGGGCTAGGCGGTTTGAATGATATCTGAAGAAATTTGCTAGTTAGGCCACCTAGAGCTCGGTGGGGCAGGAAGGAAGCGCTGCTAGGTGGAGTGGGAAGAAAAACCTCTTTCTCTGTTTTGCAATTTCATTTCGCGTTATTGCACACAGCACCTCAGTATGCATTCATTCCACAATTCCACATGCATCCTTCACTCGACAAATAGCCGTTAGATATTGTTTCATCTTCAAACAGGCCCAAATGGAGGAAAAGAGGTGAAGCTCCATGCAGCCAGCGAGTGCCAGGGACAGAGCTTGGAGCCCAAGACTCTGTCCCTGCACCCCAAGAAGCTCACTGGTGGGCAGGGATCGGAGTGGGATGGAGGTTGGGGAGGCGACTCATGACTGGTTTACGATCGGCTGGAGGAGAGCGGGATCGCTCCCACCACCTGGGGTTTGGGACGGCGGCTCCTTTAAGGCCGGGAGGGTGATCTCAGCCTCGCGCTCGCTGCCCCGCCCTCTCCGGCGGCGCGCTCGGTGCGCAGGCGCGCCGCGGCGGCACTCTGCTGGGCCCGGGACGAGCCGACGGCGGCGAGATACTAGCGCTGCGGTGCCGTCAGCCTGCCTCGCTCTCACAGTCCGGCTGCCGCGCGTCGCCCGCACACGCGCCGCCATGGGCTCCTGAGGTACCCTACCCACCGGCCCTGAGCTGGAGGCCCCGAGGGGTCGGCCGAGGGCTTCCGGGGGCGGCGGGGCTGCCCCGTTCTGGAGAGGCCCGCTCGGGGGGCGCCCCGCGGGTCGCATTGGCCGCGGGTCCCCGGGCGGGGAGCGGACGAAGGTGGCCGGCCTGGCGGGGAGGGAGGGGGCGTCTGCGGCCCCGCCCGTCTCGCCCTGCGCTCTCTCCCCACCTTGCGAGGTCGCGGGCCGCCCGTGGGTGTGCGCTGCCCCCTCCTCGCCAGCGTGGCGGGGCCCGCGCCTGGAGTGTAATCGGACCTGCCCGTGGGGGTGGCCGGGAGAGAGGGGAAGCGGATGGACAGGCCCTTTGCAAGTGGGATGGTGTGCGCCCGGTGGATGTGCTGGCGCCTGGCACAGCCTAGTGAGTGGGGGAGTCGGCCTTGCCCTGTGCGGGTAGCTGTGATCTGGGCTGGTGGCTAGCCTGGCGAGGCCTCTGGGGATGCGTGCATGAAGGTGTACACGCGTTGCATACAGGTCAGCAGTTTGGAGGGGCACGGGCAGGAACCTGGGGCTCCAAGGATATGTGCTTGGAAAAGGAACACAGAGACTGGTTTAGGGTGTGTGCATCCGTCCCAGACATTTCTTCTCTGGGCACACTGCTTGGGTCTAGTGCTAGTTGACTCTAGGCCAAGGCAAGGAGATGGGGTTGAGAGGTGGGCGTGAGTATCTGTTCCCAACCCGTATCCCCTCTGGGGTTGTGCAAGGCCAGACATTACACACCCACACACACGCACACACCCACACCCAGGGCACTGTGGGGCAAAGCAGGTGTTTGCACGTCTGATACCTGCGTGTGAGGAGAAGGGCATGTATTATTTATCTGACTGCTGGGTGCTTTATGTAAGGAAAGAAGCAGCAATCTGTGCCCTGGAGGCCCTTGTGCTGTGGAGGCAGCCAGGCAAATAAGCTCACGCACCTGCAAAGGCGGCGCAGGTCTCAGAGGTGTGACTCCCGCACAGCTTGTGGGTGCAGCATCCCTTCCTATCTCCCTTCCTTTCCAGCGTGCTTGGTGGGCCCCCTAGGCTCTGCACATCGGGACATCTTGCTGGAGGGTGCCGTGTGTATCAGAGCTGGGACCGTGGGGTGGGAAGGCCCCAGCGGTCAGGTCTGTGTGCCCATTTTATTAGGCTTTGAACAGAAACACATGATGCCCCTGGGATCCAGGACCTCTCAGGTCGGTCGGGGAATCAAACTTAGAATCAAGTAGTCACAATGATGTGAAAAATATAAAACAATAGAGGGGATGCAGAGTGGGTTCAGTGCTGGGGGAGGGGAAACGTGGCCAGCAGAAAAGGTTCCAACATGGGGTGGAGGGGGCGAGGGGAGCTGAGCTGAAACTGGAAGGCTGACTAGCATTCGTCTGATGCTTTGGTGCTTTCCACGTATATTTCCCCACTTAATTCTCTCGGAGGCTGTGCGTGGACAGAACTGTTTGTTATCCCTCTTTACAAATGAGGAAACTGAGACCCAGAGGGAGCACGTGACTCCTTGTCCATGTACGTGGCAGGCCTGGATGGAGTCATCCATGAACCAGGACCTCTCTTGCTGCCAGGTGTGCTGCCTTGTAACTTACTGAGCATCTACGACATGCCAGGTACTATGCTAGGGGCACAGGGGTCTAAAGATGAATGGGACCTGGTGCCTGGCCGCTACGGGCTTCCAGTCTGCTGGGGAGATGGACGTAGACAGTGACCCCAATCCAGACACAAGGCCCCCATAGCCAGTGTGCATGGAGAAGTCACCATCAATTCCCCCCAAGAATTGGCCACAGGCAACCTGGCTCCTTTGTGCAGCCTCTGGGATCCTGGATGTGTTTTAAGTTGCTCCCATGTGGTAGTGGGTTACCCCAGGAACCCCTTCTAAAGGCCTCCAAGTGGGTGGGAAGAAGAGCTTCAGGGCAGAATGGGTGCAGGTGATCTTGTCCTAGTTCACTGGTGTTGGCCGAGTTCTGTGGAGCTCGGGCTTCTGTCTGGAGGCTGTTTTCTCCTCCTCTGCCTTTGAGGTTTTGCTCCTGGTTTCTGGTGGGCCGGCCGAGCTCTCTTCCCCAAGAGGGGCTCCATGCTATTTCCAGTCCCTCCTGTGCTCATTTCTCCCTGTGAATTCCCTGGAGTGGGAAGGCAGAGTACGGTCCTTTATTGTTTTGAAACCAAGTAACTGTGAATACCCTTCTCACTCTGCTGGGCCTTGAGACTGGGGATTTGGTGTGTGAGTTGTGGAAGGCCAGCTGCTGGGCCCTGGGAGAACTCTGGGGGGGTCTACCACTGGACCTTCACAGGCAGTGAGCACTTGCTGAAGACCTACTGTGTGCCCAGCACCGTGCTGAGTCGTGGGTTGTGTCTTTTAAGAGGCTGTGGTTGGCTGAGGCTGTCCACCGTGTAACAGATATGCGACAGAGAGTGCTCTGCTTGTGGTGGAAACAGAGGGCCCTAGTGGGGCCGGAGGACAGTAGGAACAACAGCCTGTTCATTAAGCACTTACTGTGTGCCAGGCACAGTTCAAAGTGCTTTCATGACCGACTGAGTTTCATCCTCCCACCACAGTGAGGTGGGAACAGTTACCTTCACGTTTTGCAGAGGAGGCAGCCTAGGAGGGTAAAGCCGCGCTGGGCTGTGGAGCTGACCTTGGAGCCCACGCTCTTCCCCCACTAACCCTGGGGTGTGCCCGACATCATCGTAGAAGCGAAACCTCCTGCACCTTGAAGGACGACGGGGAGTGCTCTGCCTGTGGAGGGAGAGGGCATTCTAGGCAGAGGAAGCCCCCCTGCGCAGAGGTGCGGAGGCCTGAAATACCTCACCCAGACATGGCTATGGTGGGCCCAGGGCGTGAAGACCTTTGAAGGCCCCACTAAGGAGTTTGAGCTTGACCCCGGTGTGGTCACCAGGGAGCCCTGAAGTTTTCCAAAAGGAAGCGACAGCCTCAGCCGCGTGTTCCGGGACAGTGTGCCCGCGGCTCCTTCTTCCTTCGTTCCTGCAGGTAACTCCAAGGAGACTGGGCCTTTCCCTCCTTTGCTTTCCCTCGGGTCACTGGCATCCTTTTCGGTCCCTGCTGCCTTGCGCTTCTATCCTTCCAGCAGCTTCTGGTCCCGACAGCCCTGTGTGACTCAGGACAGGCCTCTGGAGCTCACTGCTGTAATGCTGGCTCTACCCTGGCCTCCGTGGCTGGCGGTAGGGTGGCCCCCTGAACTGGAACCGGGTTCTTCCTGGCCCTCCCGGGTCTGGCAGGTCCTTGCTGACCTCTCACACTGTGGCTGTGGACAGGGTGGGCCGCTCCTTTTCCCCCATCTTCCATCCTCCAGACCCCCATGCTCATCAGTGCTATAAATACAGGCAAAGGGGGGTGGGGATGTGTGGGTTCACTGAGGGGATGCCTGCCCTCCCCGCCTGCTTTGCTGGGTGTTGAGCGACCAGCTGAGCGCCCCAGTTTGTCCCTCCCTCCAGGGCTGAAAGACTAGGGGTCTTCGCACAGGATGTCTGCTGAAGCACAGCTTTGGCTCTGGGAGCCCATGGGTGTAGGACGTGAGGGGAGGAATCAAGGAAAACTTCTGAATTGGGTGCCTGGGGAGAGGAGGCGGAGAATTCAGGAAGGGGACAAAAATGGTCACTGGGAGCATAGGAGAAAGAAGCACCCCTTTGGGCTCCGGGGAGAGAGGGAGGTAAGCTGAGCCTTCTGGAGGAAGAATTGGGAGCTGCGGCTCTCTTGTTAGCTCCGTGGCCTTGGACAAGTTGCTTACCAGGTTCTGATTCCCATTCTTAAAGAATAGCGGGAGATGATGCAACTTCCTTCATTTGTAAAAGAGGAGTAATAATAGTGGAGCCGTGATATGGCTGTGACGCTCTGATGTCTGCGCGGAGCTCAGCACAGCATCCGGCTGTACGTGGTATGTGCTCAGTAAACACTGGCTTTCATTGTTACCTTACAGGCTGTTTAATTTATTCAAGAAAGAGGTGTTGCACGGCTGTATGCCAGTGCAGGGAGCTGAGTCCAGCTGGGGAGAACCGTTCCAGTTGTCATAGGTGCTCTGAGGGAACACGGAGGCATTCCCGCCTGGGCAGGCACCTCTCTGACCAGGTGACGTTTACGCTGTCACCATGTATAAGGAAGCAGGTTCCAGGCAGAGGGAACAGCATGTGCAAAGCAAAGGTCTGAGTCCTTTGTCTGCAAAATTGTTTGGCATTGGGGCTCAGCACGTAGTAGGCCCTCAGTAAATGTTAATTGAATGTGATCTTCTTGGCCTCAAAGAGGACAGGAAGGGGAAGAAGTAGAGTGTGAGGGGCCCTGGAGAGAAGATTTGGAAGGTCCCCCAGTTTCGGATTGTCTCCCGTTTCCTGCCCATTTTGTCTACCTCTGCCGGGTGGCATGTGGTGCAGGTACCTTAATGCAGTGCAGCTAAGCTGCCAGTGTTCTCATCAGGGACTCGTGCTAGGCCCCTGCTTTGTCCAAGTCCTGGGAGGGGCGGTGCTGGAATTAGGCTGCGTTTGTTCACATTCCTGTTTGCTGCTGTTTTAGTGCATCTGAAACCCTATGCTTGGGCAGAACTTAGAAGGATGACATGGGGCCTCGGTCTGGTTGGTTGTTTTTCCCGTCTTGGATTAATGGTGGCTCAGCGTGTGGCACGATGCCTTGCACAGAGTAGGTGCTGAAATCGCTTTGACTAACAAACCAACAGTTGGATGGGTTAGTATCATTGCCACACAGGATAAAGCTGGAATTATTCTTGAGAAGTGATAGGTCCGAACAGGCTTGTTTATTAGAACTGAGTTATACCAGGAGCTGACAGCCTTGGGTGTGTTCAAGGACAGGCTCCGTCCAATGGTCTGGAGGTCTCAGGCCTGGGCTGAGAGGCAGGAAGCCCCACAGTCACCTCCTTTTCCTTCTCCTCTGGGGCGGAAACCAGAGAGGGAAGATCCCACCCAGAAAACTTTTGTTCCTAACCTACTAATCACTTCCAGTTCTACCATGTTTTTAAAAGGTCACACACAACAAAATGAGTATTTCATGGAAGGTTTGCAGTGTTTCAGCCTGTGAAAAACAATGGGGTTCTCTGCTTTTGAAAATAGTACTTGTTGATTATAGTAAATTTGGAACCCAGAAAAGATTGGAGGATAAGAATAGAAATCACCCCAAATTTCTAAAACCAAGAAATAATCACTGTTGAAGAGTGGGCATATTTTCCTTCTAGGCGTCATTCCTGCATTAGCTCATTGTTCACATAACACCGAGCTGCAAGCGTTTACCCATGACATGAAAGTTAGCCGTAGATATGAAAGAATCAGAGAAGTTCTAAAACAGAGCCCCTTGGTGCTTTATTTCAAGGTCTGTAGGAAAGACGAGGTCTCCACCCTTCTTGCTGGATGGCACGATGATGTGAGGAGCAGGTGGGGCACTGCACAGAGTCAGAGAACCTGGTGATGACCTTGGGCCAGTCACTTGCCCTCCAGTGGGGTTATTCATCCTCCTCTGCCCACCTCCTGGCTGCCACAGGGCTCACTCAGATGAGGTCCCAGGTTAGAAAACCTTGAAATCCACCCCGCCCACAAGAGGAGGGCCTGGTTTCTGTCTTGGAGGGAGAGCCGGTCTTCACCGTCAAGTGAAGATGGATAGAGAAGGGATCCCCCTGAAGACTTCAGTATCCTTGTTCGGGAGCCACGATCTGAGGACCCTGTAGCTTCAGGCCATGGGTGGTCCCAGGACGGCTGTCCCCAGCCCTCACCTCAACGAAGCGGGTGGAATGAGACCTCTGGAAGTTACTACATCTGCCGCCCTGAAAGTGATTTTCAGATAAGACAGCCTCCCCACCCTGGGAGAAGTGTGTGGAGTTTGATGCCTTTATTTTTCTCCTGCTACAACCCCTGTGGGCAGCCTGCACGCAGGGAGGCCCCGTCCTGTTGGCAGGTGGCTGAACACCTCCACTCTGCTGGGTGGGGCTGTTTCCCAAAGCCCTCTGGGTTATCTCTTACAGGAAAGCTCCAGGGGAAAAATAACTAACCCCACAGCTGCTGCTGCTGTAGCCACTGGCAGAGGCTCCTGGTCTCCATCTCTAGCAGCCGTGGTTTTTGTTCTGTCTGGAATGAACAGAGAACCTGGGATTCCATCAGCAGTCATTTCGGGTGCCTGCAGGCACAATGATAGGTGTTGGTGAACGGATGTGTGTGAGGAAATTAATATTAAGTAATGTTAACATACTATTTAGTACTAATGTTACTCTTTTTTTGTTTTTAATCTAGTTTTTAAAAATTTTTATTGGAGTGTAGTCGCTTTACAATGTTGTGTTAGTTTCTACTGTACAGCAAAGTGAATCAGCCGTACGTATACATATATCCCCTCTTTTTTGGATTTCCTTCCCATTTAGGTCACCACAGAGCATTGAGTAGAGTTTCCTGTGCTATACAGTAGGTTCTCATTAGTTATCTATTTTATACATAGTATCAGTAGTGCATATACGTCAATCCTAATCTCCCAATTCATCCCCCTCCACCCCACCCCTTCCCCCTTGGTATCCATACATTTGTTCTCTACGTCTGTGTGTCTATTTCTGCTTTTTATTTATTTATTTTTTAATTAATTTATTTTTGGCTGTGTTGGGTCTTTGTTACTGCACATGAGCTTTCTCTAGTTGCGGCGAGCGGGGGCTACTCTTCCTTGCAGTACGCGGGCTTCTCATTGCGGTGGCTTCTCTTGTTGTGGAGCCCGGGCTCTAGAGCACGGGCTCAGTAGTTGTGGCCCACAGGCTTAGTTGCTCTGCGGTATGTGGGATCTTCCCGAACCAGGGGTTGAACCCGTGTTCCCTGCATTGGCAAACGGATTCTTAACCACTGTGCCACCAGGGAAGTCCTCTGCTTTGTAAGTAAGATTATCTGTACCAGTTTTTTCAGATTCCACGTATATGCATTAATATATATTTGTTTTTCTCTTTCTGACTTACTTCACTCTGTATGACAGTCTCTCCGTCCATCCACGTCTCTACAAATGACCCAATTTCGTTCTTTTTTATGGCTGAGTAAGATTCCATTGTATATGTACCACATCTTCTTTATCCATTCCTCTGTTGATGGACATTTAGGTTGCTTCCATGTCCTGGCTATTGTAAATAGTGCTGCAGTGAACATTGGGGTGCATATGTCGTTTTGAATTATGGTTTTCTCTGGATATATGCCCAGTAGTGGGATTGCTGGGTCACATGTTAGTTCTATTTTTAGGTTTTTAAGAAACCTCTGTACTGTTCTCCATAGAGGCTGTATCAGTTTACATTCCCACCAACAATGTATGAGGGTTCCCTTTTCTCCACACTCTCTCTAGCATTTATTGTTTGTAGATTTTGTGATGATGGCCATTCTGACCGGTGTGAGGTGATATCTCATTGTAGTTTTGATTTGCATTTCTCTAATAATTAGTGATGTTGAGCATTTTTTCATGTGTTTGTTGGCCATCTGTATGTCTTCTTTAGAGAAATGTCTACGTCTTTTGCCCATTTTTTGATTGGGTTGTTTGGTTTTTTTTGGTATTGAGCTGCATGAGCCGTTTGTATATTTTGGAGATTAATCCTTTGTCAGTTGCTTCGTTTGCAAATCTTTTCTCCCATTCTGAGGGTTGTCTTTTCATCTTGTTTATGGTTTCTTTTGGTGTGCAGAAGCTTTTAAGTTTCATTAGGTCCCATTTGTTTATTTTTGTTCTCATTACTCTAGGAGGTGGGTCAAAAAAGATCTTGCTGCGATTAGTACTAATATTACTAATCCTCACTGGAATTGGTGTAGGGCTTTGCAGTTTGCAAATTGCTTTTCACATATATCATCTCATTTAATCCTCCCACTGGCCCTGGCCCCTTGGAATTATTGTGCCTACTTTGTAGACGGATAGACTGAGGCTCAGAGGGGTGAATTTGCCTAAGATCCTGTGGAAGGAAGCACCCAGGTTTTTGATTTCGAATCCTGTGTGCCCTTGCTCCTCTGAGTGACCCCTTCAGCACAGCCGTGGCCCCCAGAGAGCCTGCATTCCCACTGGGAAGGCCAGCGGGTGGAACTGCTGCTTAGACTTGGAAAGAGCGTTCATAGAGGATCCGGTCGAAGCTGTGGGGGCCCCAGGAGACAGCAGTCTGCTCTGCCTGCCGGTGGGTGGGGGGCCCAGGCTCCCTGGGGGAAGGGCAGTTGAGTTGGGGGCTCTGATGGACAGGGGAGGTGGGCAGGTGGAGAAGCAGGGGAGGGCTTTCCAGGTAGCAGGACCACCTGGAGCACAGGTACTGGCAGGTGAGTCGAGGAGTGGAGGGAGGGAGCTCTCCCAGAGCAGTTGGCGTCAAGGCCTCACCTCCTGGAACAGAAGTACATCTCTACATGTTTGTCAGTAGGTTTTAAACAAATAAGGCATGTGAAAATCTAGATTTAGCAAAACAGTACATACTTGCTTTACAAAGAAAGCTTGATGCCCTGGGCAGTGGTTAGAAAAACGTTAATGGCGATATAACCTCGGTGCATTTAAGCATGATTCAATTTACAGGCGTTCCTGGCTGTCCAGTCTGTTGGAGCAGAGCACGGGCTGGGAAACGGGAAGGCTGGCAAGGGTTCTGCCTCTCAAATGCTGGCTTGGGTTTGCCAGGAGGTGTCTCCCGCTTGGTTGGGGGCGGAAGACCATTTCTTCCATTTGCAGTTCTCAGTAGTTGAGCCAGATTCGTGCGGGTGGGAGGAAGCCCTGCCCTGCCCGCTGCATTTACCCAGCTGTCCTCACTCACAGGGAGGACACTAGGTATCCAGAGGCCCTCCTCCATCCTCTGCCAGCCACCGCTTGATGAGTGAGGTTTAGGTGGCCATGGCTGTTACCTAACAGGTCCGTGATGGACACAGCAGTAAATGTCGTGGAGCCTGAGTGTGTCTCGCATGGCTGTGGTGTCCCTACAGCTCACGCATGGGAAGTGGCCAGAGGTGCTTGTCACTCATTCAGGATAGCTAGACTGGAAGCACCCCGCCGTCTCGGGCTCTGCACTCCCACCTGTCCCCTCCAGACCTGCTTCTGGTGCACGCTCCGTGGCCTGCCTGCTCTTCCCATGGCGCCTTTGCCCAGGGAGACCAATTAGGGTCAGGTGTCGAGGTGACTCCAGTCATCTCCCACACTTCCCCCTGACCTGGGACCAGGGCACCAGAGCCTGTCCGTTCTGGGGACGGCCGAGGGGCTGAGCGGGTCTGGCCCTTCACTCACAGGTGAGGAAATGCGAGTCCATGGACCAGGACGCTGGGCGAGTTGGGGCTGATTTGGGTCCAGAGCCATCTCCCGACCTAGTGCTCTCTCTGTGTCTACTGTGTCTTCATCTGGGCATCCTTGGAACTACATGTTGTCAGTATTTTCCCCAATAATTAGGCTTATTTTTTGGATGAGCAATTAAGATGTATCCTGCCTCTCTAGCAACATTTTCAAAATTACAGATCCTTGAAGGCTTTCACCCAGCAGTTGCACTTCTAGGAATTTATCCTACAGATGAGTTACCACGTGTGCAAGGTTAGTCATGGCTGCCTCATTTTTAATAGCAAAAGGTTGGAAGCAACCTGAAAGTCCATCAGCAGAGGCCAGGGACAAATTATGGTCCATCCAAACCATGGACAACTGTGCAGCCATAAAAAATAAGATGGAGACTCCATGCACGGGTACAGAACAGTCACCAAGATAGATTGCTGTGAAGGTAGCGGGTACAGGACGTGTGTCTGGTGTGCTTCCGTCTGCGTGAAAGTGAAGGCAAATAGAAAGTGCATTTGCTTATGTATGTGCTCAGGGTCTCTGGGGATTCACACGAAGTCGGTGACTGCAGTGTCTCTGGGGTGGTGGCTGGTGCCGGGAGACTGTTCACTGGAGACCCTTCGTACGCTTTGAGTGCCGATTCATGTGAATATGTGACTTTTTCAAAAAGTTAAATTGAATACAATTAAATAAACAAGAACCATAAGAAATGTATCCTCACCCTCTTGCCCAGTGCAGGAAGGTCAAGGCTACCCCCTCAAGGACCAGCCATCCTCATTCAGGCCCCTGACCATCAGCTAATCAAGAATGCAAGCTTGGGTCTCAGGAAGGGGACCAGGTGTATCTCGGGAGATCTGACCCATGGCCCCAGCCCTGGAGAAATGTAACCGCCTCCCTGTTGTCTGGCTTGTCATCTAAATCCCTGCTCTGATATGCTTATTTCCCCTGAAACCTTCAGGGGCTTCCCCACTGACACATAAATAAAGACCCTGTCCCAGGCCCTGTTTACTGGGTCCCCTGTTGTTGAGCCACCCTTGACTGGTCGCTCTTTTCTCCACGTGCCTCCTCGCCTTCCCGCCTCCGTGCCTTTGCTCATCCTGTTCCCTCTGCCTGCTTGCCTTTCCCTCTCTAGCAGTCTCCACGTGCCCAAATCCTCTCTGCCTCTCAAGGCCCAGCTCAGACCTCCCCTGCTTCTTTATCTGTTCCTCTCCATTGGCACTTAAGCCTTTTACATTGTGTCCTAGGTGTCTTGATTCCCCACTGGGCTGTGGGCTCCTTTAGGGCAAAGGCCACATCACAGCCCCTGTTTTGTTAGATGTTTGCCGAGTGGGCGAATGGGGGCTGCTCTCTTCGTGGTGGGATCGGGAGCCATGGGGGGCGGGGCCCGTTTCACATCTGTGAACGGTGGTGCCTGGCACAGGGCAGGCCCCCCCTGCAACAGGAATAACAAGTCTTATGCCCCAGGGCTTTGTGTACATTCTTTCCCTCATCCTCACAAGGACCCATGAAGTGCTGTGGTTCAACTGTGGTTCCCCCGTAGCATGAAGAAGCAGAGCAAACATCTCGTCCAGGTCACACAGTTAGAAGTAAGATTTGGACACAGGTCTGGCTGCCTCCAAAACGCCTGCATTTGATCAGCTTATTCTACCACTTCCCCTGACTCATGAGTAATACTGATCCCTTGGCCCACTCTTATTAACTGCCCCACTGGCCACGGGCAATCTTATATTGTTATTTGAGTGTATTTTCTTCCCCACTGGACTGTAAGCTCTTAAGCAGTTAGAGTCTTGCCGGAGATACCCCTTGGACTTAGCACATAGAAGGTGCTTGAAAGTGTATGTTTATTAACCTACTCCAATAAAGTATACAACTAGACGTACAGTGCGATGGATTTTTACCTCTGTAAATACCCGTGTAAACCACTGTCCAGATCAAGCTGTGGAACATTCCCAGCCTCTCCCTGGGGGCTCCCTGGGGCCTCCTCCATCCAGGTCGTGAACCTCTGAGGTAACCACTGTTCACACCTCGTCACTACTGACTGTTTCTGGCCTTTTTGCAAATAGAGTCTCATACGGGAAAACCTGTCGTGAGTCACCCAGGTTGTGTAGAGTAGTCCTTGCTCCCTGTGCCACGGAAGTTCACGCTGTTTAAATATACAGTTGACCCTTGACCAGCACGGCTTTGAACTGTGTGGGTCCACTTACACGTGGCTTTTTTTCAATAGATACATACCGTGCTACGTGATCCACGGTTGGTTGAATCCGAGGGTGTGGAACCACGGATACGAAGGGCTGACTCTGAGTTATACGTGGATGTTTGAGGGCCGGCGCCCCTGACCCATTGTTGTTCAAGGTTCAGCCGTCCCTGTTCATTCTGAGGATAGGCATTTGGGTTGTGTCCAGGCTTTTTCTGTTATAAACAGGCCTGCAGTGAAGTTTCTTGTTCTTGTCTGTGTGGCGCACATGGACTCCTGTGGGGTGTGCACCTGGGGTGGAACGCTGACTCGCCCAACTTAGTACACGTTGGCATGGATGAAGTTCAGGCTAGGATTTCTCACTGGGCTGGAGCAGGGCTGCTGTTTCTGAGTTTTATTTTATTTATGTTTTTATACAGCAGGTTCTTATTAGTTATCCATTTTATACGCATCAGTGTATACATGTCAATCCCAATCTCCCAATTCATCCCACCACCCCCACCACCCCCACCACCCCGCCACTTCCCCCCTTGGTGTCCATACGTTTGTTCTCTACGTCTGTGTCTCTATTTCTGCCCTTGGAGCTGGGCTTCTTACCAAAGGGGTCCCAGGGGTCAGGGCAGGTTCAGGGATCTCAGTTTAGACAGCCTGCACCCAAGGGCTAGAGGGACTGTTGAGGGTTCCGCATCCAAAGGGGACCCGTTTGCTTAGGGCTGGGTGGGGTTTAGCTAGATGAAAAGGTGGTCTCATTAGAGGGACACAGAGTCTAGCTAGAGAGACCGAGCACTGGCCCATCCGTTCTCAGTTTGAGAGAAAACCGTAAAGATCAAAAGTTGGCCTGGTATGTGTTGAAAAAAAAAAAGACTTAATTACAAGGCTGAATTAAGTAAGTGTTTGCTGAAGGATTTTGGATTACTTTGTTGTTCTCTTTTATTTCTGCACCTACCCCCCCTGCCCCCAACACCAAGTGAAGGACAGATACATGATTGGATGGTTTTTCTTTCCTGTTGAGAGATTCGTGGGAACTTGACCCCAGGAGAACAGGGACAGATGTGGAACCACTAGCGTGGCCTCAGCTTGTCCGTGTTGATCGAAGGGGCGTGGAACTGAGAGGTGGGACCCTGCCCCCTCGTGAGGGCATGTGATCCTTTTTCCAAAGGCTAGCCAGGCAGCACCGCCCAGCCCTTGGCTGCGCTTTCCCTCTAATCTCCTCTGGAGAAGGGCCAGGCTGTGGGTTGCTGACCTGCTCTGATGTGGGTCAGCCTCCCCCAAAAGACAGCCACCCAGAAGTCCACAGAACAAACAGCCCCCAGAGACCGGAGGGCCCGTCATCCCCAGGCAACTGAAGTGAGAGCAGTGGCCAGTTCAGATTAACCGTGCTCAGGTCAAGTGCTGCTAGTGAGCTCTGCGAAGGTGGAGATTCCTCCGAGTATCTTAAATAAAAGAACCGAAACCCCTCCCAGGCTGCGTTCGTTCGTATTCCGTATTCTGGAGATGTGCGTGCGAGCGTGTTGCCAGCCCAGTTTGGCCCGTGGGTGTGTAGCAACTGCCCGAGCGAGCACTTCATGGGTGCAGCTCAAAAGACTTTGGATCTGAAACTGATGAATGAAACTATGACCTCAGAAGATTTTAAAAAAAGAGCCAACTACCAGAGACAGGACTGGCCCGGGTCTCAGAGACCGTTGGGAGTGTGCTCTCTCAGCCTGGCTGAAGGATGCAATGATTGAAACGGGAGTGAATCATCACAGGTAACGTCGTACGGTGCCGGGCCCTGTTCGCAGTGCTTTCCTTATAGTGACTTGTTTCGGGGCCGGGCCCTGTTCGCAGTGCTTTCCTTATAGTGACTTGTTTCTTCCCTACGGCTCCCTCGGAGCTAAGTGTGGCTGCAGCCCATTGTACCGCTGAGGAAGCTGCATCAGGGAGAGGTTGTATAACTTGCCTGCAGACACAGAGCGAGTAAGTGACGGAGCTGGAAGTCAAGTCCAGGTGTCTGACTCCAGAGCCCATGGCTCTTCAACAGCCCTCGGATATCTGGGCCCCTGACAGGACGGCACGGGCAGCGTGAGGAGCCGTTTACCAGGATTCTGTGGGCACATGACTTTAGCTCTCCAGGCCTCTGTTTCCTCATCTGTAAACTGGGTGTATTAGTTTTCTACTGCTGCTGGTAACAAACTGCCGGAAACTTAGTGACTTAAAATGCAAACTTATTATCTTCTGGTTTTGAGGCCAGAAGTCTAAAATGTATTTCACGGGGCTAAAACCAAGGTGCTGGCAGGGCCGTGTTCCTTCCGGAGGCTCAAGGGGAGAATCTGTTTCCTTGCCTTTTCCAGCTTCTAGAGGCCACATGCATTCTTTGGCTCTCAGGGCCCTTCCTCCAGCTTCAGAGCCTCTCTTTCCCACTCCTGTAAGAACCCTTGTGATAATATCTGGCCTACTCAGATAATCTGGGATAATCTCTTTATCTCAAGATCCTTTATTTAATCACACCTGCAAGGTCCCTTTGGCCATTTAAGGTGAAATAGTCACAGGTTCAGGGGTTTAGGATGTGCACATCTTCGGGAGGCCATCATTCAGCCTTCCAGGCAGGAAATCCGTGGGAGACACGGAACAGCAAGGTGTCTCCCAAGCATGAAGCGAAATGGTCGAATAAAATCTGGGTGACATGGTGAGATTCTGCGAAATACCTAAATTCCAAGGCAGGTGCCTGAGTCTAGTGACTACACAGAGCTCTGTAGCTTTTCTGGAAAAGGTGGGTGTCTTCAGGAAGGGAGTCAGCCAGAGGCGTCCCTCCCAGAGAAGGACGGGGCGGGGCTTGTGTTAGGGGCCGTGCGCGTTTGCATCACTCCGAGCTGTTTGCTAAGGCATGGCTTGGTTCATCAGGCCTCGCCAGGGCCTGGTTGAGTTTTACTCGAGACCCCTCACTTCCCTGTACTCCCATCGTGGGCTCTCAAGTGCCCTTCTGGCAGCTAATAGGAGGTGGAGAGGACATTCATAAACTGGAACTCCTCCCTTTTCTTGGGAGCTGGGTCTGCCCGACCCTGTTCCCTTGATCCCCTGAAGCCTGGCTTTCTGCACCCACAAGGTGCACTCTGTCCAACCTTGCGGCTTGGTGCTCCCCGAGGCCCTCTCTGGGGACCCTGATACCCCTGCCAGGATGTTCTGACTGCAATAAAACCTACTCCACACGGCTGTCAGGAGCGCTTTGTCAACTGTAGAGTGCCACAGGCCTGCTCTGGGTACACCCCTGGTCGAGTGTCTGTCAACATATCCCCAAAGCAGTCATTCAGCAAGTACTTTTTCATCACAGTACTTGGTCCCTGCCCTCATGGAGCCCCACTTACAGGATGTTAAGGGAACACATCTAATCACAATTATGGTCAATACCAGGGAAGACATGCCACGTGCAAACTGTAATAGGCCGTAGAAGGGGATAGCTACAAAGGCAGGTGGGAATAAAGATCTGGGGGTGTGAGGGGGGAGCAGGATAACATGCCATTCCTGGGACTTGGTACAAGGATGGTGGAGGGTGTCAAGGAGTTTTAGAGTTGGAAGGAACTGCAAAGCCCAAACATTCATTCGCTTGCCCCCTTATCCAGCCAAAGCCTGTTGAGTGCTAACCATATCCAGGCTCTGAGGTAGGTGCCGGGGATCAGAGCTACACATAAGACATGACCTCTGACCTCCACAAGCTTGCAGGCTGGTTGGGGAGAAGACAGGGATGAGTGGTCACCCTTCAGAGGTTCCTTGATCAGTGTTCCTGCCAGGAGACTCCTAGCCCTGTTTGACTGGGAGCTTCCTTATTCTGGCAGGACATTGCTAGATCGTGCCAGCTGGTACAAATGTGTCTACCTTGGCAGGTTCTCACCTTCCTGTTGCTCGCACCAGGTGGACTGGGCTGTGTCCTGACGGAGGCACGTAGGACAAGTTCTTTGCCCTCGTTGGTGTGGCTCTCCACGATGGAAGATGTGTGTGAGATGGTGTGACTCAGCCTCCATCCTTTGCCCTCACCCAGCCCATCCCTCCCTCCAGCCAAAGGTCCAGGTCCTTAGCTGAGCTCTGGATGGTGGGGAGGGGACCAAGTGACGGAGAGCCGGCAGCATGCAGCACGTGGCTTAATGCCGGACATTCATCAGTCATCTGATTGATTCTTCTCTTCCAGGTCCCTGCTGTGTGTCTGGCACTGTGCCAGGCCTACAGAGAATTGACTCAGGTGTGGGGAGACAGGAACACTGTCAGAACAAACCTCACGGAGCGAGCACGGTGCGGCTGGGCGGGAGTGAGTGGGCCGGCCCTCGGTGAGGCCGTGACGTTGAGGATGACCTGTGAGTGAAAGTTGTCACCCGCCACGAGGACCAGGGCAGAGGGGAGGGTGCGTTGGCACAGGGGCCAGAGCTACATGTGGAGGGACCCGGTATTGCCAGCACTTAGGGAGGGAGGCTGGGACCCAGCTGGCAGGACCCTGGGCTCTGCAGAGGAGTCAGGACTGCATCCCACCTTCAGAGCCTCACATGTTCTCAAAGGATTTCAGGTCAGGAGGCGGGATGGGGTCATGTTTGAAAATAAGTGAAAAAATAAACCACACTGGATTCCTGCTTCCTTGAGCATCTGCCTCCCCGGAGCTCTGGAGGATGGGCCACGCCCAAGTCCCTTCTCCACCTTTCTGGAATCCAGAGCGCTCGAAATCCCAGGGGTTCTTCCTAAGTCTGCCGCAAGCTAATTTCGTGGCAAAAATCTGACCTGAATTGATGCGAGACTAATTAGGGTCTTTAAAAATATCTCACCTTTCTCTGTGGAAGTACTGTGTGTTTGATTTTGGGGTGCCGCCCAGACCCCTCTGGGGGTGTTACTGCCTAAGCACCATATACAGCACCGTAATCCTTCCTAAAGTCTGAAAAGCTCTGAATTCCTAAGCTCATTTGGCCCAAGGGTCCTGGTTATAGCACGATGCACCCAGGAAACAAATTCGGAGACATCCAGTCCCGGCTGGGTGGTGGCGCTGAGATTCCAGCTCAGTTTCCCCAACTCAGAGCCTAGGATTGCAAGGGAGGCGGGTGAGTGAGGGCCTGGGTGTGGAGCCACCTTGCCAGTAGGTGGGCCACTGGGAGAGAGAGGCAGGACTGGGCCTTGACTGGGCTTTTGGTCTGATTCAGCCTGGGACTGAGGGCGGCGGGAGGGCAGAGGCAGAGACATTGCAGAGAAAGTTAAGAGCCATGTCATCGACTGGCTTTTTCCACTGCTTACAGCACCACTCTTTAGACCTTCTCTACCCACACATCCCTATCAGTAGAAGAACTTCGGGGGCATGCGCCCCCAATATATGGACAGTGATGAAGTTATTCTATACTTGTATTATGTTAGTTATACTTTGTATATCATAAAACCTACACCAAAAACAGAAATCAAAGGATGAGTTAAAGATGTAATAATTTTTAAAAATTAAAAAAAAAAAGTTTTGTTGGTGGTACAAAAACCTTTTGACTTCATGTACTTATTTTTGGAAACTGTCCCCTGATGCTCTGGGAAAGAGCCGTTTGTTTAGATACTTGGTTTTAATGGCCGCCGTCCCTGAAAAAGATCCCTGCCCAGGACATGTAGCTGCACACAGAGGAAATGCATCATTGGCTTTTTTTCTAAATCGGGTTACTCATTTTTCCATCCCATCCACTGTGTACGCAGAGGATTTGTTGAAATTTGGCTAGTACATTTCCATCCTCCCTGATGCCAATCAGATGTTCTTGTGAACTAAATGGAAGGTATTTTAAAGTTCTTAACACATGAGTCCAAAACCCACTCAAATGCTTTGGAAATTTTTAAACAGATTAGAAAATTCTGTTACGTAGGCTTTTAGGAGCTCAGATATGAGCGTTTTTGTAAGTTACAGACATACTGTTTTTGGTGATAAAATCCTACAACAGGAGAAGCATTTTCACATATACTTTTCCAGAAAGCTCTGCCCTAACTGAGGTTTCTTTCGAAGAGCAGTTCCTTTCTCATTCATTGTGATAACATGCCTTTCCTGTGAAGGGACATATTAAATATGCCTTAAGATGTTTTTGAAACATCCCTGGGAAGCATCTCTGTGATAACCAGTGGTCATAGGAAAAAATGGGGCATTGGAACTTTTTTTTTTGGTAAAAGAAAGATGTGTTGGGCTTCCCTGGTGGCGCAGTGGTTGAGAGTCCGCCTGCCGATGCAGGGGACACGGGTTCGTGCCCCGGTCCGGGAAGATCCCACGTGCCGCGGAGCGGCTGGGCCCGTGAGCCATGGCCGCTGAGCCTGCGTGTCCGGAGCCTGTGCTCCGCAACGGGAGAGGCCGTGGCAGTGAGAGGCCTGCGTACTGCAAAAAAAAAAAAAAAAAAAAAAGATGTGTTGAGCTCCGTTGTTGGGTTTGACAAATCTTTCTGATTGCATTTCTACAAGATAACCAGTAAATCTCTGATACAATTTCCTGAGTGACTGCCCATCTCTTTACAAATTTGGTGGAAAATTCTACTGTTCTACGGTCTAAAGCTTTTTATTGTGGAAAATTTCTAACACAAGTAGAGTGCATAGTTTTGATAGAATGCATTTCTACCCGTCAGTCACTCAGCTGCAACAGTTAGCAACATCTGGCAATCTTGTTGCATCTGTCCCTCTCCCCCTTTTCAAAGAGCAAAAGCCCAGATGTCATGTTCTTTTTTGCCCTTAAGTAGTTCATTGTACATCTCCTCTTAATAAGAACCCTTTAAAAACTTTTAAATTTTGAAATAATTATAGGCTCACAGGAAGTGGCAAAAATAGTATGTAGAGTCCCATGTACCTTTTTTCCCCCCAATGGTGACATCTCAAATTACTGTAGGACAGTATCAAAACCAGGACATGGACATTAGTACAGTACTGTTAACTAGACGAGAGACCTTATTCAGTTTTCACCGTTCTTATGTGTGTGTAGTTCTATGCAGTTTTGTCTCCTGTAGACCCCTGTAGCCGCCACCACTATCAAGATACAAAGTATCTCACCGCCTGGAGGGAACTCCCTGTGTTACCCTCTGGGTATCTGTGCGCCCACTTTCCTTGCTGCCTCCGCCAACCACTAATCTGTTTTCCATCTTTATAGATCTCTCATCTTGAGAATGTTATATAAACGGAATCGGGCAGTATGTGATCTTTTGAGATTGGCTATTTTCACTAAATAGTGCCCTGAGATCTGTTTGGACTGTTGCCTGTGTCAATAGTTTGTTCCTTTTTGTTGCTGGGTAGTATTCCATGGTCTGGATAGAGCAGAGTTTAACCTTTCACCCGTTGAGGGACGTTTGGACTGTTTCCATGTTTTGAGGATTACAAACACAGCTGCTGTGAACATTTGTGGTACGTTTTTGGGTGAATGTACAATCACATCTCTAGGATAAATGTCTAAAAGTGATTACTGGGTTGTATGGTAGGTGCATGTTAGTTTTACAAGAAACTGCTAAACTCTCTTCCAGAGCCGCTCAGCCATTTTATACTCCCACCAGGAACGTATGTGAGAGCCAGTTTCTCTGCATCCTCACCAGCATTTGATGTCACTGTTTCGTATTTATATGTGGGTAGTGATATCTCATTGTGGTTTTAGTTTGCATTTCCCTAATTGCTAACGTTGAACA
Organism: Tursiops truncatus; assembly: GCF_011762595.2. Classification (NCBI taxonomy): domain Eukaryota; kingdom Metazoa; phylum Chordata; class Mammalia; order Artiodactyla; family Delphinidae; genus Tursiops; species Tursiops truncatus. Next base: position 9,939,440 of record NC_047044.1, read on the forward strand.
GCTATTTATGTGTTGGCCACGATCCTTCTTGAGTGAAATGTCTGTTCATGTCTTTTGCGCATTTTCTGATTGGATTGTTTGGGTTTTTTTTGGTTTGTTTTCTTTTTTTACTGTTGAGCTTTGAGCATTCTTCCTATACTCTGTGTTCTAGGTGCTGGTGTGTTGGGTATGTGGCTGGAAGATATTTTCTTCCACTATGTGGCTTGTCTTTTCATCCTCTTCACAGGGCCACAGCATGAAAGTTGTTACTTTTAGTGAAGTCCAGTCAATTTTTCCTTTTACAGGGTCATGCTTTTGGTGTCAAGTCTAAGAACACTTCGCCTAGCCCTAGGTTTCAAAGATTTTCTCCTGGGTCTTCTAAAAGTTTTGTAGCCTTACACTTTACATTTAAATCCATGATGCGTTTTTGAATTAATTTTTGTATATGGTATAGGGTTTAGGTTAAGGTTCTTTTTCTTTTTTGCTTCTGGATATCCAATTGTTCCAGCACTATTTATTAAAAAGATTATTCTTCCTCCATTGATAAGGACTTTTATTTTTACATACCCACCATGCACCTAACAAAATCGGCAAGAATTCCTGTGTGCTGTGTATTTCAAAGAGGTCTTCTTTCAATCATTGGTTTGTTCGCACCAGGACCCAACAGGGTCTAGTAGACATTGCATTTAGTTGTAATGTCTCCTTGGCTTTGTTCCATAACAGCCCCTCAGCCACCTTTGTTTATAAGCCCCTAACTCCTGGGAGAAACCAGGTCATTTGTCCTATAGACCGTCCCGTGGTCTGGCTTTGGCTGCTACTTCCTGGCGGTATCATCTGTTTTGCTACCCTCTGTATTTCCTGGATACTGGTGGTTAGTTCTAGCGACTTGTTTTGATTCCAGTTCACTTCTGGGGTGAGGGTCCTTCCTAGGTGGTGCTGTGTGCTGCCTGTGCACCTCACTAGGGGGCTCAACACTTCTGGCTGCCCCCCTTTAGTGATGTTGACCTTGACTGTGGGTTTGGAGGGTGCTGCCTGTTCCATCCCTTATCAGGTTCCCCATCCGCCTCTCACTTAGCGGTTTCATCGTCCGCTGATGATCTGTATCTATGCCCATTATTTGTGTTAGGAGTTGCAAAATGGTCATTTTTTTGGTCGCATTCTGTCTCCATTTACTAATGGGCTTGTGTAAAGCGGAACACTCCCCCGACAATGACGTCGTTACCCTCAAATGTTATAGACGAAGCAGCTGAAGCTCTGAGAGATGAAGTCAAGCCAGCAGGCGGTGGAGTCCGGCAGGAGCTCGGCTTGGTGACTTCACAGCTGGAGCTCGGTTATGCCCCATAGAGACTCTGCCCCAAAGTCCCTGCCACTTCAGAGCCTACCCCACCCCTCTCCCCAGCCTTGGCCAAGGCAGTTGGTGCTTCCTCGGGGTTCCCTGGGTGCTCGGCACTCACCCTTGTGCAGTGCGGTGGGGTAAGTAAGGCCTCTGGGTACCCCTGTTGCATCGAGCAGGCGTGTAGAGGAGCCGTGAGTCCTTGAGGCCGAGGCCGGGTCTTCCGTGCCCAGCACAGCACCCAGAGGCCTCCGGATGTGTTTGTTGGAAAGATGACTCCAGTGTCTCCCCTCAGGCTCTCTGCCTGACCCTGGCAGAAGTTTAACGTTCAGTCAGTTAAGAAAATACAGGGGACCTGCCAGAGCATCTGGGGTTCTGAGCTGCATCCGTGTATCCCCACCTCTGGCATGTGTGTGCCACATTGAAGAAAGGCAGCCGGGGGGGTGGGGGAGGCTTTTCCCTGGGGAGCAAACTCCCACTTCTCCCAGGTCCGGGGCTCCACTGGGCCAGTGTCCTGCTCACCTGGGGGACCCAGGCAGGCAGAGGTCCTTTCCAGGTAGGTGCCCGTCCCGAGTGTGAAAGGATGGGACCCCAGTGTACATCCTCTGCCACCAGCACCCACACTCTGTGAACTTTGCGGGGTCTAGTGCCGTGAGCTGCCTGGGGTCCTGGGAACAGGGTGAGCTCTGGGAGACAGCCTTCCAGGAGCTGCCTTCACCTGCTTCTCTGGGTGCCGGGGACCCTGCATCTGTAAGTCAGAGCATTGTCTGAAGTATTTTGGGGGGTTATTATGAAAACCCTCAAGTCATTTGGTGCTACCCCAGGAAGCTGTAAAACCCAGTTTCACATCATTTTTCTCATCTCTAAGATGTAGATAGTGTTGCTTACTTCAGAATTGCTGTGAGAGAAAGCATGAGATCACGTTGGGGAAAATGATTTGCAAACAGCGAGGGCCGCCCGAGAGTGAAGTAGCTGGTTTGTATATCCCAGGCCCCCAGTACGAAACATGGCCAGCATGGGTCGGGCCGCCGGAGTGCTCGCCCAGGTTGTGGCTTCCCCTCCTGGGAAGTACCTCCCTCCCCTTCCTGCAAGAAGAAGTCAGGGCCCTGGTGAGATGGCCGTGACCCCTGTCCTGGAAGGGGGCTCTGGAGCCCGAGGGCAGCTCATCCATGGCCCGGGTTGGTAGACAGTAGGCACCTAAAACGTGTTATAGGACCTGGGTTTAAGTCCAGCGTCTAATTTGGGGGCAAGTCACCTGCCCTCTCTTGAGTGGACTTCTTGGGAACCAGATGACCTACATAAGGAGGGCACTTGAGTGTGAGGAAGCAGAGTCCCAGCAAGAAACGGGGCGGAGCCTTCATCAGCTCCCACAAGCTACATAGATGCCCTGGAGGGTTACCTGTGGTGCGGGTTAGGGTGGGGTCAGAGCTCAGCCGTCTCCCCTCTGGGGAGTCTGTACAGGGCCTTCTCAACACTGCCGTTAGTAGAGGACAAAACAGCCTTTGACACACCCGGCCCTTGCTCAGAAGGAGAAGATTGGGGAGTATTTGTACTTCCTGAAGCCCCCCCTCCCATTTCCTTGTGTTTGTTCATTTAATTTGGGATGACAGACAAAGATGATGATTTACAACCCAAATCTTCTTTTTCTGGAAATATTTCTGGCACTGCTTTTCAGTTTTGCAACCATACTTACAGGAGCTATTCTTAGACTTGTCACTGTGTCTCTTTTTCAAAGCACCACCAGTCTTTATATAGGCACCTTCTCCAGTTTTGAGTTTCTTTATATAGATGACGTCTCCAGTTTTGAGTTTTTAATCTAGATTCTTCTCTTGGTTGGTGTGTTATAGATCATTTATTTTTATAGGAAAATAGCAATATAGAGGGCTCTCCTGGGGTAATAACTTACAGCTAAGAGCAGACATGGCTCAGATGGGGGCAGAAGGGTGGGGAGATGGTGGGCAAAGAACCTCTTCTTCATTGCGGGGTCATGGTGCACCCCAGGAAGGCCCAGGGAAACCTCCCGTTGGTGTCAGAATGTTTTGGCTGAGAATATCAGCTCAGACTGGGAAGGCACTGGGAGAGGTCATCTGGGCTGACCTCAGGGTTCAGGCTGAGATGGTTGGGTTTGGGGGTTTGGCCATTTTCTGGGTCAGGCAGTGGGGACCCTCTGGGCCCAGTGAGCCCGTGCAGACACACGGCTGGTTGGGGTGGAGCTGAGACATGAGCCCCGGCCAGGGCTCTTTCGACTCTCACCTTTGCATCTGTTTGCATCAGTGGTTGGTTGGTCCCCTGGTCCATTGCAGGCTAGTCTTCCAGGGCCTCTGTTGCCAGGAGGCTCCGTGGCCCCAGGACGGCGTGCCTAACCTGTCAACAGGTGGCAGCACTGAAAGGCACTTCCGTCAGGGCCTTGGGTCTCGGAAGCTCGCGGATGCAGGAGTGGCCAGCCCTCCCAAGAGCAGTTCCGGGTGGTTCTGACAGAATGGCTTTGCTCTTTGAGAGTGGTTCTAGCCCCCGGCCAGCATTGGTCCCTGTTTGTAAACTTGCCAGGAGATCCCTCACAACAGCTCTTCCCATAACATCTGGGTTGCCATCCAGCGTGAAACCATTAATTTGTTGCCACCAGGAAGTGCAGGGCTGACATGACAGCCCGCCTGGGGTAACTGCCTGGGATCCTGGAGTGCCATCCTGTGTCCCGCCCACTCCCATCTCTCCCACCCAGAATCTTCCTTTAGGCCAGCTTCCTCAACTCTGTTCTTTGCTTCTCTCTGAAGTACCTCAAAGTCCTTTTGGAATAAGTTGTGAAAATCAATAGATAATAAAATAAATGTTACAAGTGGCCTTGGTGCTCAGCCCGGTGCTGGGGATTTAAAGATGGAAAAGTGGTCTTGCCTCGAAGAGTAGGCAGACTTAGGAGGATAAACGCGAGCCAATGACAGAGCGGCGTGTTACGTAGAACAACAGAGGCGGGTGAAATGCGTGGAAGTACCTGACTGGGGAAGGTGAACGGGACAGGCTTTTAGGAAGAGTGATACATGAGCTAAGTTAAAAGGTGAGCAGTTTGTTGGTGGGGAAGGGCCGCGAAGTCTCCAGAACGGCACAGCTGGTTGGGGAGGAGTGGATGCTAGCCATCAGGGAAACTGGGGAGAAATGGCAAAGAAGAGACACATACCCGTAGAGGGGATGCCTCAGTGCTGAAGTGATCTTGCTAGACCCAGAGGTGTAAAGATGGGCGGAGCCAGCAGGTAATTACTGAGCACCTGCTGTGTGCCCACCCTGTTCCAAGTGCCAGAGATCCAGCCGTGAGCAGAGCGGGGCCCCTGCCCTCAGGGAGCTTGTGTCTGCTGCAGGAGGTAGTTAATGAACATGTGAGTAAGGTACAGTTTGTCAGATGGAGTCGGATGGTAACGAGTGCTCTGGAGAGAAATCAAGCAAAGCAAAGTGGTCAGGAGCGCCTGGGGTGAGGGAGGGTTTGCCACATTTGAGCAGGTGGTCAGGGCAGAGGCCTAAAGGAAGTGCGGGAGTGAGTTGTGTGGCTGGGCAGAGACAGCCAGTGCAAAGGCCCTGTGGCAGGAGCAGGCTTGGCGTGTCCAAGAAACAGCAGGAGGCCAGTGTGGCTGGAGGGAAGGATCGAGATGGGAATTGTGATGAGATCAGAGAGCACGGAGGGCCCGTGTGCTCTGTAAGGACAGCAGCTTATACTCCGACGGAGATGGGAGCTGTCGGAGGGTTTTGAGCAGAGGAGGGACCCAATCTGGCTAACATCTTAGAAGGTTCACACGGCTGCCGTGTGGGGATGGTGTGGGCAAGGGCAGAAGCAGAGAGATCGGTCAGGAGCCTGTTCCATTAATCCAGGGGAGACATGCTGGGGGCTGGAGTGAGACGTGGTCAGGGTCTGGTCACATTTTGAAAGTGGAAGTAGAGACCTGGAGGGTTCTTTCCAACACCGCCACTGACGCTTGGAAGGAGGCTAACGTTGCGCTTCCCTCTCTCTAGGCCAGCTCATCGCTTACCCCGAGGGTTTCTCTCAGGAAGCCCCCTGCTGCCGGGCACCATGACTGTGAGGGGGGCCGCACTGGCCCCAGATCCAGCGTCGCCCACAACAGCAGCAGCCTCGCCCAGTGTCTCCGTGATGCCCGAAGGCAGCCCCACAGCTATGGAGCAGCCTGTGTTCCTGATGACAACCGCCGCTCAGGCCATCTCTGGCTTCTTCGTTTGGACGGCCCTGCTCATCACCTGCCACCAGGTACCCAGGCTGGGCAGGAGCCCCTGAGCCAGTGAGCCCCAGCCCTCTAGGGAGGTCCTGAAAGGTTTGTTGTCCAACAGAGTGTTAGTTAGGCCAGACCAGGCTACACTGCAGTAAAAAATAAGCCCGAAATCTCAGGGGCTTCACCCGGGGGAGTCAGGTTCCCGCTCAGTCAGCCCAGTGCAGGTCAGTTTCCGTTCTGTGTTTCCAGCATCTTGCAGCTTTTAAGACATCATCCATCTGACAGCTGTGGGGAGGGGCGTGTGCAGAAAGCACTCTGGGTGTTTAACTTTCTCAACCAGAAATGGCCCACTTCCAAGGGCCAGAACTGGTCATGTGTCTAGCCTAAACTGCAGGGGAGCCTGGGAACTGTTCAGGGGCACAGGATGGCAGTGACCCCTTTGCAGATGAGAAAATTGACACCCAGAGAGGGAGGAGGGAGGGGAACTAGCCTAGTCACGTACAGGTTGGTGGTGGAGCTGGGATAGAAGTCAAGTCTCACGTCCCCCTGTGCTCGCTGTCCCCGGGGAGGCTGCCATGGGCTGGGATGTGCCTTGGCTGCCCCAGGAAGAAGATTTGAAGGTTGCCAAGCGAAGAGGGGAGGCTGAGCCTGTTCGGGTCCCAGTGTTCCCTGTCCCTTCTAGAACTCGACTGCTTCCAAGGTGGTTGGCTCACAGCAGATGGGGAATACTTTGTTCTCTTCCTCCCAAGCCCAGGGCTCGGCTGGGCCAAGCATGAAGTCATGGGAGCGGAGACGAGAGACTCTGGCTGCTGGGACTGTGCATCGTGGTTAGAGCAGTTCTTGGCACTTGTATGCAGCTTTTTTTTTTTTCTCCTGCTTTCTAAAAACCACATTGCATTCTCCCAACTTCCCAGCAAGGCAGGCAGCACTGCACCTGTTCAACAGATGGGAAAATGAGACAGGCCATCACTGCAGCCATTCAGCCAGGAAGTGCTCCCACCTTCTGTGAAAGTGAGGGTCCCGTCCCTCCCGCCCTCTACACCATAAGTTAGTTAAGGGACGGGGTGGGGTGGGCGACCACCTGGACGCCTGTGTGTTAGCTCCATGCCCCAGGGGCCAGGTGTTTAGAAAGGCCAGGCGGCGGAGGGACATGCACACGCGTGTTAATAGCCTCCTCTGCACCAGGCACCCAGTTCCCAAACCTGGCCGTGCACACGGGTCCAGGGAGCTTGTCACAGCTGTGGATGCCGGCACGTCCCTGGCTGATGTGCACGGTCTTGGGCGTGGCCTCGTGGCCGGTGTCTGTGTGGTGGCCCTGGCGCCACCACGCGCAGCCTGCAAGCTTCACGCGCCCTGTGGTTGATGCTCCCACAGCCTCACGACGGAAGTTTTGTGTCATCACACTTTACAGAGGAGGACGCCAAGCCTCAGGGTTGAGTAACTTGGTCCCAGCGCTCGTGAGGACGGAGCTAGACACGGGCTGGTCTCCTCCTTCTGTGGAGCAGGCGGGCCAAGGCGGGCCGTGGGCCCTGACTGACCCGGCCCCTCTGCCCCCAGATATACATGCACCTGCGCTGCTATAGCTGCCCCAACGAGCAGCGCTACATCGTCCGCATCCTCTTCATCGTGCCCATCTACGCCTTCGACTCCTGGCTCAGCCTCCTCTTCTTCACCAACGACCAGTACTATGTGTACTTCGGCACCGTGCGCGACTGCTACGAGGGTGAGGACAGCGCGAGCGGCGCCGGGAGGGCCAGGGGAGGGGGGTGCAGAGCTGGGCCAGGGGCTGTGCACCCACCTTGTCTGGGTGTCCCAGCTTCCTCCCTGAGGGGCCAGCCGTCACTTCTTGAACCCCTTCACGGTTTCCATCCAGGTACCAGCACACATGTAGCCAGCGTCTCACCTGCTGAGGCGCTTTGCGATGCGGCCCCCAAACACCTCCACAGATACCTGGGAGCAGGGACCCTCCACCTGTGTCTCATTTCTCAGTGCCGGCATCTCTGATGGGGGAGTGGGCAGCAAATAAGCGGTCCATTTGTAGGTAGAAGCCCCAGGTACAGACGGGTAAGGGGCTTATCCAGGGGTCCGTGGTAAGGTGGTAGCAGGACTGGACCTCCCTCCCCACGTGTCTTAATTCTGAGGGCTTTGTCCCTGGAGAAGCCTGTGCTACTGGGACAGGTGACTCGCTGCCTTTCAGGGGGCAGTTCTCGTGTGTGGTGTGAAAGCACCACCCGCTCCTATACCGAGTTGCAAGCACCGGCCAGGCCCTGTGCTGGGCCCTGGGCAAGCCCGCCCTCAACCCGCCTGCTCTCCGGACATCTGTGCCACCTAAACTGTCAGCACAAGGAGACAGGGACGCTCTCTCCCAGTGGCCCTGGCCTGGGGTGGGCGGGGAGCAGCGTCTCAGAGAATGAGTCAGCGTCCGCCATGTCGTACCGTGGATGAGCGTTCGTTCTGGGCAGAGAGGAGTCCCAGCGTGCTGGGCTGGGAGGCGCTGGGAGCTGTGCAGGGGGCCGGCCACGGCCAGAGGAGAGACCAGCAGCTGGAGGGCATTGCCGTGGGAGCAGGGACGGGGACATACAAAGCCTTGTGGGACATAGAGGGAAACTTAGATTTTCTTTTTACTGGTGATACACAAACATACGATGTGATTGGAAACTGCAGTTTAGAAAATCTCCAGGTGGTGGGTGGGTGAAGGGGAGGGGGTGAAGGGGAGGGGGTGGCCAGAGGCCCCAAGACAAGTCACAGGCCAGCGATGCTTTGGCCTGTACCCAAAGAGGCCAGCAGGGATGGGAAGGAGGGTCCTTGAATTCAAGACCCCTGCTCTGATGCCCACCCTTCTCTCACGGTCCTGCGTTTTCCTGTTTTCTCCCCGTACCTGCACTGTTGGTTTCGGGTAGAGTGACCAGACCTGGTATTCCTTATGCCGAGGCCCGGCAGCTCTGACCACGACTGGTTATTTGCTTCCCAGACCCCAGAGGGCTTTGCCCCAGCCCTGGGCTCAGTGGATATTGGGGTGCAGCATGCTCATCCCCAAAGAAGCTAGAGTCTCTCTTCTTGTCCCACTTTGAACCTGAGGACTCGCAGGGCACAGGAAATGCCTTTGGACTTGGCGAGGGAATGCAGGCACCTGACAGGCACAAACTGTGCCCCACCAGCCCTGCGGTCACATTGACCCCTTTTCCCGCCCACCCGGCACATCAGTTTCCCCAGTGACTGCAGAGCCTCCTCCTTCATCTTGCCTCCAGCATCTCCTCGGAAAGGCCTCCCCGTCGCTCCTGCTCCCAGACCCCTGTCCAAGTCCTCTCGGCCTCACCGCGGTTTGCAGTTAAGCTCAGACAGCCTGTGAGCCCGGTTTGCTCCGTCTCGCTCGTGGACTGTCAGCTCCATGAGAGCAGGAGTGGGCGGAGAGCCTGTGCGACAGAGCCAGGCACGTGATGGGTGCTCACTCCTTCTGCATTTTTCGAATGAATAAGGGACTTTATTGAACACCTGCTGCATGCCTTGCGTTCGCCCACATGGGGCCTCATTGAATCCCCAGGCTGGCCCGGCTCTGTCAGGTAAGAACACTGCGGCCAGGCGGGGACCTGCTCAGGGCATAACTGGGCCTCTAGCGCCTGGTGTTCCTGGAAGCAGTGGAGTCCCCAGGGAGACCTTTGGGCACCTGGGGAGCTGTAAAGGCTGAGGTTGGGGAAGGTGGAACTGAGAACCCTTTTCCGTTCAGCTGCCAGCCTTGCCCGGTGCTCAGGAGCAGCCAATGCCGACTGGTTTCTTGAGAAGCAAAGAGCTGATCCCTGCTGGGGGCGGAGGTGGGGGGTGTCTCCTATGTGATGGGGGGCAAGTATAGGCTCCTTTCTCTCCTGGGCCCTGAAGTCTGGGGCGCATGGCAGAAGGGGGGCACCGCCGGGGCCTCCGCACCATCCTCACTCCAGGCCTCAGAGGCAGCAGCAGATGGTTGGTAACTCCCCCCACCCCAGAAGCCCTTTTGTTCAGGCCCTGCCTGTCCCAACTTTCCTCCCAGCCACGTAAAGGTCCTCCCGGGAAGCCTGCTGCCCTGCGAAGCACATCTCCTAGCAACGCTATTATCCGCTTGGCCTCTCCGAGGGAGTTTACAAACAGCACAGCAGCTGCTGTGAAGTTCAGGCTGCCCCCCGCCCCCCCCCCCACCCCCGAGTTCACCAGCTTGCAGTGTCTGAGTCAGTGGGCTTGGCCCTGGCCTGGCCAGCTCGAGCACCTCTGCTCTGTCTCGGACCCTCCCCTTTTGTGGTCTTATCTGCAGCTGCCAGCAAGAGCTTCCCCTGTAGAGTTGGTGATGGGGTGTGTCCCTTACACTTCAAAGAGAAGCCCCCTCCCCGTTCATTCCTCCTCCCACCCTTCCTCCTCAGTGTCCCAACGCCTGGAGCCAGCCCGTCCCGTCCCGCAGGCCAGGTCAGAGCCAGACTCTCTGCCGGGCATCGCAGGGACATTTGCTTTTCTTTTTAACAAAATTAAAACAACTAAAATTTTACTTTTATTAAGGTAATACATGCATATGTTTGAAACACAGAACTGCCCCAACTCCTCCTCACTCCCAAAGTCATCCTGCTTTAAACTCTTTAAACCGGTTTCTTTTTCTAGAATAACCTAAAAATATGATTATACTGTTGTTTCTTGATTTTTCAATTTTATGTAGTGTTCTATAGTGACTTCCTGCTGTGGAAGGTCTTGATTTAGGTATGTTACCTCCAACTACACACACACACACACACACACACACACACACGCACGCACACGTTTTCTTTCCTTCATCTTTTTAATGTGACCCTATCATGATTTTTCTTAGTCTGTGTTCAGCGTATACATCATTACACGTCTGTAAATGTTGTTCAAAGCTGAGCCTTACAGTGTCCCAAGACGACGTTTCCTCGTTTGACTTCATTTTTCCTCTGGTTACTACTTGTCTTGCTTTTTGGTTTGCTCTGTTTTCTGTGTCTCTATCATTACTTTATTCCGCAAATGCTTCAGGCAAGTGAAAAAAGAAGCCCTCCTGTCAGTGACGCCAGACACATCAGCTCGCCTCCTAGCTCTAGGGTTTCCGGATGGTGGTGCTCCTGGAGCCCTGCCCTTCTTGCTCCTGTCTGCACTGCTTGCCCTTGAGGCCTCCTTCTGCTCAGCTGTTGTCCTGGGTCTTTCCTTCACCGTCATCCCGGTAATCCTGTCGCCTCTCCTGTCCTGAATCACCTGCTCCTTGGATGCCATCTTTTCCACTTTTGACGTCTGCTCTCTTCTTAGTTCGCGCACGTCTAGGAGCTCCCTGAGAAAAAAAGTTGCATGGGAGTTTTGTTTTTTGAAATCTGAAAATTATCTGCAAATATCTTTATTATATTGTTTATTCGATTGGTGTTCAGTGGGAATATGATTCTAAATTGGAAATCATTTTCCCTCTGAATTTTGAAGGCATGTTTTTCACATTCTCTTAGTTTCCAGTGTTGTTTTTGGAAAGTCTGCTGGATTCTGATCCTTAATGATTGTATGTGACCTTTTTTTTTCCCCCCCTGGCTTTTAGGCTCTTGCCTTTATCCCCATTGTCCTGAAACCTCACAAGCGGTGGGATGTTCATTGTGCCGGGCCCCTGATGGGCCCTTTCAGTTCAGTGTGGAAGCAACCCCCGTCCTGTGGTTCTGGGAAGTTTTCCTGAATGTGTTTTGATCATGTCTTCCCCTCCACTTTATTAGCCCTCTTTCTGGGATTCCTGTTAAGCAGAATGTTGCACTTCTGGATTGAGCCTCAAATTTCCTTTACAATTTCCTGGGATTTTCCATCTCTTTTTTGTTCTGCTTTTCAGGAGGTGTTTTTTTTGTTTGTTTGTTTTGTTTTTTAATCGTTACCTTTGAGCTTTTCTGTTGAAGTTTTTTTCTCTCTCTCTCTTTTTGGCTGCATTGGGTCCTCGTTGCTCCACGCAGGCTTTCTCTAGTTGTGGCGAGCAGGGGGCTGCTCTTCGTTGCTATGTGTGGGCTTCTCATTGCGGTGGCTTCTCTTGTTGTGGAGCACGGGTTCTAGGCACACGGGCTTCAGTAGTTGTGGCACACGTGCTCGGTAGTTGCGGCTCGCGGGCTCTAGAGTGCAGACTCAGTAGTTGTGGTGCACGGGCTTAGTTGCTCCACGGCATGTGGGGGTCTTCTCAGACCAGGGATCGAACCCATGTCCTCTGCTTTGGCAGGTGGATTCTTAACCACTGTGCCACCAGGGAACTCCCTCTGTTGAGGTTTTATTTCCTTTATCATGTTGTAAAATGTCAGGAGCTCATCCCTGCTCTCTTTTTCCTAGCCTTGTTCTTGGTATTGGTTCTTCTTTTTCTGGGGTTGCTAATTACAGTTTTCTTCTGTTCCCTGCATTATCTCTGTCTCCTGAATTCCTTCCATCTGTTTGTTTGCTTTGCTCTTTGACCTTTGGGTAAGAAGCTTTCCTCAAATGTCTCAGGTCCTTGGTTATTTTTTATATTTAAGAATGGGGGCTTCCCTGGTGGCGCAGTGGTTGAGAGTCCGCCTGCCGATGCAGGGGACACGGGTTCGTGCCCCGGTCCGGGAAGATCCCACATGCTGTGGAGCGGCTGGGCCCGTGAGCCATGGCCACTGAGCCTGTGTGTCCGGAGCCTGTGCTCCGCAACGGGAGAGGCCACAACAGTGAGAGGCCCGCGTACCACAAAAAATAAAAATAAAAAAAGGATGGGGCTTAAAACTGCTGGGCCTCCTCCCAGTTGGGTGATAGGACACGGGGCGTTTCCTCTTCCATTTTCGTGTGGTGGCGGGGCAGACACCAAATGAAGGCTTTGATTCTGGACCTGTTTCCCCAGAGAATAATGTTCTCATCTCCTGCCTGGGAGGAAGGAGCTGAGGGGCTGAGCTACAGGTGCAGCCCGGGAAAGGCCTTGGACATCTCCCCTTGGTATTTAGACTTCCTCTCTCTATTTTCTGCAAGTCTTCGCGTTGCTGTCCTCAGCTGGGCCAGGTTCTGTGAGGACAGAACCATCACAACCTGTCTTGAAAGTAAAAAGCCCAGAGCTCCACGTGGACACTTGTAGGCCAGCGTTTCCGTTTGCACCCCTACCCACAGCCATCAGAGCTGCGTGGTGCGCCCCGTCTTCGGGTTCCTGGGGTTCTCACTGGCTCCCTCCTGTCCCTGGGGTTAGTGACTGTGCCGCATCTTCCAGAGCTTTGGTCGACATCCCTTGTTTGCTGCCTCTGGTGCCATGTCCTTGTCCTTGAAGGTTTGTACCTTCCCCCCATTCGTTCTCACTTCAGGGGCATTTCAGGGGAGAGTGGAGGTAAACCCTGCGAGGTGGTGTTTCCATTTTCCAGGGAGAAGTGAATGCTTGTCCACGGTGCCCCTGCTCTGCAGCTACTGCCTGGTAAGGGCCGGAATTCACAGAGCCTAAGGAACGTGCCACCAGGGTGTAGGGGGCAGGCAGGGTGGAGGGGTAGAATCCAACCCTCTTACCTACATTTAGTGTTTGATTGTGTTTGGGGTGAGAGGTAGCCCCTAAAGTTGACTCTGAGACAGCCTGGGGAGCTCTGTGGGCAGACATGTGGGTGGCCAGAGCTCAGACGAGGGAGACACCCTCCACAGGTGTTTCGCGCGGCACTGTTTTCTCAATAACGTTCGTGTGGCACGTCACAGTTTACCATGCATTTTTCATTACTGTTAGCTCATTCTCACCTCTCAATTACCTGGTGGGGTATATATTATCACCCCCGTTTTACAGATGTGAAAAAAAAATTCACGTAGGCTAAGAAACTTGCCCAAGTTACCCAGAGAGTGATTGCCAGAGGCTGGACTCAGCCCTGGGTCTCTGAGGCCTAGGAATTGCTCCGTGCCGGCTTGGTGAAGGAATACAGGACAAGTTTCTCCCCTACAAAAGTGTGAACTCTTGTTAAGGGAAGAGATTTTACATGCATGAAAGAAGCAAAGGATGACGCCTCATTTTCTGAAAGCTGTCCCGGTTTCAGATTTGGGACAAAACTTAGCTTCCTGGAATCTGGCCCAAGTAAAACGTCTTCCCAGGTAGGGAGCACACAGCCTGGATGAATACCGCTGAGGACCACAGAAGACCCAGAGGCCAGTGTGCTGCCAGGAGGACTCACGGGCTGGTGGTGGCCCTTTTTGGCCATGGCTCTGAGAGAGCCAGGAATCAGAAGAGCTCAACCAGTCAGAATAAAGGCAGACATCCGGAAGAAACAAATAGAGGGACCAGAATCAGTGTTTCGGGTGGCAAGAAGCATCAATGAGCAGGAACGGCAAAGGACAGAAAAGCTATGAGGAAGGAAGAGCAAAGTGCCGTCGGAGCAGCTCAGTGTCTGGGGACAGGTGCTTAGGGAGGACCCCGCCCACCTGGCTGTAGCACGTCGCATCCGTCGTTGTCAGCGGTGATCACCAGTCACAGAAAAAGCAGGAAGGAATGTTTGGGTGCCCCTGTTTACTGAGCAGAGAAGGTTTCTGTCCAAAGTGGTCAAAATTAAGTTTTCCGGGCTCATCCACAAGTTACTCTGAAATATATCTTTCCAAATAACCGAAGTATTTCTGTGCAGCGAAAAGGGCTAGGCCCTGAGGCCGGCTTTAGGGGCTGCAGGTGTGTGGAGGAGGTGAGCTTGGGATCATCAGTGACCTGGAGCCAGTGTCACTTGCAGTGGGGGACTCACGAGGACAGTCCTCTGCAGCTGGCAGGGACAGTCAGAGTGTGCTTCTTAGCGGGTCCTCTCTTGAAGTCCCTCGGGCCCCTGAGGGCTGTGTGGTTGCAGTTGTCAGGCCAGGGGGGATGCTGGATGGGAGGCTGGGTGGAGAGTAACCTCTTGGTCTGCAGCTTCCTGTCCAGACAGCTCTTGGTGGGAGAAGTTGCCAGTGAGGAAAGAAAGCCTCGCATCTCAGGGTCGGAAGGGACCCTAGCTTCCGACCTAGCTGCTTGGAACCCCTTTAATGTCTCAGCTCAGAGGCTGCCTAGCCTCTGATTGCATGCTTCCACTGGCAGGGAGCTCACTACCTTTCATCTCTGAAGACTACCTGCCAGAAATTGTTTCTTATACTAAGCTGAAGTCCTAGGATCTGCCCCTGGGATGAGTGGGTCCTGTCTGACCGTCTGGACGAAGGTGGTCCACACTTATATGAAAGTGATCCCTAATGTCTTTTCTCCAGGCCTCAAGTCTCCAGTGCCATCCTCCTTTCATCTCCATTCTGGTCCTTTGCCCCTGATTGTGTGCATTTGTCTCTAGTTCCTTTAAGATTTGGTATCTAGAATGGAGCTGAAAGTTCCAGGTACCTGATTTTCCAGGGCGAGAGAGAGAGAGGCCGGGGTGGGGTGGGTGGGAACCCATCCCTTCCCTCATGCTGGATGCTCCCTGTGGGCCCCTTGGTCACTTGTGTGTCTGGGGCCTCTCCGGGGGACCAGAACTGGAGCTGTGGTCAGAAGCGTGGTCAGGAGACAGTGCTGCCGGTCGAGAACCCCACTCATAATCTTTTTTGCTCCTCTGATGTCCAGAGCCAGCATATCACTGTGTTTGTTCCTGGGGTGTGTGTTGAGTTGTCCAGCTGGGGTGGGGGGTGGGGGTATTTTGCATGGCTCGGAAGGGCATTGATTTGTCCAGATGGTCAGTGGGTCTTGGTGTGGGCTGGTTGAGGAGATCTCGAGATTCTGTCTTGTCTCCCTTCTCCGAGATGCATTATTGACTCACTAATGACTCTTTAACAGACACCGTCAGCAAACTGGTATTTGGCCAGACTGTCTGGCCCCATAGCACTGTGAAAAGGTCAAAAGTCCTGAACTGAGAGATGGATGAAATTTGATGATCTGACCATTGAATGCAGAGCTGCATATGGACAGACAGGTGGACCACGTAATCAGGAGCGTGCCGCGTGTGCTGTGACACAGGAAAGGATGTGAGCTCGGGCACCAAGCTCTTCCCAGGAGTGGACTGCAGGACAGCCTAGCTCGGTGGTTCTGGACAGAGAGGCTGATGAACCTTGGGCCCCTGTGGCCTCGCCTGAGGGTTTTGTCTTTGGGGACTGGAAGTCTGATCACGTTGGGGAAGGTGCAGCTTCCCAGGCTGTGACAGGGTGAGCTCCTTGAGTGCAAGACTGAGTGTTGGCCATACCCGCCTGCCCCGCCTCTCTGAGCCTCACCTGGAGCTGTGGCCTGTGTCCATCCATTCGTTTCGTTTGTTCCTTCCGTGTTGATTGAGTATGGAAGTGTCAAGCCCTTTGGTAGTTGTTGTGGGTGGGCCTCGGTTCCTGCCTGCAAGGTGTTTACAGTGTTTACAGAAGACAGTGGGTAACACTGTGGACTGTTCATTGTGAGCACAGCCTTATAGATAAGGCATCACACTCCCACCCCTAAGGCCCATCCTCACAGCAGCCTCACCAGGAAGAAGCTGTTGTTATCCCCGGCTTAGAGATGAGGAAACCGAGGCACAGAGCACTTAAGAAACTTGCCTGAGATCACACAGCTCCTAAGTGGTGGAACCATGATTCACACCCAGGCAGTCTGGCTCCGGGATCCATGGCTTTCTGGCTGCTTTATGCTGCCTCTTGTACTGGAAGGATCAGACAGATCAGCAGAGAGATTGTGGGGTGTGATGTGAGCATGGCGGCAGGACGGGGGAGGCCGCCAAGGACAAGGTGGCATCTGAGCTGGGTCTGCCCCTGGGGTTTAGCAGAGAGATGGGGATGTGCCGCCGAGGGGAGGTGAGAGATCACGGCGCGTCCTGGGAACTCCGGAAGTGGTGTTACGTACATTCCACTTACTGTAGCTGTGTCCATAACTACCCCCAAACAGACTAGTGTGAAACAGCCATGTATTGTGTTCATGGCTACTGCACGCCAGGAATTGGGACAGGGCACGCTGGGGACAGTTTGGTCCTGCTCCGTGGTACCTGGGCCTCAGCTGGAGACCTGAAGGCTGGGGGAGGGGCCATCTGATGTCTGGTTTACTTACGTGTCTGGCAGTTGACGCTGATGTCAGCTGGGGGCCTCACTTCCTCCCCCACATGAGCCTCTCCATGTGGACTCTCCACGTGGGCCAGCATGGGCTTCCTCACCGCCTGGTGGCTGGGTCCAAGGGCAAGCGTCTCAAGAGAGGAAGAGCCGGAAGAAAGAGGCCTTTTCTAAGCCCAGCGTCAGATGTCACCAAGCTTCGCTTCCGCCGTGGTCACCCCAGTTCACCCAGATGCAAAAAGAGGGAAGAAGACCCCTTCTTCTGAGAGGAGTGTCGTTGTCATGGGATGTGGCTGCCTTTGGAAGATACCGTCAACCACAAGACAGCTGGACCCAGACTGGAATGGGCACATCCACCCTACTTGGCCTTATATGGTTCTGGACGAAGGTTATTAGCAGCCTGACATCAGATTGGGCGTGATGCCCCCCGCCCCTCACCCCCCTGCCGTCAGATACCCCGAAGTTTCTGTCAGTGGAGAGTGATCTGGAGCCCAGTCAGTGGAGATTCCTGCAGCCACCAAGCATCCCGAGCTGCTTCTGTGTCGGACAGGCAGCTCACAGGGCCCTCAGCCCGTCAGGGGACAGATAAACAATAGTGGCCGTGACAGCCAACACTGAGAGTGCTGGCCGCTCTCCTGAGCGCTTTGCATACTCACTGAAATCCTGCCACCTCCTAACTCCGTAGGGGCTCTTTCTGTCTCCATTTTAACAGGTGAGGAAACTGAGCCACAGAGAGGCTCCCAGCAGAGTCACACTGCAAACCCTCTGCTGTGTGTCTCTAGGGGGACGGTTGCAGCACAGGTGACAGATGCTGTGGGTCATGTTTATGCAGGGTGCCACTTGGGCCCCTGTTCCCCAGCCCCAGACGTGCAACCTTACTAGGTTAGAGCAACTGAGGGGCGTACAGCCCGCAAATATATTCCTTTCCACGTTGCTGAAGGCCAACTTCTACCTCCAAACGTACGGCCAGGATTTCCTGTGTTCCAGTTTCAGGCAGTCAAGCGTTTGTGGTGTGGTTAGTACGTGCCGAGGGCTGGGCCCACGCTCGAGGGAGAAGCAGGCTCCCAGTCAGTAATCACACTCCAGGGGTGGGCGGGGCGGGGGCACAGCGTCTGTCTGCAAACCGGTAGGTTCCGTGGGTGGGGACGCATGAGCCCCCATGGTGGTGGCCGAGGACTTCTCATGGTGGGTGGTGTCTGACGGGTTGACGGTACCAGCAGGTCAGAGGGCAGGGCGTCCAGGCCGTAGGATCTGCAAGGGCAGAAACACGGAGGGCACGAGACCCTGCCGAGGGGAAGGGGGCACCTAGTGTTGCTGGGAAGGAAGTGTGACGGGTGGGCAGGGACCAAGCCACCTGGCGAGAGATCTTGAGCTGAGCTAGGGGGCTGCACCGGGGGCCCTTGAAGGCCCTTCTGCTGCACCGGGGTTGGCTGGTCAGATAAGAAGGAGCCCGCTGGCTGCAGGGCTGCTGGTGCCTCTCCCTTGATCTTATTATCCCCTGACCCCGCCTTGACCCTCCCCTTGGCCTCACTCCTGCGCTGGACACGTCTCCTGTTGCCCTGCGCTAGGTCCCTGATCTGCCTCCTGCATCCTCTCCTCTGTGGCGTCCTCCGCTGTGCACCTCGTCCTCCCCTCCACGCCCTGGCTCCCTGGCTCCCGGCACTTCTGTGTGCTCCTAGCACCCTGCAGGCAGCAGCCTGCCTTTGCTGACCCCGCAGAAGTCCTCTGACCAGGAGACCAGTTACAACATAGTGCTGTATTTGCGGCATTTACAGCGTACTTCTGCTGTGCCCTAGGTCGCTGTTGTAAATTGTGGATCTCTGTGGGTGATGTCAAGCTGTGTCATGATTCAGGATGAGCTGGCCCAGCTTCCTAAGGAATTTGCA
Organism: Tursiops truncatus; assembly: GCF_011762595.2. Lineage (NCBI taxonomy): Eukaryota > Metazoa > Chordata > Mammalia > Artiodactyla > Delphinidae > Tursiops > Tursiops truncatus. The sequence continues at coordinate 9,957,802 of NC_047044.1, forward strand.
CTATATTTTGTGCACCTCTCATAGGTTTTGCTACAGCTTGTCATGCTGTGCTCACTGAGATGCCGCTACCCGCTGCTGAGTGCATAAGGGGTTCTATCTCATTCTTGCTGAGCATTTCTCCTGAGATCCCTCTGGAGAAAGTTTTATTGTTGCTTTGTCCTAAAATTGTGATCTGTGACACACAAACAGAAAAGTGCATAAAGCTAATAACCAACTGTAAAGCCGAAACCCAGACCACGCACACTGCCAGCTCCTCAAGCCCGCAGCACCCCGTCCCGAGCTCCCCTCCCACAGCTCCCCACACGGCCCTGGATTTGGTGCTAATCACTTTCTTGCCTTTCTTTGTGGTGTGACCAGCAGTGTGTGTGCGCCTCCCTGAACAGCATGATTTAGCCGTGACTGATTTTGATTACAAATGGAATATTCACTGCGGGTTCTTATGTCCCTGAGGTTCCCTCCCCGTTGCTGCCTGTGACTGTGGTTCTTTCACTTTCGTTGCTGTTTAGAATTCCACCATCTGTTTATCCATCCTGTTGATTTGAGTGCTTTTTCTCTGGACATTGTTTTCACAGCCTTGGTCATCTATAATTTCCTGAGCCTGTGCTATGAATACCTTGGGGGGGAAAGTTCCATCATGTCAGAGATCAGAGGGAAGCCCATCGAGTGAGTATGAAGTCCCCCCAGAGCCCCCCCACACCACCCTGTTTCCTGGGCCTGACGTTCTCCGAGCTCTCCTGGCGTCAGCCGGTCACACAGACCATCCCTGCCCGTGACCTTGACCTCTGCCTCTCCCACACTTCCTGAGCGAGGCCATTCATTGGAACTCTTGGGAGGGCCTGTCTGGCTCTTTCTCCTTCTCTCTCTTCCTGTCCTTTCCTGTTTGCCTGTTTCTCCCTCTTGTAGTTTTTACGTTCAGTGCCTTTTAAGTTGGTTTGTTACCCCAAGGTCGGTGTCTCCCTGCTCCTGCATATACCCTACTGCATATGCAAACACTCTCCTGCTTCTCTCCCTGTGCTTGGCCTTGTGCTCAAAGACTGCCCAGGATCCAAGCCCCATCCTCACCCTACCCCGCCCTACCCCAGCTTGTCTGGATCTGCAGGAGGGTGAGGGCGGCCTCCCGCAGCCCTGCCTTCCTGAGTCCGGCTCTTTGCTCACCAGCCCCTTCTCTGCTCGCCTCTTCCAGGTCCAGCTGCATGTACGGCACGTGCTGCCTCTGGGGAAAGACTTACTCCATCGGATTTCTGCGGTTCTGCAAGCAGGTGGGCACCCCCAGCAACTGCCCTGGTCAGGAGTTGCAGGCCAGGTACCAGGAGCCTGGGTCTGTGCCCTGGAGTAGCCTCTGCAGGGGCCGTGCTGCCCCTGGTTGACATAGGGACAAAGACGGGCATAGGGCCCACCTGCAGGGTTCCCATTTCCTGTGAGGCACCCCAAGCCCCAGCACCCACTCCCTGAGCAGTTAGGGATGCACCTGCATGGGTGGGGTGTGCTCAGAGGGGAAGCAACAGGTCTCCCAGGAGTGCCTGATGCAGCCCTGGGCAGGAAGTGGTCCCAGACTCCTGCTCACTTTGACCAAGTTGTGGCGTGTGAGTGTCTGAGGAAGTGCATGGCGAGTCTAGAATCTGTTTGAAAACTTCTGATTAGCTGCGGCTAGAGGCCAGGAGGGTTTCTGCATTAAAGAACATGACAGAACAGGCCTGAGCAGCCTCTGATCCCTTCCCCCATTTCCCACTTGTCAGGCAATCTAGCAGCTTCCAGTTTCCAGAGCTGCCGCCCCAGTGGCCTCGAGTGGCCTGGGTGGAGGCAGTGTGGTGTTGTGCGTAAGTGCACGGGTCTGGGTGTCTGACCATCTGAGTTTGAATTCCAGCCTCTCCTGTGACTGTGTGACTTTGGATAAAGTACGAAACCTCTCTGAGCCTTGGTTTCCTCTTCTGTGAGATGAGTGTAATGATACTTACCTCAAGGGATGGTTTGAGGAACAGGTGAGGGAAAGCCCTTAACACAGCCCTGGCTCAGAGCCCGCTGTCCCTTGCCCGGGAGGCAGGCAGGCACCACGCCCAGCTGGCATGACCTCGATTTAGTCTCCTCTGGGGCTCCACAGGGCCTGTCAGCCCGTCCAGCATCATGCAGCGTCGTCACGAGGGGAAATGAAACCCACGGCGCATCACCGTGACCTGCGGGAGGACTGGCCTTTCTGCTCCCTTTTGGGCGGGGCCGTGCCTGCAGTGCAGACGCACCCACAAAGCACTGCCTGGGCGGCCCAGTCTGCAGTTCTGCTTCCAGATCCTCCTTCCCTAGGGTGTTTCTAAATTCAAAACCTCCCCGCAGGACCTGCAGGGAAGGAGTTCAGACTGTCTTGGGTTCAGGGTGGGGCCTGTCAGAGCCATTGTTTACCAGCGCTGGCCCAGCTGTGACTCACCGCCTTCTTTGATGGTGATGTTGTGTATGAAGTTTTGACCCCAGATCACTAGCTGGGTTGCCTTGTTGCAAATTATTCCCCAGCCCTGTGGGCTTTGATGTTCCACTGCTGTTCCTGGAAGTGGCAGGGTCAGGTGGTAAAAGGAAAGAGCTGAAGAAGCCGCCTCCCCCCTTTCCCACGTGAGAGAGGACACCGCAGCTTTGTCACCAGTGCCGGTGCCTGGGTCTGAGTCTCCTGGAAAGTTTGCCTCTTCTGCCACTTCAGCTTCTCTGTGCCTCAGTTTCCTCATCTGTACCCTGAGGACGCTGACAGTACTTAGAAGTCACGGGGCTGTCGTGGGCCCCAAGTGAGCTGACCCGGGGCAGCAGCAGCCTATTGGCAGGCTCGCAGGGCTCGCCTGGGACACGCTGCTGACCCTCCCTTTCCCCAAAGCGTGCTGGTCCCGCTTCCCCTAGGGGGCGGGGGGCAGGGGAGTTCTGTGGGTTTGCTGACAGCAGCATCGCCCCTCTAGCCCCCGTCACACGCGCCTCTCCTCCTGGCAGCCACGCGGCTCAGGCCGCCCCGGGCTCCCCTGCAAACTGCACTCGAGCCTCTCTCGGGACAGAGACTGTGGGTTCCACGGGTTACTGTCTCTGCTCCGGGCCCTTGTCCCATTTGGAGGCACGCTAGCTTGGCCTTGTTAGATGGCTCCCGTCTCCACAGAAGGGGCCTCGTGGCTTCGACTTACTTGCTTTCAAGAGAATCGCGCTTCTGGTGATTCTATGGGCACCGAGGGTGCCTCTGGCGTTTACTGGCGCCTCTGTAGGGACGTGTGGAAACCTGGCTGAGGGATTCTTCCCGTGGCAGAGGCCTCTGCTGAGCGCTCAGAAGTGGGAGACCTCCAACGACGCCCCGTGCGGTCTTGTTCTCCAGTCCCCGCACAGCGACCGTGCAACACGGGGCTGGTTACAACCATCTACCGTGAGCAACCGCTCGGAGGCCGGGTGACCGCCCCCTCGGGCTTCGGCAGCGGTAGTTGGCAAAAGGCCAGAATTCAGACGCCTGCCGGGACTCCGGACCTTGGGCTTCAGGCTTCCTCCTATTTTATGCTCCTGTGGGGTCATCTCCATGCCCAGTAAGACCCCAGCTTGACAGAAACCCTGGACCCAGGCCTAGAGCATGGGGCAGGGAGCCAGACCCAGGGCAGACAAGGAGACCCTCACCTGCCTCTGCTCTCTGGGGCCACCTCCCTGCTGCTGCCCCTCACCAGCACTTAACCCCTTGCACTTGTCCGCTCTCTGCCCCCGGGCCGAGCTCATGCCCCTGGCATGAGCTGCTCGCTCTGCCCGTTCCCCCGTCCCTGGCACATTCACGGTGGCCCCTCCTCTGGTGGAATCTCTGTCTCCTGCGTCTCTGCCATTCTTCCTTCACCCCATCCTGTCTTCTCACGCAGCTGCATCGCCCTGTTACTGTATCGTGTGTTTTGCCTTCCCCTCCTGACAGCAGTTCCCCCAGGGGCAAGAGGTTGGGCCGCCCCCATCCCCTGGCATCCAGCCCAGGCCCAGCTGGCCAGAGGAGCTGCTGCTTCCGTGGTTTCTGTGCTTATCCTTGACTCTTGACCTTCTCTCTGCAACAGGCCACCCTGCAGTTCTGCGTGGTGAAGCCGCTCATGGCCGTCAGCACCGTGGTCCTCCAGGCCTTCGGCAAGTACCGAGACGGTGACTTTGAGTAAGCAGTGGGTCCCCCCACAGCGCGTGTGGGGAGGAGTGGGCGGCCCTGCCCTGAGGCTCGTGCCCTGGCCTCTGATTGCCCCACCCCCGTGTCCATCCTCTGAGTGGAGGCCAAGCCTGACCCCGGCCTTGCTCCCGCCTGCCGCACCCCTGAATCTTGGGGCCGGAGCCTGGCAGTGGTACCATCGCACTCGGCCCCGCCTCTGGCACCAGAGTGAGCGCTCAGCGTCTGTCACCTTCAGGCTGCAGAGTGGTGCTGGGTGGGGGCCGGGGAGAGCAAGAAGGGACAGTGACCATCCCAGGGCAGGGGGCGAGAGGGCCAGGGCCCTGAGGGGCCCGTCTCGAGTCTCCTCTCCTGTGTGAATTGACGCACACACAAGACTGCGAGGGGTTAGTGAAAGTGACCATGTGGCCCACGTGGCCCTGAGCTTGCACGCACTTCAGACACACTCCCTGTACCCTACACGACAGCCCCCAAGGGCCGGTGAGCAAACAGAGGCTCACCGGGGACGTCCCCTGGCTCAAGCGCAAAGAGCAAAGCTGAGCTTCGGAGGGAAGACATATGGGAACATATGTATATGTATAGCTGATTCACTTTGTTATAAAGCAGAAACTAACACACCATTGTAAAGCAATTATACCCCAATAAAGATGTAAAAATAAAAAGCTGAGCTTCGTGTCCCTCTGACCATCAGTCTGAGGCCCCGCCCCCGAGGACACCTGGAGTCCTCCACCAGGAGCGTGGGCAACGGAGCTGCAGGTGGCAGGGCTGGCCTGTCCTGCAGGTGCTCACCCTTGCACTCCCCGCAGTGTTTGGACCGCTTTGATCACCCGTCCCCTCCCTTTGATGGCTCGGGGAGCATTGCTGAGAGCTGTGCAGAGTGGCATGTGGGCAGGGCAAAGGGGGGAAGGAGGCCCCTTGTCCCGCAGAAGGGTCAGTTCAAGCCAGAGAATGCTCCCTGTTCCCACAGCGTCACCAGTGGCTACCTCTACGTGACCATCATCTACAACATCTCTGTCAGCCTGGCCCTCTACGCCCTCTTCCTCTTCTACTTTGCCACTCGGGAGCTGCTCAGCCCTTACAGCCCCGTCCTCAAGTTCTTCATGGTCAAGTCTGTCATCTTTCTCTCCTTCTGGCAAGGTGAGCCTCCTCCCAGCCCCTGTGAGGCTGGCCTGTGCCCCTCTGTCCCCTAAGCCTTGTCTTCTTCCTCCTGCCCACTGTCCCCAGTGCCCCGAGGGCCCAGGCCATGGGGCTGTCCCTAGGCGATCCTGGCCTGGAGCTCAAAGGGACCTCTGTCCACTGAGCACCTGTCGGATGTGATGTCTGGGCCCTCAGGGGCCTTTCACAGGAGCCATGCCCGTGGGCGGGACTGCTTCCTGGACAGGGGGATCCAATCCGGGTGGTGTCCAGCCAGGACCTGGGGAGTGTGGCTTCCCTGAGGCCTTGGCCTGTGTCAGCATCCCTGCCCAACAGGAGTAACCGTGGACCCTGCTTCCAGCCTCCCTGGGGAGTGTGGCATTTGGGGGGCTATAAGGAGGAAGGGAGATGGGGAAGGGGGTCCAGTCTGGGACCAGACGCCCATGCCTCCCCTTCCACACCTCCCCTTCCAGGCATGCTCCTGGCCATCCTGGAGAAGTGCGGGGCCATCCCCAAGATCCACTCGGCCCGCGTGTCGGTGGGTGAGGGCACCGTGGCTGCTGGCTACCAGGACTTCATCATCTGCGTGGAGATGTTCTTTGCAGCTCTGGCCCTGCGGCACGCCTTCACCTACAAGGTCTACGCTGACAAGAGGCTGGACGCACAAGGTATGAGCCAGGGTCTTGGAGTCGACCCCCCCAGTAGGAAGGGTGCTTCCCGGCCCCGCCCCAGGGCCCCTCCTGCCTCCCAGGTCCTTCAGGTGTTGATGGGTCAGGTCAGGGATCCCAGGTGTAGGAAAGGGGCCACAGAGGTCCAGGCTCCCCTGTCCCCTGTCACAAGGTGTCAGGGTCCTGGAAGCTACACCCACGTGTCTCTTGCAGCAGATCTGGAGTATGGAGACGATATAGCACAATATCCCCATGGGAAGGTCAGGACAGAGACCCGAGAATAAGCAAGTTCCTGAGGGTTCCTGACATCGGACACTGTTGTCCATTTTGTCCGGTAATTCCCTTGTCTCTAAAGCTTTTTTTTTTTTTTAACTTGATCCCTTCTAAGAAACAGACTCAGATGGTAATAGCTTTTAACAGCTTTCTTTTTACACCTGCTAATCTTCACTTTGTTAGAACAGCAGTTGGCAAGCCCGGTTGTATATTAAGGTGCCCTGGAGAGTCTTAGAAGTCCATGCTGTCCAGGCCCCACCCTCGGAGCTTCTGCATAATTGGCCTGGGTTTGGGCCTGGCAGGATGTGCTGACAGATCCCCAGGTGATTCTAACTTGCTGGCTGGAGAATCAGGGGCTGGGGGCTACCTCTGGCTGCTGCTGGGCAGAGAGGGGATGCTCATGGGGGCGGAGGAAGAGGAGGCTCGGGATGCCTGAACTGACTCACCCCGTGGGGGGGCGGGGCCTGGGGAGGAGGAAGCCTCCTGGTCTAACACATCCACCCCGGGGTTTGGCTGCTGCCAGCTCCCTGCCTGTGGGGCTGAAAGCAGGACCCACTTGCCCAGGCCCACCACCTGTGCCCGCCTCGGGCCCCGGGAGCGGCGTGCTGAGAGGAGTGTAGAAACGCTGGCCTGGCCTGGCCTGTGCAGGGCTCCTCGGGCCCCCCACCTCTCGCCCTACCTTCCTTGTTCTTTTCCTGGTTGGGAAGAGGCCTTAAGATACCCGAGGCCGCTGGAAGCATGTGGACTGACTCACCCTCCAGGCCCCGCGACTCGGGCACCTGGCGCTTGCAGCCTGGGCACTCTAGGTGCTTTTTCCAGATTGCATTCTACACTTAGTGCTGGGCGCTGTGCTGGCCAGGGCTCACCGCTGCCGGCCGGCATCCCACCTGCTGGCTGACACCCTCCCAGTGTTGAGGGCGATGTCCCTTCGACCTGGTCCTGACACCCTCTGCCCTTGGGAAAGTCACCCTTATGCCAGGAGTCTGAGGCCGTGGCCAAGAACCCTTTCTACACCCTTGAGGTTTACCATGGTTCAAGCTGGCGCTTCTGCACTAGTGGCCCTGCAGAGGCTCTCCGCGGTTGCCTGGGCTGTCTTCCCGTCCACCGCCCCCAGACACATCCAGCTCCAGCCAGAAACAGCGTTGTCAGGCATCCAGCTGTAGCGGGGATGCCAGCCCAGCCCAGCCCAGCCAAGGTGCTGAGAGCCCTTGTCCACCACTGTGCTGGTCCCAGGCCGGTTGTCCACCCACTAACCGCGGCGCCCGGCCCCTCTCAGCCCGTCAGGGTTGGGTGCAAAGCCGTGGTGTGGTCAGTACACGTCACCTGCCCCCTCCTCCATGTCGCGTCTGTGGAGTGTTGTGAGGTTTGTAAAGCAGGCGACACGGGCTCAGCAGTTCTAGCTAAGCCTGAGGAGAAGTGGGGTGGGCGGTCCCTACTTCAGTGCGGAGGTGGAACTCTGACCAGCGTTCTGGGGGTCCACTCTTTGTCCCCCACCAGAAGAAAGCGTGAGCCTCGAAGGAGGAGTCTCCTAGGTGGACACGCCCCCCAGGCCCCCAGCGGGCAGCGGGCTGCCTGGGTGCGGGCAGGGCCTGGGGCGGGGCGGGCAGGGTGCGTGGTGCGGTGCCGGCCTCGGTGGTGGGCACGAGGCGTTCACTCAGCTGTCTTCTCTGTTTCTCTGGCTCCTCTCCCCCTCCCCCTGCCCCGCTTTTGCCCCGGGTTTGGCCGCGGGCAGTGCCGACATACGGCCCTTACGGTAGGTTCTGCTCTCAGTCTGCACGTCTGTCCTGCACGTCAGTCCTGGTCCCTGTCACCAGCATGTGTGTCTCCCAAGCTCCTTCGCTGTGTCCCCGCCTCCTCCCCCCCAGGCACCCCTGGGCGGCAGAGCCCAGAGCACTCGCCTCCAAGGGGTGCCCTCCATAGAGCTTTCCTGTTTCCGTCCTGGTCTCTCATTGTCCTGGAACATGCCCTGCACTGTCTGGGGGCACGGTGCCTGTTAGTGGGGAATTGGGGAGTTAGTTCTGTTCCGTGGCAGAGAGCGTGAAGGGGAAAAGAGCATGCAAGTTTGAGTCTCAAGACCTGGGACCAGAGTCGGGCTCACCCCTTCCATCTCGGTTTGGGGGCCTGGGCCATTTCTGCCCCCCCAGAGCCCTTGGGGATGATTTGTTAGGGAATTACGAGGAAGCACCTCAAGGCAGGTGGCCCCTGTCCTGTCAAGAGCCAAGATGCCTGCTCCGCTGTGGGTCCAGGCCCCTGTCGGCCTGTCCTGATGGAGCGGGCCCCTGGTCCACTCCCCAGAATGGAGGGGAGCACCCCGCAGGCGAGAGGGGCCTGGGCCAGTGCGTGGAGCCTGGGCCCCTCCCCTCCACTCCCTGCCTCCAGTTGGCGCAGAGCTTGTCTTGGCCTCCCCAGGGTGCTCGGACTCGCGCCTGCAGCGCACCAGTCTCCGCCCCAGCTCCCTTCCCGCCTGCCAGACTTTCCCAAGCGGCTGCTTACCTTCTCCCCGGGGGTGCGCTCCACTCTGCACCCCGCCAAAGGAGCCATTTCTTTGCTTGTCCCTTCTCATGTCCGGGACCCCGTTCTCTGTCCCAGGAGGGGTTGGTTAGATGACACAGCCTTGGGGCAGGGGTTTCGGTCCCGGGACCAGGGGCAGGGGGCCAGGCTGCCTTGCCTCCCGCTGCCCGGACCCCTCACCCCCGCCTCCCGCCCTGCAGGCCGCTGCGCCCCCATGAAGAGCATCTCCAGCAGCCTCAAGGAGACCATGAACCCGCACGACATCGTGCAGGATGCCATCCACAACTTCTCGCCCGCCTACCAGCAGTACACGCAGCAGTCCACCCTGGAACCCGGGCCCACCTGGCGCGGGGGTGCCCACGGCCTCTCACGCTCCCACAGCCTCACTGGCACCCGGGACAACGAGAAGACTCTCCTGCTCAGCTCTGATGACGAGTTCTAGGTGCGGCTGCTGGCGGGGAAGGACTGGGACCTTGGCCCAGGGCAGGGTGTGCCCCGCCTCCAGCCTCACATCCAGGCTGGGAGGCAGGCTGCCACAGCTTCGGCAGTGCCCTTTAATTTATTGGACCAGAAACACATATCGCTTCAAGAGGAACAGCCAGATGCTGTCTGCCCAGAGGATGGCCCAGGCTCACCCAGGAGCCTTCAGGAATGTTTATACAAGGCCAAGGCTCTACTGCCTGGACGACGGGCACAGGACAGTGGGAGCGACTCCCATGCCCCTGCAGCTCGTCCTTTGGCGGCAGCATGTTGGGACCAGCCGTGCCCAGGCCCAGACGCTTGTGTTGTGGACCAGCGGCTGCAGCCTTCTCAGCCCCTCCCCCAAACACCGTGCAATACTCTGACCCGGGCTCTCCCTCCCGCCTGCTCCCTCCCCTGTCCCCCTGTCTGATGCTAGATTAGCCTCACCCTGGGCAGGAGGAGGGAGGAGGGAACGGATGCTCTCTGTGGACCTTCCTCCTGACCCAGGCCTAGCTGGCATGCTGCAGGGGTCAGAGCCAGACACCAAGAGCCATGGGTCCCGCCTCAGAAGGGTGCTCAGGTGCATCTGGGCTCCTGAGTGATCTCTGTGGCTGCACCTCTGCCTGCCTCGTGCCCCTTCCTCCTGGCCTGCTGAAGACAGCCAGCCGCCCACACTGCCCTCCCACTTGCGGTCTTTCCTCTTGAGAGCATTTTGGGTAGAGCCCTTGCTTCCCAGCTATTCAAAGGGTCAGGGGTTCCCAGCCCTCCTTCCCAGGCTGAGCAGTCAGCACCTCTGCTGGATCCTGGTCTCTCTCCCTGGGGCTGCTCCCTCCTGTTTCCTGGGGAGGGTCTGGTCTCCGCATTTCAGACCAGCTTCCAGCTTCCGGAGGAGCACCGTCCTCCGGGAGGGAGGAGGGAGGGATGGGGCATGTGGCGGGGAGCCAGGAGATGGGAGACTCCTCTCTCTGGCCCCGTATCCGAACAAGGCCCGGTGTCCTGCCTCATCTGGCCCCCAGGCCCATCTCTTCTGTGCCTTAGTCACATATGAAAGCTCCCCCTCACTGGGCCCTCAGCCTGTCCCAGACACTCCCTGGGGGCCCCCTGTTAAGCTGCTGGCACTCAGAGGATCCTGCAGTGCTGGGCCAAGCGCCCTTGGACAGGCCTCGGGTGGCCAGGACCACCAGTCCCCTCCCCCTCCCCCACCTCCTCGCCCATATCATGGAGCCTCCCGGGGCCACAGCCCCCAGGCAGGCCGGGCTTACACTGGCCACTGTCTTCGGAAGAGCCTTGTGATGGGACACAGTGCACGTTCATACAGGCAGAGCGTTCTGTCGCTTGAAACCCAGAGAGCACATGGGTTTGGGCTGCAACAGCCTGGAGGAGGGGGCAGAGCAGGGGAGAAGGGCCTTGCCCTGTGGGCGCAGAACTTCGCTGTGGCATCTCTCCTTCTGGCCACTCTTGGACTGAACTGTGCCGAGGTCGGGAGGGGGGTTCCATCACAGTAGTGTTCCCTGGCCTCCTTCAGTGACCAAGCCAGCTCTGCAGGTGGCAGGCGGAGAGGCCTGCATGTCTGGTACCGGAGACCAGCTCTCAGGCCCCTGGTGGGCCTGGCCAGTGGCGGCAGGCTACGCAGGAGGCAGCCCGTCCCAGGAGGACCTCTATCCGCCCCCACCATCTGCTTTCATGAATCTGTTTCTCTGATTCTCCTTCCAGGCCAAAGTGTGCTGCTGACTCCCTGCCCCACTGGTCTTTGCCTACCCTGCTACCTGCCCGCTGGCATGGTGGATGCAGGGCTCCGTGGCAGGGAGCTAGCAGCCCCTGGGGGGCTGGGGGCTGGGAACGCGTGCCCGACCACTCCACCCCTCCTTCCTAGGATGTGTAATCTGCCTTTTTATTTTTTATTTTTTTGTTAATTTTTTTCCCCAATAGAGTAGCTCTTTGTACATAAAAAATACTTGAAAAATTAATTGTATGATGTATGAGAAGACAGAGTCCCCTAGTTTTGTATCTCGTGTGTGACTGCCATGAGTTCCACCAGAAAGCCGCTCTATTTTGGTCTCTGTGACATTTTAAATGCGTGACAGAAGTGAGCAAATACAGTGAGAAAGAAATATATATGAGATAATATAGATTGTATTGAAATCTCTGCCTGTGGGTAAGGCTTTTTCCTTCCTCTTCTTCGGCTCCCTTGTATGTGTTTGGGGGTGAGTTTAGTGGTTGTGGACAAGGGTGTCCTAGGAAACCCCCTTCCTTCCGGGTGTAGGTGTAGGTGATGGGGCGATTCCCATTGCCAGAGACTGAAGTTGGGGTCCAGGCCCCTGTTGGACAAAGTGTCTCCCCCTCCCCTGGGCAGTGGGACATGGTGGCAGCCTTGGTCACTAGGGGTCCACCCTCCTCAACACCCCACAGGGCTGACGTGCACAGTGGGTTGATAGCTCGTACCCAGTTTGGTCAACCAGATAGGGGGGCCCATACTCTGGCAGCCCCATTCCTGCAGGTGTCTCCCAGGGGTTGGAAGAGATTTCCCAGGGTCCTCAGGCAGGCTATCTTCCTGCCTCCCTGGGCCCACCCTCCACCCTGGGACCCAAGGCGCCTTCCCCCAGGGGTAAGGAGGCCTGGAGCAGGGCCTGTGGGGCAGTGGGCATGCGCCAGACACCTGGCACCTTCCTACCACCGCCTCATGCCTTCCTGGGGCCTGGCCTGGCTGACGGGGGCACTCAGGAATGCAGCGTGGGTGGGGGCAATTCCCAGCCCAGCCAACCTCCACTCGTACCCCTGACAGCTTCCTGCTGCCCTTTCTGCCGGCCTGAGCGCAGCATCTCTGGATCAGGATCCTGGGCCCCAACCTGTGAGGGGAGAAAGGCCTGTGGACCAACCCAAACCGTGTGGTTTGGCCCTTCCCCAGCTCTCAGATCCTGCACCTTCGACAGGAGCAGCCTTCTCCCAGCCCTGCCATCCCTCCGTACCCAGCCACGCAGAAATCCTCCTCACCGCTGTCAGGTGCGCTGGGTAAACTTTCACTCTGCGTGTTAAAGCTTGCAGCCCCTCAGGTTCCCAGTGCTTGTCACACCTACGCCCTTAGAGTACCTTAGTTGTACACATGGGTAAACCGAGGCTGCAAGAAGCGAAATAAGTCATCAAAGGTCATACAGCTAGAGAAAAACACACCTCGATTTCCCTGACCCACAGACCACAGAACACCCCATTGGGCTAGCAGATTGGGTTGAATTACAGGGGGTTTGGGGCCTAGGATGAGACACAGGGTTGTGCTTCAGGCCCGCAGGCGGGGGTTGAGGAAGCTACTTCTTTCCCTGCTTCTCAGTGCCTTTTGGAACACGAGGAGAATATTTTTTACTTGGCTGTAGAAAATCTGACCTCAATGTGAAAGGCTGGAAAGATTACTCTTCAATCGGGGAATTTTCCTCCCTGGGCGGGGCTGTTTATTTGCTGAAGGGATGCCCAGGGAATTTAACCCCCCATATCATTATCCTCCTGGCTCTGCCTTCCCCTGGGAAGCTCCTTGGCCTCAGGCAACCAGATGGAAGGACAGATGTTTGGGCACCACCCTGCCCGGTTCCACCTCCGCCTAACCTGCCCCCGCACCAAGCCTGGGTGCAAGAGCTAGTGATGGGGCACAATTCCTTCCTCTGCAAATTGGGGCTAACCTTCCCACCCAGCAGAGGGGCCTGTCTGGGGTTGAAAGCAGAACCCCCTCTTGGGCCCCTCATTCAGAACCCCCCCAAAAAAAACATAGACCAGGACATACACTTCTAAACTGTGGAAAAAGAGAACTTGACTTTATTCAGAAAGTCTACAAAATACAGAAGGCGGATAACTCGCTTACTGTAAGTCAGAAAAATAAATAAATTCCGGGGGCCGGGCAATTGTTTTTAAAAAACATTTTTTGCTTGTTTTTGCCATCCGGCTTCTCCTAAGTATAAGATAAAATGTGATTTATTTGCAGATATAAAATATAAAGTCCAGCTCAGGGCCACACACCACTTTTCCCGGGCAGTGGGCGCTGGGCTCTGGCTGGGGAGAATAACTTAGATTCGTGCAATAAATAAACAGCAGGGAGGAGCAGCTGTATAGTTGGGGGCGGGCAGGCGGGGGAAGGCTCGGGCTGGGCTTCCCAAGAGAATGGCGATCAATGGCAGTGGTCAGCCCCCATCCCACAGGGTGGACAGGTGGGACCCTTCCCTTTAAGGACCCCTATCCCAGGCTGCAGAACCATAGGATCTGTCTTCTCATCTCCCCACCGCCACAGTGGTCACCTCCTTGGTCCCCTTTCTCTTTGGCTGGCCAGCTCCCTGGCTGCAGGGAGAGCCCAGGGTTGAGCCTGGCCAGCTCCTTCCCTCTCTTCCATCTGTGTCACCTTCTCTCTCCCTCTACTTCTTTTCACCTGACTCACAGAGAGCCATCTCCCAGGTCACGGAGGCCCTTTCACCACCTGTTCAGGCCCTGGCCGCTGTCCCCCTGACAACCATGGCTGGAATCTCAGGGCAGCGTGGGAAGACAGGGTTCCAGCTCCACCACTAAGCATATGTGGCCTTGGGCACGTCCGATAGAGGCCTGTTTTCTCATCTGTTAAGTGGGCTTCACTAGGTGATTTCTAATGAGTCTTCCAGCTTTGGAAGGCCAGGCATCCGGGTGCAAGGCGGAGGCGGGAGCATCAGCTTCCCAGCTAGACAGCCCCACAAGACCCATACCGGGCGGAGCCTAGTCCTGTATCCCTGGCGGGTGGGGAGGGGCTGATGGCACAAGCTGAGCTGTTACAGAATGAGGGGTGGCCGTCTTCCCCTCGATGGCCCTTCTCTAATCCGCTCTGTATCCCCTCCTCCCAAACTAAGAAGTCTGAAATTTTCTACCAGAGGAAACCCCAGACCCCGACCCCACCTACCTCCTATCTCATCACCGTTGCCCCTCCCCAGGGCCATTAGGTCCCAGTTTCAGGGGCCGCAGGAGGAAACAGGCTCTGGGGAGGGAACGTGTGTGTTCACCACGGGGGCTGGTGGCTGCAGAGATATGGCACTTGGAGACAGAGACTGCGCTTAGGCACTTAGGGAAGGCAGCTGGGGTCAGAGGGGCCTGTGGTTTGGAGAATGGGCGTGGGCGGAGCGAGCGGGGCTCGGCGGCCACTAGGAGCAGGCGGCGGGGCCGGGGGCGGGGCCCGGGCCGGGGGCGGGGCCGGGGCTCGGGGCTGACTTGACGATGGTGATGACGCTGGCCGGAGCCACCAACGCGGCGGGCCCGCGGGCGGCGGCCACGGAGCGGGCGAAGCCCTGCAGCGCCTCGCACTTGCCGCGCAGCGCGTCGAGCTCCAAGCGCATGGCGGCGTTCTCGCGCGCCAGCTTGTCCACCTCGCGCTCCAGCTCCGACTTCTGCTTCTGCAGCTCCTCTTTCTGGCACACGCGCTTCACGCGGCAGCTGGCTGCGTAGCCGCGGTTCTTGAGTGTGCGGCGCCGCTGCTTGAGCCGCGTCACCTCCTCGGCTGAGAGCCCGCGCAGGTGCCGGTTCAGCTCGCGCACCGACAGCCCCATCAGCGCCTCGTCGGACAGGTGCGGCGTGTTCTCGCTCAGCTCGCGCTTGATCTGCGGGCAGCAGGTCGGGCGCATGGGGAAACTGAGGCCCAGGGTCACAGTGCGACCTGCGGGCCCAGAGCTCTGGACCTGGCGCGCAGCAGGTGCTGGGGACGGCTCCCCCTCCACCGCTAGTGTTCCCCCTTCACCGCCAGGGGCACTGAGGTGGTGGCTGGACTTGCTCCAAGACTCGGAAGGGGAGCAGTAATCCCGAAAGGGGAAACCGGGCCAAACCGGGATCTGAACACAAAAGGAGCCACCCCAGAGCTCAGCCCGGATTCTAACCCAGCGACCGGGCCTGGACTCAGCTGGAGAAACCCAGGAAAGCACCTTTGAAGTCCTACAGCCCAGGGAACGTTGTTCCGATGGGGAAGCAGGTCCAGAGAGGGAAGTGACCTGCCTCGGGGCACACAGCCTGTGGCCAGAGCCCTGGCCTCTTGGTTCCCAGCCCGGGGCCCTTTCAGTGACTTCACGAGTGCTGAGCCACTCCTGGGGATTCCAGGAACTGAAGGGGAAGTTGGGATGGGAGCTCAGCGGGGGCAGGGAGGGAGGGGAGGACCAGAGACAATAAGGGCTGCCTTCTCACCTTCAGGGCTTTGCTGGATAGGGGATCCACAGACATGTTTGCAGAAGGTGCCCTCTGGGCTGAGACCTAGGGGAGACAGGAGGCCAAGGTCAGTTTTTTTTCCCACTTGGAATAAAACCCAAACACACTACCTTGGCATTCAAGGCCCCCGCTGTCTTAGAACTCATCTCATACCACTTTCCTCTGGCCCAGTGGTCCAGCCACAGTGGCCTCACTGAGTGGTTCATTCCAGCCTCAGGGCCTTTGCTGTTCTCTTTACTGTTCTCTTCCCTGTTATCTCCCCAGACTCTTCATCATTTAGGTCTTTGCTCAGTGCCACCTGTTCAAAGAGGTCTAGCTATCCAGCTAAACCACTCCTTGTGCCATATCACATAACCCCATCTACTAACCCACAGGCACCCCAGACTCATTTCCCACTACCGCCCGCCTCCATTCTGCACTCCAGCCACAAGGAATTTCTTTTTTTTTTTTTAATATTTATTTAATTTATTCATTTGGTTGTGCTGGGTCTTAGTTGCGGCAGGCAGGCTCCTTAGTTGAGGCACGTGGGCTCCTTAGTTGTGGCATGCATGTGGGATCTAGTTCCATGACCAGGGATCGAACCTGGGCCCCTTGCATTGGGAGCACGGAGTCTTAACCACTGCGCCACTAGGGAAGTCCCAGAATTGCTTACACTTCCTCTCACCCTATGCTTTCTTGCCTTTGGGCCACCCCAAACCTTGTGACACTTCTCCCCCCACCCCCACTTTATCTGGCAGACTCCTACTATTCAGCCTTCTGCCCTGGACGTAGACATCTCCTCCTCCAGGAAGCCCTCCCAGGCTCCTAGGACTTGTTCAACACCGCCCACCCCAGCAGTTCTCCCCTACGTTGTAATGGTCTGTTTCCTGGACTCCCTACCAGACAGGGAGCTCCACAGGCAAGAAGCAGGCCCAGGCAGCTTTGGGTGCTGAGGCTGCCAGCACAGGGGCTGGCAGGGAGCAGGCACCGGTGAAGTGTGAATGGGTCTGTGACACTGTCCGTCACCCAGCTTGTCAGAGTCTGAACCGAGTGCCAAGCCCAAGCCCCGCTGAATACCATCGAGAGACAAACCTCCTGGCCCTACCTCCGATTCTTCCTGCTTTCCATCTGCCTCCTGGCTTCTGCATGGCAGGGACGGTACACAGACACCAGGAGGATGGGAAGGGAGCAGAAGGGATTCTATCCTCATGACTGGCTCCCAGGTGGGGTATGGGAGAGGAACATGGGATTAAGGGTAAAGCCTGGGTTTGAGTCCCATCTCTCTTTGCTCCAGGCTGTGTGACCCTGGGCAAGCCACTCCACCTCTCTGGGTCTCCACTTTCCCATCTGTAGGATGCAAACAATACCTGCCTCGCAGGGTTTTGGTGGAACTAAGTGGTACAAACCGGAGAGGTCAGTGAGCACCTGGGTGGTTATTAGAATTGCTGAGTCTGTCCAGGAGGGGTTGGGCCTGTCGCAGTTCCTGGGACCTCGCTTTGATTTGGCAGCTCCGGCTGGCCAGAGCCACACAGGAAAGGTCCTGAGAGACCGTCTGGCCCCTGCCTCCTCACTTCACCCAGGGGGAGGTGGAGACAAGAGAGGGGCATCTCTTGCCTGAAGTCACACAGCCGGTGAATGGCTGCCTCCCCCCAAATCAGGAGGAATTCTGAACACCTGTAAAGGCCCCAGGACTGAATCCTGATCCCTTTCACACCATCATCACCCCAGTTCTCCCAACAACCCTGTGAGGCCAGAGATGTCAATAGAGTAGTCCAGGGTCACACAGCTAACAGGGGGTGGATCCTGGGACTGAGGCCACATTGAGCCACGTGTCTCCTCCCAGTGTGGCCCTTACAGGGCACCCTCTCTGGGCCCTGTTTCTCCAACCCTGTGAAGCGGAGGACTTGCCAGTCTACGAGGCTGCCCAGCTCTGATGTGCTAGGATTTGTATCTGGTCTGCTAGGGATATGCAAATGACATACAGATATCCAGGCCCCCTGGCCGGTTGTTGAGGGAGCGGGGGTGTTAGGTGACACCCAGGCAGTCTGGGCTACACGGAGAGCCTAATGGGAGAGGGGAAGCCTCTCCTGACGTAGGTTAACTGAGAGCCTGCTGGGCGCTGAGCACAGGGTGCTAGGGCTGATGCAGAACTTGGGAGGAACGTCCCCTCGGATACGTCATTTTTCCTCTCTGGACCTTGGCTTCCTCACTTATAAAGTGGGGACAATCATCATAGTATTAGCGTGTAAAATACAAGAGGCTTAGACAAGATCAGAAGTGGCATTTGGTTGGTTTATCTCACCATCGCCCCTCCCTCCACTCGTAACACAGACGTCAGTAATCAATCACAGCACTTTTTCCCACTGAGGTTGGACACAGCCCCTGAATCTTTCTCAGCATAGCACTGTTTTCCACTGAGCTTGGACACAACCTCAGAATCCTCGTCAACACAGCCCTCCAGATTAGGCCCAAGAGGAAATTGTTGGCCATGCCCTCTTCTGTCTAATGGCTGAAGGCCCCACCCCCTCTGCTGGCTGTGATTCTAAGTACTTTGGGGCCCTAGGGAAGCTTTGAACCTGTTCTTCCCTCCTTTCATCTTCCTCCTCCTGACCTGGCCTCAGCAGCCTCAAGCACATGCTGGATGTCAGCTGAGGCACCTATGTTCGCGCAGGAATGTCCTAGCTCAGCAAAGTCAGGCAACCACAGAGGGCGAGTCACAAGAAGGGGGACCTTTCTGATAACCTCAGGCTTTCAGCCTCCAACTCCAGGCCGGGGGCTGCTGGGCTGTCAGCCAAGGGGCCAGGGTCCTCCACCAGGCTGCCTCGGCCAGTCCACCAGGCTGCCTCGGCCAGTCCGGTAGACCTGGGACCTGAGACAGCAGCTGTTCCAACCTCCTTGTTCTGTAACTGAAGCAACAGGGCAGCTGTTTGGCGGCAGTGGTGGGTTGGAACCCAGGAGTCCCGACCCCCGGCTCAGGGCTCTTTCTTCATTGCCAGTCACCGCACTTCCCCCACGCCCCCAGCCCTGCTTCTTCCCTTTTTCTTCTTGAGGCCGGCAGAGCTGACCTCTGGGGTCTGCAGGTTCCTAACATTCCCTTGGCGGCCTGGAGAATGAACTTACCCTTGGGGGATTGACAGCTGCCCTGCCCAGTCAGCAGCCACATCCCCGGCCCCCTAGTAGACGGCCCACCCGCTGGCATGGGCTCCTCGCTGACTGCTGAGCCATTTTGCTTCCTCTGTGAGGACAGAGGGAAACAATGTGTTTTCCTGGGCCTTGGCAGCCAGCACTGGTGGAGCCTCCTCCCTGCTGGAAGGGGAGCAAAGCTGGGAGAACCCAGCTGGGAAGTGGGAGCCTGGGGGTCCAGCGCAGGTTCTGCCACCTGCTCACACCCGCTGTGTGACTTCAGGTATGCCACTTCCTCTCTCTGGGCCCAACACGCCAAACCACCAAGCCTAGGGTACCTCCTAGCACTGACAGTCTCAGAGTTTAGAGTGTCAGATTCTGGCCCAGAATGGAGCTCCAAGACCACTAGCAGAGTAGAGACCCTGGAGGAAGGGAAAGGAAATCAGGGAAGGCTTCTTGGGGTCAGGGGCATGAGAACACAAACTCAGAGACTGTCAGCCTCAACCCTCCCTCTGCTCCACTTGCATAGCCAGGGACTGCTTCCTCTTTCAGCTGAACTATGACCAAAGCCACCTCCTCACTGGCCTCTAGTTGTGCCTGCCTCCACCTCTGACCCCACCATCCATCCTCCCCCAAGAGCTGTCAGAGAGAGCATTACTGACACAAACCTATAAACCTGATCATGTTCGGCCCATTTCAAAACCCTAGGACGCCAGCCTCCCTTCCAGCCCTTTGGGCCTCCACTATGTTCTCTCCCCACTCTCTTCCAGGATCCTCAGGCTGACAATAAATGAATGAGCTCCCAGTAAACTCGACCATCTCTGCACTTTTCCTAGAGGGTCACACGGGGTGTGTGTGGAGGGGGGTGGGGGGAGGATGTCACCTGGACCCTGAAGTATCTGCTCGCTTTGGAGAAACTGCTTCAAGAATCCTACAGCCCATGCCCAGGCTTCTTGCTTCCCTGGGGTTCCCAGGCCTTTTTCTCTAGGTGTTGTGGAGTTCTATCAGAATACTGACCCAGTGCTCGTTCATTCATTCAATCAGCAAACACCCAAGAAGCACCTACCCTGTAGGTGCCAGGCTCAGTGCTGGGCTTCCTTAGACCCAAAGTTGAATCAAAGCCCCTGCCCTCAAGGCATTCATAGATGATCATCACTTGAACTGACAGCCTGGCTGACTGGTCACCTCCTCAGGGAAGCCTTCCTTGATTGCCCTGGCTAAGTCAGAGCTCTGTTATATACTTTCTAACCACAGTGACTTCCCCCTCATACCACCCATCTCAGCTGTGGTTTTACATTTAGGTTAGTGGCTCTTCCTTCAACTTCATCTCCCTTCCTTGACTGTAAGCTCCCAGAGGGCAGGCTTTGGATCTGATTTGTGCACCATGTTATCCCCAGCATCTAGGCCTTGATGGGCTCCATGGCAATGCAGGCTAAAAGTGTTAGGACTGAGGGAGGCATAGAGGCCAAGGGAGCCGACATTGGGTCCTGGACCCTACTGAAGGCCCAGGGGTGGTTCCATGGGAGGTTAAACCTCTCAGTACTAGCTTTCCATCTATGACTGAGTCAACCAGCCATTCCCTCTTGCCCCCCACCCCCCTGGTCCCTAGCCCTACGCAGGGATGTTTCTTGCCCAGCTTTGAGGACGGGCCTGCTTGATTCCTGTGCTCCTGGCGGCCGCCTCCCTTACTTGGACTCCACATACTTCTGGACACCCTTGGCCTCAGCCTGGGGTGGTCGGCTCTGCTTTCTCTCCCACAGTTCCCCTGGAAATTAGTCTGTGTGTGCAGGCTGCCATACCTCCCCCATTCTACTCCCATCCTACCACCTTGGATGTTACCTAGTTCCTGTTGCAGATGGGGACATGGAAGTTCCCAGCTGTGGTAGCTGCTCAAAGATTCAAAGTTAAAAGTTTATCTGATCGGACTTCCCTGGTGGCTCAGTGGTTAAGAATCCACCTGCCAATGCAGGGGACACAGGTTTGATCCCTGGTCCGCGAAGATCCTACATGCCGCGGAGCAACTAAGCCCATGCACCACAACTACTGAGCCTGCGCTCTAGAGCCTGGGAGCCACAACTACTGAGCCCATGTGCCTTGAGCCTGTGCTCTGCAACAAGAGAAGCCACTGCAATGAGAAGCCCACGCACGGCAACGTAGAGCAGCCCCCCTCGCTGTAACTAGAGAAAGCCCACATGCAGCAACGAAGACCCAATGCAGCCAAAAATAAATAAATAAAGTAAATTTATTTTTTAAAAAAAGATTAATCTAATCAAGCTCAATGCCCTCCTCCCAACCCCCATGATTCTGTAGCCTTGTGGGTGGGAGGACAGGGAGGGCAGAATAGGACCAAGGAATCCCTAACCCCCAGCCCACCCCTCAGCTTCCCTCAGCAGGGGGCTGATGGGGAGGGGGCGGGGCGAGGTTGGGGGCCCCACCCCTCTCGCATTACCCCCTCATGCGCCAAGACCAGCAGTCCCACTGCTTGTTTTCCATGCCCGGCCCAGGCCCTCAACTATCTCCTCAGGTCCAGTCATCCATAGGTCTGTCTGACTAGTCCCACCTGTGAACTGAAACCACCAGGAGTGCAGAAACCAGCTCCACCCCAACCTTGGGTTCTCACCCTCCCTGACCCAGCAGGTACAACCTCTAGAACCCAGACCACCCAGAGGAAGCGTGGTATCCCTTCCTACCTCCGACTTCTGCCGTGGGTTTTTCTGGCTCTTCCTGTTTCTCCTGAGACTGAAGGGTTGGGCAACCCTGGGGATGAAGGAGAGTCCTGAGGGGAGAGTCTGTCTTCCCCCAGCTAGCCAGAAAACCTGGGGACCAGGACCTGGACCCCAGCCTACTTTGTTGCCAGACCCACTAGGGTGCTGGGGCCAGGGGTGGCCCCCTCACCTCGTCGCCCAGACGAGCCCGGTGGGATCTTTGATATTTCGCCCCACCCTGTGGCTGAAGGCGCCGGCTCTGGGCGGGGGACAAACACCGCGGGTCACATGGCTGCGGTCCTGGGAAACTCCGGGGAGAGCGAGGGCCTGAACGCCGCCGGCTGGTGGAGAGGAGACAACCCGGGAGAGAATTCCCGGACCCCTTGTGACTATGGACTGGGGCGCTTCTCTACCTGCGTCCCTATTCCGTGTTTATCCCTGTGGTCACTCTCTCTCCGAGGTACGCTCCGCTGGTACACAGGCGCCAGGATCCTTATCCTCCTGGGAGCGCGCGGACACACACACACACACACACACACACACACTCACACACACACACACGCACACACTCACACACACGCACACTCCCCAAGGTACACGGCGCAAGCACGCACCTGACGGCATACCCAGGAAGGTGGCCAGGGAACACACACGCACGGCCGCCCTCGGACGTAAACAAACCGCGCACGCACGGCCCGCGGGCACCGGTCCAGGGACTGTTCTCACCGAGTCACGTACTTTCACACACCGCTCCCGGCCCCGCCTGGGCGGACGCTGACGCTCGCCAGCCCGCGCTGTCCCTTCCTGCCTGGCTTCGCCGCCTCTCAGCCTGCGCCCCCCAAATGGGGCCCCTAACCCCCGCACCCCGCCAAGCTTGCTTCGGCCGCGTCTCGGCCCCGCCGGACCTCTGCCCTTCCCCCCCCACCAGTCGTCAAGCCAGTCGTCCCGGCGAGGGATCCACGGGAGCACCGACTGAGTGAGCCCCGGCGCCCTGCCCCAGGCACGTTCCCGGGGTGCGGAGACCCTGCCGCCTCCGGGTCCCGCGCGCCCGTCCCGGTCCAGGACCAGCGACCCTCACCCGCCTCTCGGCCTGCTTCGCCTGGCGTCCCTGGCACTCGCGGGTCCCGCTGCCTTCCGAGCTGCTGTCCCGGCCCGCGCCCTGGTCAGTCTCCCCTCAGGTCCCGACCGCGGGTCGCTCCGAGCCCAGCTCCCGGGAGCGACGCGCCGAGTTTTGTTGTGGGGCGGGAAGCGCAGGGGGCCGCGCGGAGTTGTAAGGCGAGCTTCCCGGAATTACTCACTCACAGGATTCCTTTCATTCATAAAAACTCAGTCATGCGGTGACGTCACCTCCCCGGCCGCCCCCCGGCCCCGCAGCGTCCTCCCAGCTCCTCAGCCCCGCCCCCTGCCAACTCCGCCCCGGAAGACCCCGCCCACATCGAGGCCACGCCCCCAGAATTTTCAATCCCAGTTAGAGCGCGGCTAGGGGCGTTCACGTGACACCTCACTAGAGCCGCTCGGATGAAGGTGTCATTTGTCTCATTTTACAGTCGACAGTTCTGGGCCTCCTTTCGACCTACACCCTCTGCCTTGATGATCTCATCTAGTCTCGTGGTTTTAAATGCCATCTATAGGCTCAGGAGCTCCAAATTTGTATTTCCAGAGCGAACAGCTTCTCTGAGTTTCAGACTGTATCCAACTGCCCACTCAATGCCTCCACGTTGGTACCAGATGGGGCCTGCATACCCTGCACGGCCAAAATCCAACTCCTGAGCATTAACCCTACCTCAGCAACCCACACCTCCAGTCTCTCCCACATCAGCTGTTCAAGCCCAGACCTAGGAGCCTTGCCGCATCCCTTTCTCCTTCCTCTTCACTTCATGAGTCAGGCTGGCTCCACCTCCAACACTACCCTGCATCTGACCACTTCTGGCCACCCCCAGTCCTACCACCTGATCCAGGGACCATCAACTCACCTGGACAATGGCGGAGGGCTCCTGACAACTTCTTCACTTTGCCCCTAAAGGCTTTCTTTGCACACCAATGTTCTTCTCGAAACAAAGATCAGATTGTTTCACACTCTCCCACCCTCTGGCTTAACGCCCTCAAAGGTTTCCCTTTGCATTTAGAATATAAACTGTACTCCTCTCTTTGGCGTACAGGGCCCTAAGCCATCTGGCCTCTACCCAGCGCTGCAGCCTCACCTCCCGTCTCTCTCCCCTCACCACTACTCTTCAGCCACACTGCCCTTCTTACTGTTCCTCAAACACACCAAGCTCATTCCTGCCACAGGTCCTTTGCACTTGCTGTTTCCTCTTCTGTTCACTGCCTGGCTCTTTCTCATCTTTAGAGGAGCTCAGATGTCCCTGCCTCAGAGACGTCTTTCCTGACAGCCCTGGCTAAAGGAGCCCCCACCTCTGAAATTCGTTTTTATACTACCTTAATATTCCCATAGGGTATTATCTTGCTTATGTATTTGCTTATTATTCAGTGTCTGTCTTCAACCAGAATGTAAATTTCATGAAGGTAGAACCTTGTCTATCTTGCTGACCACTTCACGTCCTGTACCTAGAGCAGTGCTCTGTACATAGTAAGCCTTCAATAAATGCACGTTGAAGAAATAAATGAGTGAAGGCTCAGAGAGGTAAAGTGACTTTCCAAAGTCACCCAGCCAGGAAGTATAAGAACTTGAGTCTGAATCCAGACCTAACTAATTCCTGATCCAGACGTTTGGGGCTCTGTCCAACTGGGTGGGGCCCAGCATAAACGTGGGGATGTATTCAGGGCCTGGAGCTCCACCCAAAAGAGGCGGCTTTGGGGGCAAAACGGGAGAGTGTCCCAGTTCCTTCTTTTCTTTGCTCATGGTGTTTCCATTGCCTGAAGTGCCTGCTGTCACTCCAAGAGCCATGTCTTTTTTTTTTGAAACTGACATCACAGCA
The DNA here is from genome assembly GCF_011762595.2 of Tursiops truncatus. NCBI lineage: Eukaryota > Metazoa > Chordata > Mammalia > Artiodactyla > Delphinidae > Tursiops > Tursiops truncatus. The sequence continues at coordinate 9,981,908 of NC_047044.1, forward strand.
CCTACCTTATCTTACTGAGTAGGGCCTAGGACCTCCCCAACTAGGAGGTCTTTGTGTGGAGCCCTGGTCACCAGCAAGGCTCCCTCTTCCTTTGATGTAGTGTACTTTGATTTCAGAGCCCTTGCTACGCTTCCTTGCCTCTGGGCTGTGGGCCTTTGTCCACCTGGGATTGTGACATCTATCCCTTACCTCCCAAAGGCCTTGGGTTTCATATGCAGATTGGCCCACTAGCTTCCCAAGTGACCAAATATTGCAGCAGTTATGTCTGACACTCAAACAATTCCCCTTACCTTATATTTACATATCAAGGAGAGCCACTCATGTTACCTCTTGGGGTAAAAAGTTCTCAGTTTTAGAAACTGCACAATAGCGATTGTTTTCTTTACCCTCCATTTTCAATGAGCTTTTCAAAAGCTGAGGTCATAGTAGGTGCTCAGCTAGTGAATGAATCCCCAGTGGGTCTGCACAACACCCCTGGACACCAGGCTGCCTAAACCCTCTCCCATCCCCTGCCTGCCTGCATTAGGGGGTCAGGGCTTCAGTATCCACCCAGCAGGGACTGCTCCCCACGGATGTGTCTCCCTTTCTGGTCAAGGTCAAGGGACATGGTGCAATGTCATATTTAAAAGTGGGAGCTCTCTGGCTTGAAGGGGGTTCCTAATGGCCAAATCTGGGACAATTTGAACATCAAAAGAAGTAACAGTAACCATGGATTATAACCTACTGAATAAGAGAGGAATCCAAACTGATATGAATAAATAAATGAGAAAACTCCTCCTTCAAGTAAAAAGAAGGACAGAATTAGAAAATGACAATTAAGACCACAAAGTAATAATCGATTCCTCAAAGAATCACCAGTGGACACAAAAATTTGATGAGGAACATGATATTACATGGGTCCAAAGTATTTCTCCATGGACAAGTATTAATTACGAATAGAATGATTGTAACTTTACAGTGGAGAAACCTGGCAGGTACCATCTTCACTAAGTGACCAAAGTTAATATCACCAGGAATGGGACAAATTGACATGCGTAGCTCCTAAATGATTCATGGAGAAGGAGACAGCATCACTTCTGTGGTGTTCCTGTCAAAAATTCATACAATCACTCTCCTCATGAGGAAACATCAGACAAACCTAAACTGAGAGAAGTTCTATAAAATAACTGGAACTGTATGCTTAGAAAAAATGACAGGATCATGAAAGATAAAGAAAGGGGAACTGTTCCAGATTAAAGGAGCCAAAGGAGATGATTGAATGCAACGTGTGACCCAGAATTTTCTTTTGTCATGAAGGACGTTATTAAGATAATTAGTAAAATCTGAATAAGGTCTGATAATAGTATCGTATCGATGTTAATTTCCTGGTTTTGATCATTGTCCTATGGTCATGGTAGAGAATGTCCTTGATTTTAGGTAACACACACTGAAGTGCTTAGAGGTAAGGGGCATCTATCTGCAATTTACTCTCAAATGGTTCAAAACGAGATTGAGAGAGAACAGATTATTGAGAAAATGTGACAAAATATTTACAATTGGGGAATCTGGGTGAAGTGCATATAGAAATTCTCTACCATTCCTGCAATTTTTGGCTTAATAAAGAAGTAGGTTTTTGTTTGTTTGGTTCTTTTTTCAGCCGTGCCACGTGGCATGCGGGATCTTAGTTCCCCCATCGAACCTGTGCCACCTGCAGTGGAAGTGTGGAGTCCTAACGACTGGACCACCAGGGAAGTCCCTGTTTGTTAGTTTAAGGTAGGGGCTGTCAGAAATTCCCTGGCGATTCAGTGGTTAGGACTCCAAGGTTTCACTACTGAGGGCCTGAGTTCAATCCCTGGTGGGGGAACTAAGATCCTTCAAGCCACTCGGCCCGGCCAAAAAAAAAGAAAAATTAAGTAGGGGCTCTCAAGTTAGCCTGTGGGCTCAAATCCCAGCCTCACCCACCACCAGCTGAGTGACTTAACCTCTCCCTGCCTCCTTTGTAACCTGGGTTTACTAATAGCGCCTGCTTCATAGATTGTGAAACAATTTCTTGGGTTCACACTTAGAAGCATTGGGCACAGTGTCTCGTATGGAATAAATACTGGGTTAGAGAGAGATGAGTCCTCTGGAGTCCCCTAGAACACTCCCTCTGAGAACCTGCGTCTTCCCCAGGTGAGTGACTCGAAGCCAGTGAAGACCTCACCCTGCCCAGAGACCCCACCTCCTGTCAATAGGGAGTGGTCTTGTTGCCAGTTTCTAGGGATAGAGCCACCCTCTGCCAGCACAGTCCAGCAGACCTCTAACCGGCCCAGCTAGTCCCTGTTCACCTGCTCGAGGGTCCAAAACACCAAACAGCACCCAAGCAGATCCCTGTGGGACCCTGGTGCACAGTAGGCACCTTGCCCAATAGTAGCAGCTCAGTAACCAGGCTTGAGCCAAGCCAGGATCTGCAGCTCAGATCGCACCCCTGGCTGACCCCAGAGTGGGGCATTCCTTGCTCCGAGCCTCAGTTTTCCACCTGCAGGGTGAGAGTCTAGAATTAGGGCAGTGGTCTTTAAACAATCTCAAACCACAGTAAACTTTCTTCACATGAAAGTTGACTCTGCAGAATGTCCCTCCTCGTAAAACAGCTAGAAGCTGGGCTGCTACGGAGGAGACCGGGTTTGGCTTCAAGGTTCCCCTGCTGAGGGTTCTCTGGAGGCCCTTCCTGCCCTGAGATTTGATTTCCAGGCCCCCATGAATGCCTGTCCCTGGACCCTGGGGCCTCCCCTGCCCCGCTCTGCAGGGCAGCTCCATCAGCTGGGCTGGGTCCCACATTTCCTGCAGGGCCCTCTACTAGGTGGGAGTGATAATCAGAGGCACCCCTTTCGGCACCTTCAGGCACCTTATATTGTCCCAGTTCTTCCACCCACCGCATGGCCCACATCAGTTTCTTCTTACAGCTTATTACTTCTGACTATACTTATTCCTATTACGTTTATGAGATGCTTCCTTTGAGCCAAGCACAGCGCTACATGCCTAAACCTGTTTGCATAGTATATATTTTCCCATAGTGTATCTTTTCTCCCACTGCTAAACAAAACATTCATCCGAAACAAAAATTATCTGTACTTTTTATCACATTTCAATATCTTTATAAATTCAACTTTTCCTTCTTACCATAGCCCTCCCCAGTGAGGCGGAACGGTGGTGCAGAAACAGTCATCCTCATTTTAAAGCTGACGTTCTGGGGATGATCTTGAGCCTTCAGGAGCGACATGGGGACTCTCTGGAGGCTGAGTGTCCTCTGTGGTGCCGGAGGAGGGCGAGTTCTGTTCCTCTAAATCCCAGTGGTCAGACTGGCTCAGGTCTCAGCATTTCTCTGGGACCGACCTACCCCAGGATGGTGTGGAATACAGCATATTCACCTGTCACCCAACCACCATTCTGCTTCCAAGGCTGCATCTCTCCACTGGATTGGTGAGAGGATTGTCAGTGTTTTGCTCCTGGGCCTACTTCCAGCTGCTTATTTGTGTTTTGTTGGTTTGTTTTGTTTTTAATATTTATTTATTTGGTTGCACTGGGTCTTAGGTGCGGCAGGCGGGCTCCTTCGTTGCGGCATGCGAACTCTTAGTTGCGGCATGTATGGGGGATCTAGTTCCAGGACCAGGGATCGAACCTGGGCCCCCTGCATTGGGAGAGCAGAGTCTTACCCCTGGACCACCAGGGAAGCCCCCCAGCTGCTTATTTGGATCCTTGCTCTGCGATGCACTGCTTCCTGGCGGCAGCCCTCCCTCTTCATAGTCACTGAGGCATTGGACCACCTGCATGTTCGAGGGGATGCATGGCAGAAAGCTGTCAAGGCAGGCCTTTTGGTGCCCTCGGCTTTCACCTCTGCTGGGTGGGCTTTGTTATTTCAACTATCATGATGTGGGCATCTGCAAAGCTGTGGCCGTGCTGTGGAAGCTCTGACCCTTTAGACATAATACCTTGAGAATTGATTGTAGACCAGCTCGCCTTTGCTCCGTCATGCCATTCAACTCACAATAACAAGGAAATAACAGATAAGTCCACTGGTGAGACAAACCTCTTCTCCTAATCACCTGGTTATTTTATTAAATTTTTAAAATTTTTTAAATAATTAATTAATTTATTTATTTTTTGGCTGCGTCGGGTCTTAGTTGCGCACGCGGGATCTTTCCTTGCGGTGCGCGGGCTTCTCCTAGTTGTGGTGTTGCGGGATCAATAGTTGTGGTGCAAGGGCTTAGTTGCCCCACAGCATGTGGGATCCCCTGCACTGGAAAGCGGATTCTTAACCACCGGACCACCAGGGAAGTCCCCTCCTGGTTATTTTTAGAATGTAATCTTTGAGGAAAGATGTGAGAGGAGTTGCATCCAAAAAGCTGTCAGACTGAGTTCTGTATGCTGGGGAGTTAATGGGGTGTCTCTCAGCTTCTCACAAGACTCACAGTATAACTAAACATTATATATGAGCTTTTGCCTTTTAATTTATCAAACTCTTACAGGGAATTCAGCTTTATTACTCTCAATATCCGATCAAGCATCTATATTTGTCCTAGGATGATGGAGAAAGGGAAAGACTGTTATTTCGTAAGTAAAGGCTTGGCAGAAAATTAGGCAGTGTTCAGTTTTTGCAAACATCCCCTCTCTGTTCAGTTGATACCAGTTACCAATGGTTCTGTGTCCCAGGGAAATTTGAAAATTAGAAATGCTGATACTTCACATTACTGATTTCTAAATCCTAGGAAGAAGAGCCTGGAGAGTTTCTGAATATAGAGAAGTTCCATGGAGGGAAGAGGTCCCTTTATAGACGTTTCAAATTGTTACAGATTCTAAACTGAGACTTAATCCTCAAATGTGTTTGTTTTACTGGTCCTAAAATAATCTGTCCACAAATATAAAATTATAAGTAGTAAGTTGTTTTTTTCCCACTGTGGGAATCTCTAATGTGAAAATGTATTCTATGAAGGTAAAGTTTTTTAAAAATCAAATGCTATATAATAAAAAGTAAATAAATAAGGCAAGCTGAGGTTCTGACTGATTTATGGGTTCACTAACTGTCCAGGGAGTACCCTCCTGTTGCTGGGTGTGCCTGATGCCCTTAATCCTCTTCCCACATCTTAGGAGTTAGATGTTGCAGGTGAGGAAATTGAGACTCTGAGTGGTGAGGAAACTTGCCCAATATCACACAGCTAGTCCCCAGCAGAGGAGGACTTGAACCCAGGTGGTCTGACTCAAGGGCCATGCTCTCCCACTGCCCAGGGCCAGGCATAACCATGGGCTTTGTTGGAGAGAGATGTCCCCTGTCACGTGGCCATTCCTCCCCCTCTTCTCCCTTCCTACTTTTAAATCATAAGGCAAACTAGGGAGGGGCTGGCAAAGGGTGTCCCTGCACTGGGCTGCTGTCTGCAAGGGTCCTGGGTCTGGGCTAGAGATGGTCCAGCAGGGAGAAAAATGAGTTTGAACAAATCCAGACAACCGTAGTAACTACTGTTGTCCCGTTTATGAGACACTTCCCTTGTGAACCTTTTATCTCACAAAACGCTGTGAGATGAGTGTCTTTCTTGTCCCCACTGTGCAGATGAGGAAACTGAGGCTCGGAGAGGCAATGCCATTTGCTCAGGACACCCCAGTGAATAAAGGCCCTCACGACCTCTGTGTGAATATGAGCGTTTCACTGCCACTTCACCAGCTTTGGGTGTTCCCTTTTTTTTCTTTCTCATGGCCACGCCACATGGCATGTGGGATCTTAGTTCCTCTTCCAGGGATCGAACCCATGCCCACTGCAATGGAAGCACGGAGTCTTAACCACTGGACCACCGGGGAGGTCCCTGTTCCCATTTCTTAAGTTCTGCTAATTTTCTAGGCAAATAACATTGTCTTGTTTAAATTTACATTTCTCTGAATATGAATGGGCTTGGACACATTCCCTTACTTTTGCTCATCAGTTGAGTTTCTTCTCTGCAAACTGACATTTCAGGGTACTGAAAAGTACAGGTACATTTCTCTGTACTTGCAAACTGACATTTCAGGGCCCTGAGACTTAGAACTGTACAGATGCCCTTTTTTCTCCCACCCCTCCATCATATTTTCCCTCTAAAAACTTTTTCCTCCTGACAGCTTCAGTGTACTTGGAAATCTGCCACTCCTAGTCTGAGTCCTTTCCATGCCCCGAGCCTGTAAACCCATAACCTTGGGCACCTCGTTTGTCTGCTACTCTTCTGCCCTGCCAGCTGCTCTGGGCTTCGGAGAGAAACTACCACCACGAACACGACACCCACAGCAACAAGACTCCACTGCGAAGTCCTCCTCCAGTCACAGCCAGGCACTCGGGGTCCCTGATCACCGCCTCCCTTCTCCAAACCCCATTCTCGCTGGCCTCGTCCTCGCCCCCACCTGCGAGGCCCGGCCTCAGCTCCCTGCACTGTTCATCCCCTCTCTCTCAGTCCCGGCACAAGCTGCTCCCCCTCCGGCCCCAAAGCTACCTCCCTCTCTTCTTTCCTGGACCCTCAGACTCACCCTCCGGCTCCTGTCCTCTCAGCCCCGAAATTTCCCCAAGCGGCTGCCATCTGTAACACCCACTCCCCTACATTTCGCTCCTCCACCCACCCAACCTTTGCCTTTTCTTCCCTTTTATGGCCAGACGCTCGAGTCGTCTCTGCCTCTGAGCCCTCCCTGCCCCCTCCCCTCCCAGCCTCGCTCCAGTACCCACAGTCCTCTGAAGGGACTCTTGCTGAGGTCCACGTGACCTCTCTGTTGCTAAATCCGGGCCCGTGTTCCGTCCTAATCTGTCTTGTCCTTTGACAGCCCTGGACCTTGTTGCTCCCTCCCCTCCTCCTTTTGATACACTCTGGCCCCTGGGTTCCAAGGCGTGGGTTTCTCTCCTCCTTTTTCAGTCTCCGTCTCTGGTTCCTCTTGACCTCTCGGTGATCAGTGATGCTCAGAGCTTCCGCCTTTGCCCACAGTCTCTTCTCCCAGGGGAATCTTATTAACCCTCAAGAGTCCAGGCGGCATCTGATGCTGATGACTCCCTAATCTCTCACCTGCGCGCCTCTGTGTCTCAGGGGCCAGATCTTCTTAAACAGCTACACAGTAGATGTGGATTTCCCCCTGCCCTCCCCCCATCCCTCCACCCCCCCCGACCCCCCCCACCCTCGCTTCCGTTACGTCCAGCCCACCACAGTCACAGCGCCACTCAGCGTCACCCTCCCAGCCTGCACCCCTGCTCCCCACACATTTCTCTGATGGGTTGGTGATACCACCTTCCAATCAATCACCTTAGAGAGAAACCAGGCCACCATCCTTGCCTCACCCCCGTCCCTCAGTCCCACAGCTAACCCGTCACCAAGTCCCCGTGGTCTCCTTAGCTTCCCTCCATGCTCCGCTCTCTTCGCTCAGCCATGGTCTCAGTTCAAATCACAGCATCTCTCCTCCTGGACATGGCAACGGCCTCCTGTCTGGTCTCCCTGCCTCCAGCACCTTCTAATCCAGCCTCCAGGGGGAAAGTAGAGAGAGCTTTCTAAAACCTAAATTGGACCCGGACACTCCTGGGCTCAGAAACTTCCACGGCTCCCCACTGCCTTCAGAACAAAGTTGACTCTCTCCACAGACCTTCTAGGTCTGGCCTCTGCCTCCTCTGACTGCCCAGCTCTCACCCCTCCCTCTGGGCTCTTCCATACCGCCACGCTTTGGCTCCTGTAGACCCCTCGACCGGAAACTCCCTCCCCAGGTGCAGCTTGTCCTTCAATACCCAGCGCACAGGTCACGTTCCTCAGCGAGCTTCCCGAGTAACCCCCGGGCGGACCCAGGCTCCTGCCCTCACAGCAGGGATGGGCCCCCTGCACAATGGCACTTTTCCCTCCGAGTTCGTGTTCCGTGTTTTTGTGGCTGTCTTCTCCTCTTAATCCACAAGTTCCTTAAGGACTAGAAATACATCTTTTCATTTTTGTGTCCCCAGTGCCTAGCCCCGGCCGTCATGTAGTTGTGGCACAGTAACTATTTGCTGGATGAATGGAGGAGTTGCCCTTGCTCCGCTGGGGCTGGGCCGTGTCCTAGGCTGAAGCAGTGGGGCAGGCTGGGCAGGGGAGGGAGGGAGGGAGGGAGAGGGTATGGTTAATTTCCTAAAAGGTCCTTCTGCCCTGATAGTGGAGGCTGTGTCCACTCGCTGGCTGTCCGCTGTGCCCTGCCTGACCACCAGTGGCAGGATCCTCGGGGAGTCCCTGCCATTCCCCCTGATGACTACTGCGTCCCAGAGACCATTCGATTCAGCCTGCTCACAAATGTGTGATTTGCAGCAGAGTTTCGGGAGCCCCTGGGACATAAACAAGGGCCACCAGGACAGAATGTAGATCATCCAGGATAATTCAAACATGCATGGTTGCCCAGTGGGTTCTGCCCATGTTCTTCCTTTGGGACCTCACCTCCTCTCCCTGCCATTTCACTCACCGTGCCTGGCCCGTGTCATCACCCAAGGCTTCAGACCCCCTCTCTGCTCTTGGCCTCTGGTGGTCTTCTCTATCTTGGAATCACCTCCTTGAGGGCTGAAAGGGCCTCTGTAGGATGCTGTGTGCCCAGCACCCTCTTTTCTCCTGATAATTCTGTGCATGCCCAGCTAGAGTGGGAGCTGCCAGAGCTGATGGGCTCGGGGGTGGGCACACAGCCCAAGCTGACTCAGTGAGAGTCATTTCCAGGAACTAAGGGAAGAAGCTCAGTCCATCTCCAGTGCTGAGAGCTGTAGGTGGTGCGGGGGCTACGTTCCTCGCTCCTGGGCAGAAGAAGCCAGAGAAGAGTGAGATGGATGTGCTGAAAGACAGAGGCCGTGGAGGGCCTGTTTAAGGCTCACCGTGAGGTCCCTCCAGCATTTGGCCGGTCACCTCTTTCTTGGATTCTGGGAGATTCTCTGGTTACTTTCCAGTCTTTTTGCCTGTTTGCCGGTGCTAATTTGAGTCGGGTTTCTGAGGCTTCCCATCAAGAGAGTCCTGACTCATTCTGGTCTCTTTCTTCTTAATCCCATAGAACCCTGTGCCTCTTACTCAGTCCTCTCTTCCAAAAGCTCTAAAATTATGGTGGTATTGCCATATTAAATTAATTTATATACATTTTAGAAAACTTTAGGCTGAAGACTGGCTGGGAATATGATTTACAGTTGCTTAAGCAGGGAGGTTTCTGTCATCACAAACAAAAACGGAACCTCATTGCCTTGTCAATCGGTGTAGTTATTTGGGATATTTGCAACTATCCTAGTTCCTCTTCTTCCGGCCGCCTGGTAGGACTGCATTTCCCAGCTCCCTTGAGGTTGGGTGTGGCCACGTGATGCGCTTCGGCCAGTGAAATGTGAGCAGAAGACTCACGCGTCACTTCTGAGCGGCGGCTTTAGGACCCAGGGCCTGAGTCACCGCATCCCCAGCCCCGTGTAGAGCAGAGGCCCCCTCAGCCTGGGTTCCCGAGTGATTCTGATAAACAGGACGCCCCGCCCACCACCCTCCCACATCAGACGCACAGTGTGAACAAAGATGTTAACTCAGTTAAGCCAGCGAGACTGTGGGGTTGCTCGTTACTGCAGCATCCCCTAGCCTATCCTGCCTGACGGAGTCTGGGGCATCATCTGCTGTCAGTTCGTGATCTCCTCAGGAAGACCGGATTTGCCTTTATTCCAGTGCCTTTTCACAACAAACAATTATCTCTGTATTTGAGGCAACTTTGTATTCAATTGTGAACTTTAAGGACAGGAATGGATATCTTTTTTTGTTTTTCTTTTTTGCGGTACGCGGGCCTCTCACTGCTGTGGTCTCTCCCGTTGCGGAGCACAGGCTCCGGACGCGCAGGCTCAGCGGCCATGGCTCACGGGCCCAGCCGCTCCACGGCATGTGGGATCTTCCCGGACCGGGGCATCGGCAGGCGGACTCTCAACCACTGCGCCACCAGGGAAGCCCAAGAATGGATATCTTTCGTGTGACCCCACACCACCAGGAGTGAGGCCGTGCAGACAGTAGTAGGCACTTCATAATTGCTGGCTGAGGACTTCCCTGGTGGTACAGTGGTTAAGACTCTGCGCTTCCACTGCAGGGGACACGGGTTCAATCCCTGGTCGGGGAAGATCCCGCATGCTGCACGGCTCAGGGGGAAATAAATCATAATTGCTGACTGAAGAAGCTTAAGTGAGGATGAGAAGCCCAGGAGGAAGAAGACAGGGATGAAGGCTTTGCACACTCTGACCCTCATGAACCCCCCGTTGGACCTCGTCCTGAGAAGCCACATCCTGCATGATCCCCAGCGCACGGCCTGCATCTTTGTCTGAAATGCCGTCTGCTCAGCAGGCTCTCCAAACCCTCCGCATCCTTCAGAACCCAGGCTCAGGCCAGCTTCTTGGCCAAGCTTCCCTGGCCTGCTGGCCCTGAGAACCAGCCTCCCCTCAGCCCACAGTCTGTCCTGTGAGCCCCTGAGCTGGGCTGAGGGACCCCCAAGTGGGGAAAATCCTGCCTTTGTTGGCCAGGACTGGCTGTCCCCCTTAGGCTGGGAGCACACGTGGCCGCAGCCTCACAGCTCAAGGTCACCTGTGCTCGTTTCCCCCCTGAGGAAGGCACAAGCCCCGATGGCCCCCTCCTCAAAACAGAGCCACCTCGTTACTGTAAGCATTACACAGCTGCCTTGTGGCCTCTGGGCCCTTCAGTCAACTCTTCCACTGCAGCAGAATGATTTTTTTTTCTAGTCACTTCCCTGCCTGTAACCATTCTGGGGCCCCCATCGCCCGTAGGGCAACGTCCTCAGGCTCAGCCTGGCACTCGTGACCCTTCGTGCCTTGCCTCTGGGGCTCACCTGCCCATTCACCTGCTCACACAGCAGGTTCCAGCAACACCTGACCTGTTGCCGTTCCCCAAACAATCCACACAATCTCACGATGTTGCCCTTTGCCCATACGGCTCTTTCCACCGGGCTTTCTTACTTTCCTAATCCAGCTGGCAAACTCCCATTCAACCTTTGAAACCCAACTTAAGATCAAGGGTTGGTGTTTTTTTTTTTTTTCTGTAAAGGTCCAAATAGAAATATTTCAGGCTTTGTGGGCCATACAGCTTCTGTCATGATGACTCAACTCCGCCACTGTGGAAAGTACGTTCATACATAAACGAATGGTGCTGTGTTCCAACAAAATTTTATTTCCAGGAACACGTGGCAGGTGGGATAGTTTGCCCACCCCTGTTCAAGAGTCATCTCACAGATCTCCCCAGAAGACAGAGTTCAACCATGCCTTCTCGCAAAGCCCTCTGTACCTTCCACATTTTGTCATAATACAAACCCCGATTGTAATGATTCTACAGTTGTGATGATTAAATGGGATGGTGGTCACACCATCATCTCTCACCTCACCTGGGTTGCTGCAAGAGCCTCCTCATTGGTCTCCCAAGCCTCTGCCTTGCCCTTACAGTCTATTCCTACAGAACAGACACAGTTTGTTAAAAGGTAAGTCTGACAGGCCACTCCTGTGCTCAAAAACTTCCCGTGGCTCCCCATTTCCCTCAGAGCGAAAGCTAAAGTTTAGAAATTGTCCACAGTGTACTACAGGCCCTGATTTCCCTTCAGCCTCATTGCCAACTACGGAGCACAGGCTCCGGAGGTGCAGGCCCAGCGGCCATGGCTCACGGGCCCAGCCGCTCCGCGGCATGCGGGATCCTCCGGGACCGGGGCACGAACCCATGTCCCCTGCATCGGCAGGCAGACTCTTAACCACTGCGCCACCAGGGAAGCCCTTCCCAACTTTTTAATTATAAAAATGTTCAAACACACAGAAAATGGAAGGATGAATACAAAGGCACTCATATACACAACCCCAGATTCAACACACTAGGTTTTTTGAAAGTAAGATGGTAATATCATGACACTTCACCCAAAGACTTTAGCAAAACACACTCTATGTCTGACCTCTCTGTCTTATTGTCTGTCTTTCCCAACAAGACTGTGAACACTGTGACGGCAAGGATTTTGTCTATTTTCTTTGCTGTGGTTTCCTCAGCACCAAGAACACTGCCTGACACATAGTAGGTCCTCCTGCCGTGTAGGGAAAGAAAAGTCAAGACAGGTCTTGATTCTGGTTCTGCCTCTCGCTGACATGTGACTCTGTGAATCATTTCCCCTGACAGAATCTTGGTTTCTCATCTCTAAGGTGGAGATAATAGTACTACTTCTCAGGATCGTCGTGAGGATCAAACAAGGTAAAAGTGTAAAATTCACCGTGAGCATGTTCGTTAATTTCCAGCTAACTCTTTGAGGAGGGGACTTGGGTCGACTTTGGGCTCTGGGATGACTGTAGCTGCAGGGAGCACAGCCCCTCAAGAGAAGCTCTTTGGCTTGAACTGCTCCAAAGCGAAATCCAGCAGAAACTGAAAGGAGTACCTTCTCGGTGCTCACTTGCCCCCTCCCTTTCCACTGCTTGCTCATTCAGCGCTTCCTACCGACTCCGGATTCTTCATCTCTTGCTTTACCCACTCATTTAATAGTTTTCACCAGAAACACCCAAGGGAGGGGCACTCAACTTCATCAGGCCTTGAATCTATTGTATTATTTTCTTCTATTTATTACTTTCTTTCTACTCTATTTTATTAATTTCCTCTATGGTTCTTTTAGTGTTTCTAAAGATTGATCCAGATGATTGATCTCTCTTCCTTGGCCTTTTCTGCATTTCAGATTCAGTTGTGTGTCTGTGTTGCCAGACCTGCCTTGTAGACTCACCTTGAATACGGGAGACTATTTGCTGAAGAATGGGACTCATCCTGTTGAACCTCTGAGGTTTCCCAGGTCAGATTGCTCAGCAGTGGGTGGAATACCCGACCTTTTGCAAGCTCCCTGATAACCATTGCCCTAATTTCAATTGTTTGGGGGTGCGGAGGGCAAGATACATTTCACTGAGAATTCTGAGTCTTCTTCCCATTCTCTCAACTCAAAGCTGAAACTCCGAACAAAATTTTAATCTTAGTTTAAAGGAACAGTTTCTTCACCCGTAAAATATGAACAAGAGTAACTACAATCCCCAGATGATGGATGTGAAGTCAAGTTACTTTGTAACTGGCAAAGCTCTGTACAAATAGTACTTACTGTGGTTAGTTTTCTTAACTTGTCTAGATTCTTAACTAAATCTTGTCCCAGTTACATCGGCTGCCCCCAGTCTGGGCACTAATATCTTGGGACAGACAGGCAGAAATATTCTTCTATTCACAGGAATAACAAACAGAAACTACCCTTCCCATGCCAACAGAGAGCAGTTTGGACAATTTATCTAGATCTAGGGCTGGGGAATGATTAGGGGGAAGAAAATGCGTCTAACCAAGCCTGGCAGGCTGGACAGGGGACATGATCTGTTCAGGCAGAAGCAGATTTGTGGCTAAAACCCAGCCTCCTCCCTTCTATTTAATGCATTCTCAGCATTACTAATGATAACAACTGTCATTTATTTTTTAATATTTTTATTTATTTATTTGGCTGTCTCCAGTCTTTGTTCACGCGGGATCTTTAGTTGCAGCATGCGAACTCTTAGTTGTGGCATGTGAGATCTAGATCCCTGATCAGGGATGCAACCCAGGCCCCCTGCACAGGGAGCGCTGAGTCTTAACCACTGGACCAACCACCAGGGAAGTCCCACAACTGTCATTTATTGAAATCCCACTATGTGCAGGCAGGGGGACTAATTTATCTCTAGTCATCATAACAACCCCGTGAGGTATTACTGTGCTCACTCTCAGATGAGGAGTTCACAGAGACCAAGTCATTTGCCCAAGTTTCTACTAAAAGTGCTGCAATATTTCCTGAGATCGGCTTGGGGAAGGGCTGCCAGAAACCAAGGAATAATTTTTTTTTTTTACCATAACTAAGTATTTTTTGCTTATACTAAAAAATCATTGTTCAGCTGAAATCGAAATTTAATCCCGTATTTTTATTTGCTAAATCTGGCAACCTTAGCTTGGAGGTACCCGGCAAAATCAAAGCAGGTTCCTGCTTGTTATGCCCTAACAGATCTTTGTTGGTTTTGTTTTTGTCTTTACGAGCCGTCGTAAAAGGCAGGTTCAGACTTCAGGCCTCTGACCGTTTTAGTGGGCTGAGGGCGGAGAACGGTGAGACCCCTGCCCCCCATTAACATGTCTGCCAAGGAGCGGTAACGCGAACCTTCCGCCCCGCACAGACGTGGCCGCGCCCCGCCGCCGAGGATTGGCTCAGCCCAAAGCCCGGCCTCTCTCGGCCATGGGAGCCCCTTCCATTGGGCAGTTATAGAAGATGGCGGAGCCCCGCCCCTGCCTTCCTCTCGCGAAGCACAGACTTCGGTGACTGGCGGAGAGCCGTGGCCGGGTTGTCACGTGGCCCGGGGCGCGTCTGTTTGCGGAAGTAGAAGGAAGTAGAAGTGCTGAGTTAGCCGAGGTGAGTGACGGCGCGGGGAAGGCGGGGCCAGGGGCACCTTTCCCAAACCTTCTTCGTGTCCCAGACTCCTTGGACTTCACCCCGACCGTCCCGCAGGCTTCCCTCTTGTTCCCCGATTCCGAGGCATGTCCTCCATTAACCCTTTTTTGACCCCTAAATGCCCCCAGCTTCCACCCTTTGATCCCCAAGCGTCCCCAGCTCCCATCCTGTGACCGCTCTTGTCTCATCTCTAACTTGTGTTCCCTCAGGGACCCCAGCTGCGACCCTGGGTTCCCCCTTTTTCTTCCCTGTGCGTCTCTCCTCTATCCCGTGCCTCACGTTCTGAGTCAACCCCTTCCCGTCGTCCCCCGGCTCTCAGTGCCTCTTAGTGCCCCCAGCTTTCAGTCTGGTTCCCAATCATTGTTCCCAGCTTTCTTTCTGTGCCTTTCTAAGTGCTCCCGATTTTTCCGCCTCTGTGTGTTCCCACCCGATCCCCCACTGCATCTCTGTCTTCTGTGTCCCTCCATCTGTCTGCCCTGTTCTCCATCACTCTTCCCCATTTCTAACTCCCTGCTTCTCCCTGCTTATTGTCTCCCAGGTGCCTCCAGATTTCATCTGTGCCTACGCCCCCCATGCTCCCTCCTCTCCCATAGCCTAGTCACCCCAGAGTCTCCCAGTCCCCCAGTCCTGTGTCCACCTCCTGCTCCCACCGATGACCTGGAAGCTGGTGACAGGAAGTGTGTGACCCTTGTGACCATGTGACTGGAACGGGCAGGCCGGTGGGTGTGGGACAGGGAGGGCACAGGGCTCAGGGACCTGTGCACATGTTTTGTATGGACTACTCACACGACCTCAAATACCTTCCCTTCCCCTAAACTTCTGAGTCTTTCCCTTCACCTGCCCTCTTACCCACCCAACAGGATGTCAGGCAAGTTTGGTTTGGCACCACAGATGCTCCACCCTTGGGCTGAATGCAGTGTTTTTGTTATTGTCTCTGCCTTAAAATTTTCCTGGAGTTTGTAGACCATTTCCTGTCTGAGTCTCAGTTTCCTCATCTGTGACAGGGGGATTGTTATTTCCTGCCCTCCTCAGGCTGCCATGAGGTTCAAAATTTGAGAAAATGTAGAAGGCAAAGCTTTGTAACCAGCATGGCCCTGTGCAAATGCATGGGTTTGCTATTGTGTCATTGGCAGAAAAGGGAAAGGGACAGAATGAAAAATCAAGGAGGGAAAGACAAGTCTTGCATTTAGCATGTACAGATTTATTGACCATCTGCTATGAGTCAGGCTCTTTTCTGTGTTATTCTTACCGTTTATTCATTCATTCCTCATTTATTTCACAAATATTAGTGGACTCTTTGCTATATTCTAGGCTACCTTCATAGCCAATGTTACTCCCATTTAAATCAATAAGGAAGAGAGGGCAATTGAGTTGCCTGAGTTCACACCAACTGATGTGGTTGGAGCTAGAATCTGAAGAGAGTACTTTATAACACCAGAGCCTGTGGTGGGATTGCTCTGCTCTGTAAGGGTCACTACTGTTGTCTAAGTGCCCAGGGCACTTTTTCCCTTCCGTGGGTTACTTTCTTATTAAATGACAGTATCCTCAAAAGGGAATTTCCTTCTCACTCAGCAGAATGACATCACCGAGAGATAAAGGAAGGAGAAATTTAAATGCGGTGTGTGTGTGTGTGTCTGCGCGTATGTACTGGGTGTGTGTGTGGGAAGAGGTAGGGGCTGTAGTGAAGGGGAGGTCTTGTGTTACAAGCTTCACTTTATAGAATGTGGCTCCTGGGAGAGCATTTTAATAGGTCCGTGCCTTAAATGCCTCTTCTCTTTTTTTGTCCATCCTCATTTTTTTTGGTGATCTCATCCAGTGACATAGCTTTAAGTACCATCTCTACTCTGACTCCAACTTCCAAATTTATATCTCCAGTCCAGTCCAGACATTTTCGCTGAATGATAGACACACACATATTTGCTCCCTCAACATCTCAAACTTAGGAATTTCAAACTTAAAGTACTTAGACTTAAGCACCTGTATCCATCCCCTTCATCCCTTCCCTCACCCTCTACCAAAATCTGTCCCTCACACGCACTTTCCCATCTTTAGGAAATGGCAGTATTCTTTTGGTTGCTCTGGCTCAAGCTGTGAGATTATCCTTTTTTAAAAAAATACATTTATTTATTTAGTTATGGCTGCATTGGGTCTTCGTTGCTGCGTGTGGGCTTTCTCTAGTTGTGGCGAGCAGGGGCTACTTATCGCGATGGCTTCTCTTGTTGCAGAGCATGGGCTGTAGGCATACAGGCTTCAGTAGTCGTGGCGCACGGGCTCAGTTGCTCCGTGGCATGTGGGATCTTCCCGGAACAGGGCTCAAACCCGTGTCCCCTGCATTGGCAGGTGGTTTCTTAACCACTGCGCCACCAGGGAAGACCTGTGAGATTATCCTTGATGCCTCTCTACACCCCGCATCCAGCCAGAGTTAAGATCACTCCTTTGCTCTAAGCCCTGTAATAGCTTCTCCTCTCAATGTACCTGCCTGGCTCCCTGTTACCTCTCTGACCTTACTGGCTTCCTTGCTGTTCCTGGAACTCACCAGGCATGGTCCAGCCTCAGGGCCTTTGCACATGCTCTTCCCTCTGCTTGGAAAACTCTCCACCTACATACCCATTTGACTTTTGCCCTCATTTCTTTTAAGTCTTTATTCAAGGTCAAGTTCTTGGTGAGGACTTGTTCACCCTATCTAAAATTTTAATCTCCACATGGACACTTCCTGTCTCCCTTCTTTCATTTATTTTTCTCCTTGGCATCTAATCTGAAACTCTGTCTTTATTTTGCCTATTTGTCTTCTTTGTTACAGCCCCCTCTAAAATAGAAGTTCTAGGAGGGCAGGGATTTAATCTGTTCTGTTCACTAGTGTGTTCTCAGCAGTTGTAACAGTGCCTTCCACAGGATTGGTCCTTGGTAAATATTTCTAGAGTGGATCGTAAAATGGTCACCCTGTATCATGCCACCAGCCCCCAAATGTCCTAAAGTCATTGGGGTCTCCCGTGCTGGGGAACTCCAGCAGCAGTTCTGGGCAGTTTGCTTCCAGCTGTGGTCCAGCTAAACAAAGTGGGGGAAAGAGACACCTTTTCCTTTTCGGAAAGGCCGTTTTGCTCTGGCCCATGTGAACGGCGGTGCACTGTTCCGCGAGAGCCTTGGCTTTGGCACGCGGGGGTCTGCACATCAGGCCTCACTCAGCCACATTCCATGCGGGATTCCTCCTGAAGGCCGCTTGGGGATTACGAGCTGGGGCTCTGGATTCCAACTAACTGGGTTCAGATCCTGGCAAGTTACATCACCTCCTGTGCCTCAGTTCCCTGTGTGGAACATGGGAAGAAGTATGCCTTCTCTTATGAGTGTTCTGAGGAATAAATATGATCGTTACCCCCAAACTTGGTGAGGCATCTGGTGCTCAGTGGGCACTGGATGGATGGGGCAGTGTTGTTGGGTGCGAGGTGACAGGAGCCAGCCCTCCCCCATTCCTCGATGGCTTAGGGAAGAGTCTGGGAAGAGCTGAGGTCAGGGTGAGCATCTGGAGGGATGTTTTGTTTGGAGGCAGCCTTGGAGGCCCAGACGCTCGGACGAGAGGTAGAAATGCCGTTTCACCTGATGCCTACATTCATCCTGTCTTTCCTCGTGCACTAATTGAGCGCCTGCGTGCTCCGTGCAGGCTCTCTGCTAGCGCTGTCAGGAGTCCGAGGAAGAAGGCGTGAGTCCAGTCGCCAGGCAACACCTCCCATTTCCTCTCTCTGGGCCTTGTTGCCCCGTATGCCAAACAGGGATAGCGATCGCACTGTCCCTGTCTCATGGGCATTTGTGAGCTTTGAGGCAGCTGACAGACGTGAAAACCCCCTGCCAGCCATAAAGCGAGGTGGCCTTGTGAGAGGATGTGCCGTGGGCCAGCATGCAGTGATGCGCTCGTGGGCTGGGAGGTGCGGATGGCAAGCGCTGCAGGAAGGAAGTCCGCGGGGGTCAGGGGAGGCGGAGCGCTCTCATCTGACCCTGTGTTCTCAGCCTGTCCTGCCAGGGCAGGGCACGGGGTGACGTCGGCTGCACCGGAGGCTGTCCTGTGCCAGTCGTTCCAATCATGGGACATCCTGTCATAAGCAGCTGGGGCTCACAAAGCCTGATTTCCAACTCAAGCAGTTCTGTGTGTGCTTCCAGAATCCCCATGTGGCCCGTCCCGTGAGGTCAGCCACCTGGCCCGGCTGTCCTGGCACGCACCTCCTGAGCGGCCACCCTGCCCCTCTGGCCCAGCAGCGAGCTTGACGAGTTCCCTGTCTGGAGTATGAATGAGCTCAGCTTCAAGGACCGAATTTTCCAGATCAAAGCCCAGCAGGTGCCCCGTAAGGGATGCCCTGTGCTGGGGTGAGCTCCTGGGCATTTCTGTTGTGGTCAGAGTGGCTGAGGAATGGGACATGTGGTGTGTTACCACCGCACAGGGTGAAGAGAGGAGGGAGGGAGGGGTGCCTCAGAGGTGCTGGCCCCCCGGGGCCTCCAGTTGGTTTATTCATTTGTTCTCATTCATTCACCAAACATTTACGTTATGCCCACTGTGAGACGGGAACAGCATGCCAGGTGCTTGGATAAACCCATAAAGGGGGGATGGGCCACCTCCCCCCAGCCAGCAGGTACGGCATCACCATCCCAGGCTAAGTGGTCAGTGGGCGTGCACTGGGCGGGGTGGGGCACGGAGGAAGGCACACGTGCGCCTGGGGCTGGGAGGAGGGGAGGCGCAGGGTGTGATTCTTGAAGGAGCTGGCACGTAAACTGAGTCCTGAAGGATGAGAAGGGGTTTATTCATCTGTCTGACAGCCCTTTCTTGAAAGCAGGTTCTGGGGCAGGTGAAGACGGCAGGGAGGACAGTCCAGGCAGGGGACGGGGATGGGTAGGGGGTGGGGGGAGGGGTGCAGGTGGGGTCGTGTGCGCAGGGACCCTCCACGCTCCGAGTGGCAGCTGCCCCCCAGCCCAGCGCCCATCCCTGCAGCTATGCCGGAAAGAACTTGGGCTCCAGGGTCAGAGGTGGCGGGGACAGGAGGAAGGGGACAGAAACGAGGCCAGCCTGTTACAGTCGGTCCAGGATGTGGCCCAGGGTTTTCATTTCCTTTCTTCCACCTCGTGATGACAGTGGCCACTGTTTGTGTGCCCAAAGTGGCCAGCGTCCCACTTTCCCTCCACTGTGTCATTCATCCTCACGCCTACCCTGGAAGGCTGGAGGAGGGCCAGGCCTGTCCTTTCTGGGGCCAGGCTGCTGTCGGTGTGTGTGTAGGGCACCCTCGCCACCAGCCCTGGGGACCCTGAGGAGGGAGGCTCTCCTCTGGGGCAGGGCATCTGCCTTCCATCCAGCTGGACCCTCACGGTGACTCTCCTCCTTAACCCAGGTGGGCCGTGGGCGCTGGTTGCTCCCGACTCCCCAGCTCCCTGTGAGCGCCTCTCCCGGTGCTGCGGCCTGCCCTCTGGGAAGCCTCTGTGCTGCTTTTCTAAGCCAGGCCTGACCCGCCCACGCCCCCTGACTCCCCACATGCAGGCCCCAGAGGCTCAGCCTACACTCCCACTTTCTTGTTTTCTTTTTTTCAATTTATTTTTATTTTTGGCTGTATTGGGTCTTCACTGCTGTGCGCAGCTTTCTCTAGTTGTAGCGAGCGGGGGATGCTCTTCCTTGCTGTGCGCGGGCTTCTCATTGCGGTGGGTTCTCTTTGCTGCGGAGCACAGGCTCTAGGCGCTCGGGTTTCAGTAGTTGTGGCACCTGGGCTCAGTAGTTGTGGCTTGTGGGCTCTAGAGCACAGGCTCAGTAGTTGTGGTGCACGGGCTTAGTTGCTCCACGGCATGTGGGATCTTCCCGGACCAGGGCTCAAACCCGCGTCCCCTGCGTTGGCTGGCGGATTCTTAACCACTGCGCCACCAGGGAAGCCCACTCCCACTTTCTTTAAAAAATATAATAGGGCTTGGGCTTCCCTGGTGGCACAGTGGTTGAGAGTCCGCCTGCCGATGCAGGGGACAAGGGTTTGTGCCCCGGTCCAGGAAGATCCCACATGCCGCGGAGCGGCTGGGCCTGTGAGCCATGGCCGCTGGGCCTGCGCGTCCGGAGCCTGTGCTCCGCAACGGAAGAGGCCACAGCAGTGAGAGCCCCGCGCACCACAAAAAATTAAAAAAATAAAATAAAAAATATAATAATTTTCTATACCATTTGGAAAATAGGGGAAAGAAAAAGAAATTGCCCATAAACCTAATACTCTCATCTACCCTTAGTATTTTGGCATGTTTTCTATCAGTTTTTTTTTTTTTTTGCAGTGGCTTTGCAGGCCGAGCTCGCAGCCCAGAACAGCACAGGGAGCATCATGGACTCATTGCCACCGAGCCTATAACGACGCCACGTGCTTTCCCTGAGTTGTTACCGCCTTCTCAGCAGTGGCCTTTAGTGAGCACACGGTGTCTGGGGGGTAACATGTCATAACTTACAATTCCCCTAATGCTGGCTATTGAAGCTGCTTCCATTTCTGTGTCGAAACGAAATTGTTATAAAGCATATTGCCGTGCATGCCATGTGTTCTGTTTTGGGGGAATTCTTTTCCGGATACCAAGTCCCATGCCTTCTCTTGGGGACCCAGCCCCTCTCCCCTGGCTGTGGGGAAAGGCGCAGGTACCCAGCTCCTCTGTCCTTTCAGCTCCCAAGTGTGGAAGAAAGAAGGACCTTGACATAGGTCTAAGCATCCTCATGAACGTTCTCATTTAATCCTCACCGCACGTGAGAGGTGAGCGTTGTCCTCGTTTTAAAGGAGGAGAAACTGACTGTCACAATCTGCTCACACCACATCAAAAAAGGAAAGACATTACAAAGCTTCACAGCGTTTTCAAAGCTCTTCAGTCATGGTCTCTAAGCCTCAGTTTCCTTATCTGTAAAAGGGGGTGATGGAACTAAAGAGGGCTAATATTTGTTGAAAGTTACTATCTGCCAGGTACTGTTACTAGGCACTGTTGTGATCCCCGTGTTACAGTTGAGGAAACTGACTCAGAGAGGTTAAGTAACTTGCCCAAGGTCACACAGCTGGTCAGTGGTGAGGCTGGGATTTGAATGCAGTTTTTTTTTTTTTTTTTGCTGTACGCGGGCCTCTCACTGTTGTGGCTTCTCCCGTTGCGGAGCACAGGCTCCGGACACGCAGGCTCAGCAGCCATGGCTCACGGGTCCAGCTGCTCCGCGTTATGTGGGATCTTCCCGGACTGGGGCACGAACCCTTGTCCCCTGCATTGGCAGACGGACTCGCAACCACTGCGCCACCAGGGAAGCCCTTGAATGCAGTTTTGCTCCCAAGCTGCATGGTGTGCTTTGGCCATCTGCCTCCTACAGTTTGTGAGAATTAAATGAGACAGTTACGTGCAGTGCTTAGCTCAGGGCCTGCTACCTAGTAAGTGCTTAGTAAACGTCTCCTGGTGTGATGATTATTGTTGACGCTTACTGCCTTTTTAGATGATCCTTTGTAGGCCTCTTGCTTTTCCTTTCATCCCTAACGTCGCTCCTCCCTCCACCCACAGGCCAGGGTATGACTAGTATCCACTCACATGTCCACGCTCTCCCGCGCTGCCCACACTCGCACGCTCTGGCCTGCAGCTGACCTGCTCTTTTGGCAGGTGACATCCTGGCTCCGAGGCAGGGGTGGCCTCCAGCCAGTTGTCATGCAGCTTTGGTGGCACTGCCTGAGGAAGGTAGTGTGCTTTCTGGGAACCCAGGAAATAACAAGGCATCTGATTCTGTTACCCAAACTGGGGACAGTTTCCATAGCAGAAACTGTGACCCTGTGGGTAGGAAACAAAATTTCCACCCAAACCTATGGCAGTGTTTCTAAGTCTTTACGTTCATGTTCATTTCCGAGGGGCTGCTCTGGCGTTCTCTCAGAGCTCTTTGGGAAGCCCGTGGTAGCAGGCGCCAAAGGTTTTAGACAAATGCCCCCGATGGAGTGTGAGATGACCCTGGTCCCTTTGTGGCGTCCAGTAGAGAGGGGACACTGGTTTTGTTTGTGGAATTCAAATGACCAGTGCTAAGCTCTTTGAGTTCCCAAAAGTTAACTCCATACTTTACAGAGTGAGAACACCCCGTTTGCACAGGGCAGTGTCACCCATCACGTGCGTTCATGTCTGCCATCTCCTTTGATCACAGCAGCCCCGCACTGCAGATGAGGAAACGGAGTCTCTTTTGGGGAAACTGCGTCAGGGGGCAGGACAGTGCTGGTCACCTGTGCACAGTGGCAGCCCTGGAACTTCTCATCAACCCTTCTTCCCTCCCACTCAGTGCTGTTTCTCTCTCTTTCCCCTCCTTTCCAGGTCCCTCCAGGCCCAGAATCTGGGGAGCAGTGCTGGTGGGGAGTCACCTGGGTGCCCGTGCAGGAAACCGCCGTGTGAGGTGAGGTGCGCATGGGAGACCGAGCCCGGCTGACCAGAGACCCCGTTTTCTTCCAGACTGAGGGGGAAGGTGGCGGGGCCTCCCCGCCGGCCCCACGGAGGATGCAGTTCTTTGGCCGCCTGGTCAGCACCCTCAGCGGCGTCACCAACTTGTTCTCCAACCCATTCCGGGTGAAGGAGGTGGCCGTGGCGGACTACAGCTCGAGCGGCCGGGTCCGGGAAGAAAGGCAGCTGTGTCTGTTCCAGAACGCTCCCAGTCGCACGTGGGACTGCATCCTGGTCAACCCCAGGAACCCCCAGAGTGGATTCCGGTGGGTGATGGTCCGTTGCCCCACACACACTTCTCTCCTTTGACTCCTCCCAGGTCTCAGCCTGGAGGTCCCTTGGGCGAGAGCAGCTTCTTCAGGTTGACATCTTAGGGGTCTGTTGGGGGTGGGGCTGCTTTTAAAACGGAGGGAGGGGCTTCCTGGACTCGACACCTTCCAGCCCATCAGGGTCCCGGCAGCAGGGGCTGGGGCTGGAGGACTGTTGCCTCCCTCGAGGCTTGACCCGTACAGATGGAGGGAGGGAGGAAGGATGGGGAAGCCGAGAAGGTCAAGTCGGGGAAGGCCCAGGGATCACCTGTAGCCCTGGGTCCTTAAGGCGGCGTGACTGTCCTTGTAGGGGCTGGCTGGCCGACGTTTGTTCAGGGGAGCCTGCAAGGGGTGGACAGCTGCTCTTCTCAGGGCATGCTGGGCCCCCCTCCGTGGGCTAGAGGAACGTCTAGGAATCCAGGACAGGGCTGAGGAAACTGAGCAGCTGCAGGGCCGGTTGGGAAAAGGGGGGAGGAGTGACCAAGGACCCCAAATGCAGGGTCCAGGGAGCTTGGCAGACCAGGGCTGAGTTGGGCTACGGCTGACGGTCCTGCTTCATTCGTTCACCCATCTGGCTGTCCTGTCGTCCAGGGAGTGAGCTGGGAGGCGCGGATGGAGGATGGAGGGTGGGAGGCTGGAGCAGAGGTTCTGAAGAGCTGCAGAAATGGTGATGCCAAGGCCTGGGAGTCGCTGGGAGTGAGGGCTGTTGGGGGGATGGGGGCACTGTGCCAGCGCCCTGGGCTTTTCACTGGGGGTAGTCATCGTGGGGGCTTCTCCACTGCTCTGAACACCCTGCGCTTTGTGGAGAGAAGGCTTGGTGTACTGGACTTCCTCTTCAGGGGGCCGAGGTCCTGTCTTTTAAGTCTCCTCTTTTACTTGCCTGGAGGGCTTTGTCCCCAAAGTACTTAAGTGTGTTGGACGGAGGTGTGAGGGTCCTGCTTCCAGCCTCCAGGTAGAGGTGCTCCTGTCCTGTAACTGCAGAGCTTCCGGCTGGGGGAGGGGATCAGGGTCTTCTGAATCCTCAGGTTTTATTCCCTAAGGCCTGGGAGTCCCACAACACCCCTGTGGGTGGAGAGTTGGACGCTGGCTGATACAGACGGCATCAATGATAGTATCGCGTTATATTAGTGCATGTGTGAGGTGCTGGTCTAACTGTTAGCTCCCTCTGTCCTCACCACAGTCCCCAGAGGTAGGGCTATTATTGACCCCTTCTTACAGAGGAGGAAACAAAGCTCAAAGAAGTTAAGTAACTTGCCTGAGGTCACAAAGCCACTCATAGCAGAGCTGGGGTACAGACATCCTGGCTCCAGAGCCCACCTCTTCCTTTTCCTCCAGGCGGGCCGCTTTGCAGCGTGATGAGCTGGGCCCATCCTGGGCCCCCAGCCTGACATATGGTCCAGGCGCCTGGCTCTTCTGGGGTGAGCCCCGTGGTGGTCACTTGTAGCACCGCCGTGTACATTGTGATAACGTCCATACTTCTCTTCCTGGTACGAGTTAATCATTTACTGCTGACATTGATTTGTGACATAATGCTGTTTGATGAAGCCCGCCAGCCCCTCGCTGGTATCGCAGCAGAAGCAGGGCTGCACATCCCAGGAATCCTGGGAGGAATGATCAAAGCGTGTGTGACACGTGATCTTTACTTCTCGAAAGGCGACTGACTGTTGATGCCCTCTGTGCTGGGACTTTGCCTGGACACACACCCTAAGGTTTGCCCGTTCACTGTTTATCCAGCCCACAGCCCATCTCCACCAGTGGCAGGTCTCTGCCCTCGAGGGGCTCAGGCAGTAGCCAGAAAAGGTGGATCAGGACCCGGCATTCAGTGGGGTCAATGTGGGGTACATGGGCTTGTGTCAGACTCATGTTCCCCGGACAGACCTTCACTCTTTACACGTTTTCTTTGCCTTTGTTTTTCCATCTGCTAAGAATGCTCTTCCTGCACTCCTTGGCCTGCGACTCATGTGTCCCTGCTCTGTGAGCCTGTGCTCACCCCTCTGTTCTCCCTCAGCAGTGTCTGTACCTTTGTCCGCCCCTCTTGCCACGGATTGCCACATGTCTGTTTGCACATCTGTCTCCCCCACCAGACCACAGAGCTCTGGAAGGACAGGGCCTGGGTCTGAGTCAGTATTCCATTGTATGGAATGTACCACATCTTCTTCATCCATTCATCTGTTGATGGACGCTTAGGTTGCTTCCATATCTTAGCAATTGTAAATAATGTTGCCATGAACATTGGGGTGCATGTATCTTTTTATTTACTTACTTATTTATTTATTTGGCTGTGTTGGGTCTTTCTTGCTGCACATGGGCTTTCTCTAGTTGCAGCAAGCGGGGGCTACTCTTCCTTGTGGTGCTCAGGCTTCTCGTTGCAGTGGCTTCTCTTGTTGCGGAGCACGGGCTCTAGGTGCACGGGCTCAGTAGTTGTGGCTCGCGGGCTCTAGAGCGCAGGCTCAGCAGCTGTGGCGCACAGGCTTAGTTGCATGCGGCATGTGGGATCTTCCCGGACCAGGGCTCGAACCCGTGTCCCCTGCATTAGCAGGCGGATTCTTAACCACTGTGCCACCAGGGAAGTCGGATATTTTTCTATCTTATCTTCTAGAAGCTTTATTGTTTTGCTTTTACAACTAGGTTGATAATCTACCTGGAATTTTTTTTTTTTAATGTATGGTGTGAAATAGGACTCAAGTTTCTTTTTCTTGTTTTTCAGCTGGAGATTCAGTTTTCCCAGGACCTTTTATCACAAACTGTGCTTTTCCACTGCTCTAGAATGCCATTGGACATAAATCCAGGCGTCCCTCCCTGTAGGAATGAATTCGTTTCTAGTCACTGTTCTATTTTTCTTTTCTTGCACCAATACAATGCTGCCTTGTAACTTCATAATAAATCTTGATATCTGGTAGAACAAGTTCTCACTTCCTTCTTCTTCAAGATTATCTTGGCTATTCTCAACTCTTTGCATTTTTATGGGACAAAGAAGTTCCACCCACAAAAGAAACAAGCAAAGAAAGAAAGAAACAAAGCCTCTGCTCTTGAGAGTTAAGATTGGTGTTGCACTGACTCTATAGATCAGTTCAGTAAGAATTGACAACTTGGTGGCGCAGTGGTTGAGAGTCCGCCTGCCGATGCTGGGGACATGGGTTCGTGCCCCGGTCCGGGAAGATCCCACATGCCGCGGAGGGGCTGGGCCCGTGAAACATGGCCGCTGAGCCTGCGCGTCCAGAGCCTGTGCTCCACAACGGGAGAGGCCACAGCAGTGAGAGGCCCGCGTACCGCAAAAAAAAAAAAAAAAAAAAAAGAGTTGACAACTTAATACTGTCTAGTCTTCCAGACTATAAAACCTGAAATACCCTCCCACTTATTTAGGTTTTCTTTAATTTCTCTCAATAATTCTTTGTAGTTTTCTGCACATTCGTTTTGGACATATTTTGTTAGGTTTATTCCTAGTGTTTGACATAATAATTTAATAAATAAATGATATTTATTAAAGTTTAATTTTCTACCTGTTTGTTGTTGTATAGCCAGGCAGTTGATCTTTTGTATATTCATCTTGTGTTCAGCAACCTTGCTAAACTCATTTATTAGTTCTAATAATTTATCTGTAGGACTTTTTGGGTTTTCTGAGAACATAATCATATCATCATGAACATAATGACAGTTTTTGCTTCTTCCTTTCCAATCCTTATACTTATTATTTATTTTTCTTGCCATGCTGCACTGGTAAGAATGATGAGTACAATGGTGACGCAAGCATCCTTATCTCATTCCTGTCTCAAGAGGGAAAGCTTCAACATCATACCATTAAGCATGATGTTTGTTCTAAGTTTTTTGCAGATACCGTCTGTTGCATTAAGGATATTCCTTTTTATTCTCGGTTTTCTAAGAGCTTCCTTTTTTAAAAATTCATGAATGGGTGTTGTATATTATCAAATGCTCATACTGAAACAATTGAGATTTGCATGTATTAGCTCATTAGTTTCTCCTTTATTTTGTCAGTGTGGTGAATTATACATTGACTGGGTGATTGGTTGGTTTTGAAACGTTAATGCAGCCATACATTCTGGGAATAAATCTCTCCTTGTCACGATGTAGCATCCCTTTTGTATATTGCTAGATCAAATCAAATATTTGTTTAGGATTTTCAGCACTATGTTTATGAGAGATATTATCCTGTAATTTTCTTTTTAAAAAACATTCTTATCAGGTTTTGGTGTCAGCTTTAACTGGCTGATAAAAAAAGTTGAGAAGTAATCCTTCTCCTATTTTCTGAAAATTGTTTAAGATTGATATTACTACTTTCTTAAATGTCTGGAAGAATTCATGGGTGAAGCCATCTGAGCCTGGAGTTTCCTTTGTGTGAAGCTTTTCAATATGTATTCAATTCTTTAATAGATACCAGACTACCAGATTTTCTCCTTCTTCTTGTGTCAGTTTTGGTATGTTGTGTTTTCAAGAAATGTCAAGTTCATTGACATAAAGTTGTTCATAATGTCCTCTTTTATTCTTTTTAACATCTGAAGAATCTGAAAAGATGGTACTTCGGGTTTTCTGTATTTCTCATTGAGTTTTGTTAGGGGTTTATTGATTTTTTAAAGTCTTTTCAAAGAACCAACTTTTGACCATGTTTAAGCCAAATGCTGCTGTATGTATACTAATGCCATTTCCCCTGTCCATGAGCTGTTTTATTCATGTTTAAGTAGTTAAAAATTGCAACATGCACCCTTGACTTACTACAGTCTAACCTTTTTAAAAAATATTTTAATTTAATTTATTTATTTGGCTGCTTTGGGTCTTGGTTGGAGCCTGTGGAATCTTCGTTGCCCTGTGTGGGATCCTTTTTTTTTTTTTAGTTGCGGCACGAGGGCTCTTTAGCTGCGGCATGTGAACTCTTAGTTGCAGCATGTGGGATCTAGTTCCCTGACCAGGGATGGAACCCAGCCCCCCTGCACTGGGAACGCAGAGTCTTAGCCCTGGACCACCAAGGAAGTCCCACAGTCTACCTTAAATTGGTACTTTGACACTTCCCTGACAATGCAGAAACCTTTGAATATTTCAATTCCATTTATCCATCTCATCAACTTTTTGTGATGTATTTTCATTTTAATTAAATATATATGTAAATATTTCTATCAGTATACCCCCAAACATTTTTATTGTTCTTAGAAACAGTCAATTCAGGGAATTCCCTGGCCGTCCACTGGATAGGACTCCATGCTTTCACTGCTGAGGGCCCAGGTTCAATCCCTGGTCAGGGAACTAAGATCCCACAAGCTGTGTGGCATGGCCAAAAAAAAAAACCCAAAACACAGTCAGTTTAGATTTGCCCACATAATACCTTTTCCAGTGTTCTTTATTCTTTCCTGCATTATGTTGCTTCCATCTGAGATAGTTTTCTTTCTGCTTAAGTCTCTTAGTGCAAGTCTGCTGACAGTGGATTCTCTGTTTTTCTGTCTCTAAAAATGACTATATTTTACCTTTATTCTTTTATTTTAAACTGAATAAAAACATGGGGCTTCCCTCAGTTCCCTGAGTAAAAATGTGGGGCATACCTCAGTGTGCTTCCCTTTTCTCAAAATCCTGGCCCGCTATGCCTTGCCTGCGTTTGGTTCTCTCCAGAACCTTCAAATATTTGTTTGAATTTAATCCTGCCTTTATATTTGTTTTCACGAGGAAGGCTAGTCTGGTACAAACTCCTCTGTCATAGCCAGAAGTGGAAGTTCATCTCACAAAGTTGATATGTGATGTTTGCATTGTCATCGAGTCAAGGTAGTTCCCAAATTTTACCGTGACTTCTTGTTTGAACCGTAGATAATTTGTATGTATCTTGGTTAATTTGTAAACATATGGGAAATTTTTCGTTATCTTTTTGTTATCGATTTCTAGCTTAATTGCATCATGGTTGGAGAACATAGTCTAAATATTTTCAGGTCTTTGAAATTTGTTTAGATTTGCTTTATGGCCCAGCATGGGACCAATATTTATAATTTTGTGTGTGTGTGTTTCAGAAGCATGTGTATTCTGTACTTGATGGGAATAGTGCTTTATATATGTCTGTTAGGTCAAGTTTATTAATTGTTCTATATCCAATAGGGATTTTTTTTTTTTTTTGCTCTGCTTTTTGTGTAAGAAACTAGTAGAATATGTTAAAATCTATCAGTGTGACTGTGGATTTGTCTAGTTCTCTTAATTCTGTCAAGTTTGACTTTATTTTGGAGTTTTATTATTAGATACATAATTATCATATTTTCCTAGTGAATTGAAACTGTTATCATTACAAATTGTCCCTCTTTGTGTCCAGCAATGCTTTTTACCTTAAGCTTTACTTTTTCTAATATTAATATAGCTTCACCAGGTTTCTCTTGGTTAGTATTTATATATTTCCTTATAATTTTAATCTTGTAAAGAATATGTAGTTGTCTTTTCTTTTCCCTGTTATCCAGTCTGTTATTTCTTATATTTATTTGGAACATTTAGTCTATTTATACTTCATGTAATTCTGATATATTTGGGTTTAAATCTACTGTCTTACTGTTTGCTTTTTTTTTTGGTTATTCTTCCACCTATTTTCTTTTCTTTATTCCTTTCTTTCTTGTCTTCTTTTTATTTTTTGGTTTTTGTTTTGTTTTGTTTTAGCTTTATTGAGATGCAATTTACAAAAAATAAAATTTACCAATTTTAAGTGTATCATTCAATGGATCTTGATAAAGGTACACACTCATGTAACCATCACCACAATACAGATGCACAACTTCTTTGTTATCCCCCAAATTTCCTCCGTGCTCCTTTGTAGTAATGCCTCTGCACCCACCACAGCCCTTAGCAAACACTGATCTACTTTTTTTTTTTAATAAATTTATTTATTTTTGTTTTTGGCTGTGTTGTGTCTTCATTGCTGCGCAGAGGCCTTCTCTAGTTGTAGCGAATGGGTGCTACTCTTAGTTGCGGTGCGTGGGTTTCTCACTGCGGTGGCTTCTCTTCTTGTGGAGCACAGGCTCTAGGCACGTGGGCCTCAGTAATTGTGGCTCACGGGCTCCAGAGCACAGGCTCGGTAGTCGTGGCGCATGGGCTTAGTTGCTCCACGGCATGTGGAATCTTCCCGGACCAGGGCTTGAACCCGTGTCCCCTGCATTGGCAGGCGGATTCCCAACCACTTTGCCACCAAGGAAGCCCCAACACTGATCTACTTTCTACCCCTATAGTTTTATCTTTTAATCATACAGCATGTAGTCTTATGAATCAGAGTTTTTTCCCTTGGCATAATGCTTTTGCAATTTATGATTAAATGTTTTCTTATTATTCTATTTTTCCGCCTCTATTAGCTTGGAAATTTATACTCTATTATTATCTTTTAATGATAGCTTTTGGGAGGTAGTTCTCCTTGGGTCTCTTGTGTTTCTGTACATCTTACAAGCAGAGGCTCTGACTAGTTTTGTTCCGTACTGTCTTTACAAGCATGTTTGTATTGTGAACAGCCTTGGAAGATAGAGGTAGAGTCTATCTCTAGAGCAAAGGGTAGGTTTGCTTACTCTTCTATATAATAAAGATAATATTTTCCTCCAGAGCAAAGATTAGACAGATTTTCTCACTGATGATTATAACAGATTCAAGTTCCCTATGCTCAGGGTTTCTGTCTTCTAATGCAACATGAGCAGGTGTCACCTGACCC
Organism: Tursiops truncatus; assembly: GCF_011762595.2. Lineage (NCBI taxonomy): Eukaryota > Metazoa > Chordata > Mammalia > Artiodactyla > Delphinidae > Tursiops > Tursiops truncatus. The sequence continues at coordinate 10,012,721 of NC_047044.1, forward strand.
TCTTCATGTCACCCTCTGGGAAATGGATCCCAGGGAATAGGCGCAAGTGCTGATACTCTGGCACAAATGCTACTGCTGTGAGTAATAAATTGCCCTTTGTCCTTCATCCAGGAACCTTGTGTCTTCTGCCAGCATCCATGAAACTGTGTCAGGCTAACTTGTTAGTTTGCAAGTAGGGTAAAATCTGAAACCCTTCACAGTTCTTTTATTTATTTATTTACTTATTTATTTAACATCTTTATTGGAGTATAATAGCTTTACAATGGTGTGTTAGTTTCTGCTTTATAACAAAGTGAATCAGTTATACATATGCATATGTTCCCGTATCTCCTCCCTCTTGCGTCTCCCTCCCTCCCACCCTTCCTATCCCACCCCTCCAGGTGGTCACAAAGCACCGAGCTGATCTCCCTGTGCTATGTGGCTGCTTCCCACTAGCTATCTATTTTACGTTTGGTAGTGTATATATGCCCATGCCACTCTCTCACTTTGTCACAGCTTACCCTTCCCCCTTCCCATATCCTCAAGTCCATTCTCTAGTAGTTCTGTGTCTTTATTCCCATCTTACCCCTAGGTTCTTCAGGACCTTTTTTTTTTTCCCTTAGATTCCATATATATGTGTTAGCATACGGTATTTGTTTTTCTCTTTCTGACTTAACTTCACTCTGTATGACAGACTCTAGGTCCATCCACCTCACTACAAATAACTCAATTTCGTTTCTTTTTACGGCTGAGTAATATACCATTGTATATATGTGCCACATCTTCTTTATCCATTCATCTGTTGATGGACACTTAGGTTGCTTCCATGTCCTGGCTATTGTAAATAGACCTGCAATGAACATTTTGGTACATGACTCTTTTTGAATTATGGTTTTCTCAGGGTATATGCCCAGTAGTGGGATTGCTGGGTCGTGTGGTACCCTTCACAGTTCTTGATAGAACCCTAGAGATTGTAACACACATCCTTGGCCTTACTGAGGTATAATTGGTACTTTGGCCTCTTCCAGAACAATACAAGGGTCTTAGAACCCTTTAACTCCATTTATCCCACTCCAGACTTCTATGCCATGTATTGTTTTTTATTAATATTTTTATTTTAAACCCAACAAGGCATTATACTGTCAATATTTATTTAGATTCACTCACATATTTACCATTTTCATGGTGCTTAATTTTTTTCCTGCATCTTTGACCATCCATCTAGGATCAACTTTCTTCTACCAGAAGAAAATCCTTTTGTATTTCCTTTTATTTGAGTCTGCTAATGTCACAGTCAGTCAGACTGTCTCTCTGGTGCATTTGTTTGTTTGACTAGTGAAATATTTTAATTTCAACGTCATACTTGAAGTTTTTTTTTTTTTTTTTTTCTGGGTGTAGAATTCTCCATGGCATTTATTTTCTTTTAGCCCTTTAAGGATGTCATCTCATTATCTCTGGCTTCCATTGTTGAGTTTCATTGTTGAGTCTGATGGTTGCCCTCTGAAAACATTTTTTCTCTTCGCTTTTTTTTTTTTTTTTTTTTGTAGTACGCGGGCCTCTCACTGTCGTGGCCTCTCCCGTTGCGGAGCACAGGCTCTGGACGCGCAGACTCAGCGGCCATGGCTCACGGGCCCAGCCGCTCCGCAGCCTGTGGGATCTTCCCGGACCGGGGCACGAACCCGCGTCCCCTGCATCGGCAGGCGGACTCCCAACCACTGCGCCACCAGGGAAGCCCTCTCTTTGCCATTTTTAATGTTTTCTCTTTGTGTTTTGTTTTCAGCAGTTGTTACGTGGCACATGTGTCAGTTATTGCTACGTTACAATATGTTGACCAACATGTGTCATTTTCAGTTGTTGCTATGCAACAAACTCTCCCAAAATTTAGTGGCTTAAAACAGTATCAGTTATTTAGCCCACAGATCTGCCATTTGAGCAGAGCTTAGTGGGAAAGGCTCAGTTTGATTCTACATAGTATTAGCTGGGGTGGCTTGACTGCACGACCCACTTTTTTTTTTTTTTTTTTTTTTTTGCGGTACGCGGGCCTCTCACTGTTGTGGCCTCCCCCGTTGCGGAGCACAGGCTCTGGACGCGCATGGCTCACGAGACCAGCCGCTCCGCGGCATGTGGGATCTTCCCGGACTGGGGTCCAGGAGTTAAGTTAAGGGTCCAGGAGTTAAGTTTATCCAGGGTTAAGGGTCCAAGAGTCATCTCCATGATGCTTCAGCTTCCCTGTGGTATGATGGCCGGGTCCCAAGAAAGAAGAGATAGAGGCTTCCAGTCTCTTAAATCCTTGCTCTAGAAACTAGGACGGCATCACTTCTGCCATATTCTTGGTAAAGCAGTTACAAAGCCAGGTTAAAGGGTAAAGACACATAAATTCCCACTGCTCAGTGGCTCAGTGGGAGGAATGTAAGTGTGGATTTGGCGGGAGGGGGTAGAGGAGGATTTATAGAATATTTTAAATTAATGGAATAATGTTTTCCATCAATTTTGGAAAGTTCATAGTCATTAACTCTTCAAATATGGCTTCTGTACAATTCTTTTTCTATTCTGTTTTTGTATCTCCACTTATATGTATGTTAGATCTTTTCATTATATATTCTATGTCTTTTATCTAGTTTCCTGTATTTTCCAAGCTTTTGTCTCTCCATGCTTTATTCTGTTTACTTTTTTCTTACCTGTCTTCCTTTTCACAATTTTCTATTCAGCGTTGTCCAATCTGCTATTATACCTAACCACTGAGCTCTTAATTTTGGCAATTGTATCTTTAAATTCTGCAATATCCACTTGGTTCTTTTTTTTATATAGTTTAAAGTGTCTTGCCAAAATTGTGAATCTTCTATTTTATCCTAATATTGTCATAGTTATTTTAAAGTCTGTGTCAGGTAACTTCAGTATTTGTAGACCCCCCAGTTATAGATCTGTTTCTCTTGTGTATTGTCTCTGTTGGTTTTCTTTCGTATTTTCTTTTTTTAAAATATTTATTTATTTATGGCTGCACTGGGTCTTAGTTGCGGCATGTGTGATCTTCCGTCGCGGCGCACGGGCTCTTCGTTGTGGTGTGCAGGCTTCTCTCTAGTTGTGGCACGCTGGCTCCTCTCTAGTTGTGGTGTGCAGTCTCCAGAGTGCGGGGGCTCAGTAGTTCCAGCGCACAAGCTGTCTAGTTGTGGCGTGCAGGCTCAGTAGTTGCGGCACGTGGGCTTAGTTGCCCTGCGGCATGTGGGATCTTAGTTCCTTGACCGGTGATCGAACCTGCGTCCCCTGCATTGGAAGGCGGATTCTTAACCATTGGACCACCAAGGAAGTCCCATCTTTCATGTTTTCTTATCTCTTCATGTGCCTGGGGAGTTTTGCTTTCATGCTGGACCATGGATTTGCAACAATGCTTGTGGAAATATACGTGATGATATTTTTTGAAAAAGAAAGAAAGGAAAGGAAATCTTTTCAAATAAAAAGAAAGCCCCAACTCCATTTAGGGGTGTGTGTGTGTGTGTGTGTGTGTGTGTGTGTGTGTGTGTGTGTGGTGGGGGAAGGGAGTCCAGCTGGAGCAGGTCAGTCCACAGCAGGAAGCAGGCAGGCACCTGTTTGCAGGGACACAAGGCTTCAGATTCCATCAAGGGCACAGGCCAAGGGTTCCTCCCGGCTCACTTCTGTGTCTTCCTCCTCTACCCTGGCTCCTCAGGCTCTTCCAGCTGGAGACAGAGGCCGATGCCCTGGTGAACTTCCAGCAGTATTCTTCCCAGTTGCCGCCCTTCTACGAGAGCTCCAACCACATCCTGCATGTTGAGGTCCTGCAGCAGCTGACCGACCTCATCCGCAACCACCCCAGCTGGTCGGTGGCCCACCTGGCGGTGGAGCTGGGGATCCGAGAGTGCTTCCATCACAGCCGCATCATCAGGTGGGCGGGAGGCTTGGCCAGGTGGGGCAGGAGGGCAGGACCCTGGGGATACTGGGTGTGGATGGGGAGTCTCAGTCCAGCCTCAGTTCCCCTCCATAAACTCAAAGGTTGCCCAGAACGTTTGACTTCAAAAGGGGCAGCATTGCCTCTGGGTTAGAGCAGGGGAATGCTGACTAAAGTCAGAAGGAACAATGTAACATTTCTGGGGTGCCTGCCAGGTGCCAGGCCCCTGGTAGCTGTTTTATACCCACCATGAACTTGAATCCTCTCAACATGCCCGTGAAGTAGTGTCATCCCAGTGAGAGGTTATGTGACTTGTGCAAGGTCACTCAGCTGCAGAGGGCTGAAGAGGCTTCAGATCCGTGATGTCTCCTTCCAAAGGCCTGGTTGCCCTTCTGGAAGCCGGAACGCTAGTCTCGTATGTCTGTTCGGCCAACATGCCCCTGGGGAGGGCCCTGTGCCAGCCAGAGGACTCGAGCTCCCCATCCTGCCCTGAGGGAGCCACGCCTCCAGTTCTCTGCTTCAGGCAGCTTGGTGCAGCTCCCGGGCCCAAAGCTCAAAGATCTTCACTGCCTTTTACAGTTTACCGGCACGATCTTGGACAGAATGGTGTTTGATCTCACAACAGTTCTATCGATTTCCTAGGGCAGGCGTGGCAGGTATTATTTTTATTTTTTTGTAGACAAGGATATTGAACCCTAGAAAAGTTCAGTGAATCGCCCGCGGTTGGTGAGATTTCTGCCTTCTGCGATTCTTTCTGTGCCAGCCCACTGCCCACTTAAGGCTGGTGTGGCCCTAGGGCACATCCCTCATACAGGTGTGCAAACTGAACTAAAAACCGATACAGATCACATCAGTTACAGGTAAATTGTGACTCAGCCCTGAGTTTGAACCAGCCAGCTTGAGCAGGGCACGAATGCTCTTGGGCTCCTCCCCCACCTCCCCTGCGTCTGCACTTGGCTTTCTCAGTGCCCCGCCCACCTCGTGCCACACCCCTCACCTCCCCGGCCCTCCCCTGCAGCTGCGCCAACAACAGGGAGAATGAGGAAGGTTGCACTCCCCTGCACCTGGCCTGCCGCAAGGGCGACTGGGAGATCCTGGTGGAGCTGGTGCAGTACTGCCACGCCCAGATGGACGTCACCGACAACAACGGAGAGACCGCCTTCCATTACGCCGTCCAGAGTGACAATTCCCAAGTGCTGCAGGTGAGCAGGGGTGGAGACAGGGCGACTGATTCTGGCCGCTCCTTACCACGGCCGCAGCTGTCTTTGGGCCTCTGGGCTCAGGTGTCCCTCCGGGCCTCTCACTGTCCCCACCTTGATCCTTGAGGCCTGAGCCCCTTCCTGGAGGGTGTAGCCCCACCTGGCACTTGCCTCCCCATGCTTGTCAAGGAGACACATCCTCGGCCACTTTGCTCCTACAACCCTGGGAAAGTCCTCCAACCCAGCAAACTGAGCTCAAGGTCTAGTCCCGTCAGTCAGTTTAGTTCAGCTTCTCCTGATCACTCACTGTAGGCTGGGCCCCTGGGCCGGGTGAATTTCAGCCCCTGCCTGGAGGCGCCCGTGGTCCAGCAGGACCTGAGCTTAACTTTTTACAGTAACTCAAAACAAACAAAACTCCATCTGGCTCCTGTAGGCATGTGCACCAAAGGCACTCCTTCCGTTAAATTTTTGATCAGCTGGGCAGAAAAATAAAAATTGTAGGCAAGTAGATCAAATGATGAAAAGGCTACCTTATATATCAGATAGAAAAGACAGAATACTGGGCAGTATTTTACTGCCTAGAATTAGAAGATTCTTCTAAAGGTTCTATCCTTCTCTGTGCCTTGGCATCAGAATGGGACCACATTATTCCAGAAGATTTGGATTCCTGCCTCATGATTCATGCTCTCAGGGAAGGGAATTCTATGCCCACTGTTGAGCTCTGCCCTCACCGAGACCCCACTGTGTGCTCAGCACAGTAGCACGTAGAACCTGCCTCGATTCAGAGGGCGGGTGCACACTCTTATCAATCTGTCCTTTACCGCTGGGCCCGTGCCTGACCCTGTACTCAGTGTTTTATGTGTTCTAGTTAAGTCTCAAGATAACCTCTGTGGGCGGGGGCCGTTATCTTCTTCTCTTCGCCAAAGAGACTGAGGTTCAGCGAAGTTTTGTGCCCGGGGAGGGGTGCCACGGAGCTGTGAGCGGTGGGGCTGGCCCTTGAATCGGGCCTGGATGCCAGCACCTCGGCCAGCACCTGCTGTGTCCCTAGCCTGTCCACAGACCCAGCCGGTCACAGGGGTGCACAGGGGTCATAATTAACCTCAGGGCAACAGCTTTCAACCACAGTCGAGGAAATAAAATCCTCATGGCTGTTTTATTAATACTGGTGTTTTGTTTTGTTTTGTTTAATGAAAAAATAATACCTACACGTAGCTGAAAAATTCAGGCAGGACAGAAGGGTATGCAATGGAAAGCAAGTCTCATTCCCACCCAGGCCCCCAGTGGCCATCCTAGGTACAACCTCTTTTACATTTCCTGATTGAGAAATGTATCACGCACGCCACAGTCATGCCAGACCAGCGGCCCAGCCAATACCGGCACAGTCAGCTTCTCTCTCCCCCCAAAGCCTCCTTTCCTGGTGGCTTCTCTCGAAGTTCTTGTCAGTGTTCTCGTGGAGTCCAGCTTCCCTTCCCCTGAGGCCCCAGAGAGGGACGGCCACAGCGGTGGATGTTAGCAGAGGGACAGGCCAGGGGCCTCGCTGTGTTTGGCGCCTGCCCACCCCGAGGTCTTGCTGTCAGCTCCTAGGGAAGAACGCATCGGCTGGTGTGAACCAGGTGAATAACCAAGGGCTGACCCCGCTGCACCTGGCCTGCCAGCTGGGGAAGCAGGAGATGGTCCGTGTGCTGCTGCTGTGCAACGCTCGCTGCAACATCATGGGGCCCAGCGGCTACCCCATCCACATGGCCATGAAGTTCTCCCAGAAGGGGTAAGACCCTGCCCTGCCCCACGTGATCCGAGGGGCCTCCCGTCTGCGCGGCCAGTCCCCCTGCCCAGGCGAGCGGTGGCCTCCACAGGCTCATTAGGTGCGTGTCAGATCCTGGTGCCAAGGGCTGCCCTGGTACAAAGAAAGTATTTGATAAATGTGTGGGAGTGTCAATCTCGGTCCATGAACTCTGCTGTGCAGAGAATAGAACTTTGAAAGTTGCTCAGTCATGCACCTTAATTTCTGACCGTGAGCCTCCCTCTACCAAAGTGGAGATAAACAATCTTAAGCTTCCCACCACATCTGAGCTGAACAGCCCCTTCACGGCTGCTGTGCTGGTGCAGCTTCTGTGCCCGACTCGAAACCTAGGAATGCTTAGCAAGGTGGCCCAGGGCCCCATCCGCCTGAGGCATCCCTCCTTCCTGGGGGGTGGCCCTGCTGGGACTCAGGTGCCAGGCCCATGTCCTGGGGAGCTCTAGACCACTCATTTCTTCCTTTCTCCCCAGCCCTGGGAAACCTGGTCTCAGGATAATTCTTCTCCACGTGCAGTGTGTGCACGTGCGTGCGTGCGTGCGTGCGTGTGTGTGTATGTAGGAGGGATAAAAGAGATGACTGTCCCAAAATACTGCCCAGCAGGTACAGTAACTAGAATGAATGAGTGAGTGAATGAGTCAGGTGGTCCCTCAGTCCCGGGCACTGTGCCTTACAGAGGTGGTTGAGAGAAAGCCCGGAACAGGGGATACAGAAGTCGCCCAGTACTTTCCAGAGCCATGTGGTAGACGGGCAGCAAGAAATGAGCTCAGAGGGGCTGCCCTCAGGTTGGGGGCAGGCATGCTCCCCCTCCCTCAGGGTTTTCCTTCCTCTGGGGTCTGCACCCACCTTTCGGCCCCTGGAGGGCATTGATGTCCCCTTGAAGGTCTGGTCCAAGCTTGGACAAACCCTCCTTTCCTTGATTCTTCCTCGTACAGCCAAGATGAACTAGAACTTTCGGGAAGATTTGACCAAATGGTTGGAGACAATCCCAGCGCTCCCACCCCCAGTCACCCCCAGTTACCGAGTTGCAGGTTGCAACCTGAATGGACACACGTGATGAGCGATGCTCTCCCATACCCAAGGGCTGGCACGGTGGCCCTGCTCCAGCTTGGCTCCAGCCACCCTACTGGCTTCAGTCACCTTCTTGGTACAGGTTACTTCCAAGATCCCGATGTGGCCCAGGTTGCTCCCTCCTCAGACACCTGCAACCACATCCCAGGCCTCCCGTGTGGATCGTTGCAGATGAGACAACACGAGTCGTCTCATACCTCGGGTGTGCCCTGCACACAGCCACGCTCCTCTCAGGGCTCCAAGGGGGCACATCTCTCCGTCACCACGTGGCAGCCCGCGCATTCATACTCCAAGGATCACAAGTGTTAGGGTTACTGGGACCGGTTCCATCCCAGCCCCAATCTGGGGGCCCCTCTGCTGTTGGTATTGGCTCAGCCGAGCTTCACCGAGAGCTGGGTTGGGCCCAGGACCCCGCTTTGACTCAGCATAATGTCTTCACGGTTCGTTTGTGTCGTAGCCTGTATCAAAAGGTCCTTCCCTTTTAGGGCAGAATTACTCCATTTCATATACCACATTCTGCTTATCCATTCACATGTCCGTGGAGACTTAGGTTGTTTCCATCTTTGGGCTATTGTGGCTAATGCTGCAGTAAACACTGGCATACAAATATCTTCTTGACCCCTGCTTTCAGTTCTTTTGGTTGTCGATCTAGGAGTGGAAAGCAACTGCACTTGTAAACCACCCTGCCTACTGCCTCCTACAGGACGCAGTCACTACTTGCAACACCCGTCGTTTGGGAAGCAGGGGAGGATAGAGGGTGGCTGTGTGCTAGTCACAGACACCCATGTTACAGACAGGCCCAGCCACTTTCCAGAGGTCACCAGTGGGAAGCTGGGGCTTATCCTCAAGCCTGTCTGACGCTGCAGCCAGCACCAGTGAGCGTGATCATTGCTGACCGAAGTCAGCAAGGAAGGCTTCCTGGAGGAGGGGGCTTGAGATGGGACTTGAGGGGCTCAGGATACCGTTGCCGTATCACCGTATGCATGCTGGTTGGTTCTGTTGCAACTGTATTTGCAGGAGCTCTCCCTCACCAGTAGATGTAGCCTTGATTCGTGGCCTCTTCCAGTGTCAGGCTGCCCCCGCCAGCCTTCCTCACTCCCACGTGGCTTCTCTCTCCCCAGGTGTGCTGAGATGATTGTCAGCATGGACAGCAGCCAGATCCACAGCAAAGACCCTCGCTACGGAGCCAGCCCCCTCCACTGGGCCAAGACCGCAGAGGTAGGCAGGTCTGAGGGTGAGTCGGGGCAGGGGGAGGGTCCCAGAGCCCTTTGTTCCTTAGCTACCTATGGGAAGGAGGTTCCTGAGAGGTCTCTGCAGGTGGCACTTGGGGGCCCAGGAGATAAGCCCAAGAAGGGATGGTGTCCTGGCATTGCAGGTGAGTGTCCCCTCTGCGGTTTCCTCATGTGTGAATTGGGGATCTGTGGCCTGCCTGTGGAGGTATCGTGAAGTCAGCAAAGCAGTGCATGAGAAAATTCTTCATAAATTGTCAAGCACCTCATCGCAAATAGAAGGTGACGGATGGTGACGATGCCGATGGTGATGAAGATGGTGGCTCTGGTTTCGTCTGTAGAGAGCCTGGCCGGCATCTCCTCTGAGGCCTCTCCCTGAGCTAAGCTCTGAGCCCCTGGGAAGATGGAGCTCTCTGATCACTTATCTCCAGGAAGCACAGCTATCAGTGCACTGGATGCCCTCAAAGATGATGGGATACTCGTAAATGTGACAGGCCAGGAGGGAAGAGACTGACAACCACTGTGGATGCCTTCCCACCAGGAGCTAGACACCAAGTCAGGCCTCCTGTATGTTTTCATGTTCCTTGTCAGCACACCCTGTGACGTGGGCACTTGCATTCCCATTTTCACAGCAGGGAAAACTGAGGTGCGCAGGGGTACAGCGACCCTTCCAAGCTCAGGCAACGGGGATGAAGTGGGGCTCAGCTTTGGGCTCAGGTCTGTCAGGGTCCAAAGTCCAGGCTCTCCGGGGCTGTTGGGTGAGCAAGTGTGTGTGTTGCCAAGGCCCAGATGGGGTCATGCCTTTGCAGGGTCCTGGGCAGGGTGGCAGGGGGTGGGGCATTTCTGGGGCAGGGCCCAGAGGAACCTTTGCAGGGAGGGATGGGGTCCTGTGAGCTCCAGGAAAGGACCCTGAAGCCCTTTGAAAAAGTCACCACAGCTTCACCTTTTTGTCCCCTAGTTCCTGGGGTGTGGCCGGTGTGGGAGGCAAGATCTGGGGCCACCCCCAGAACTGGGGCCTACCACCTTGGCTCCTCCCATTGCTGGAGCTTTCCAGAGGCCCGAGACCTGAAGGAAGCGGCCCTGCCCAGGTGCCACCAGGTGCCACAGGCCGCAGCTGCTCTGAGCACCCTGCTGACTCGGGCCGGAACCCTGTCTCCGCAGATGGCCTGCCTGCTGCTGAAGCGGGGCTGTGACGTGAACAGCACCAGCTCCGTGGGGAACACAGCCCTGCACGTGGCCGTCATGCGCAACCGCTTCGACTGCGTCATGGCGCTGCTGACCCACGGGGCCAACGCCGAAGCCCGCGGCGAGCACGGCAACACGCCGCTGCACTTGGCCGTATCGGTGAGCCCCGGGCTTACTGCCTACTCGGCAGGGGTGCAGGCGACCAGCAGGGCTGGGGCATGCGCCGCTCTGAGCCCAGAATAAGAGCCCCTTCCTCTGCTCTCCAGGGCCTCTCATTCCCATGCCCCCATGTGACATCTGGATGCTGTGAGAGGGGAAAATACAGCTCTGGCTACTGACCGTGGCCTTGGGCAACTCATATCACCTGTGCCAGCCTTGACTTCCATCTGGAGAATGGAGGTGTTGGTACCCACCTGACAGAGTGGTTGAGTGGATTCAGTGATAGACATCCGGTAACTCTATGAGGGATGTCTAAGTAGCACATGTAAGACCTGGCATGGAGTAAGCATCCCCGAGACGTTCGTTCTCCTTCCCTGCATCATCAGGGAAAACCATTCATCTGCATGTTGCCCTTATCTCCCCGGTAGACGCCAAGCTCCTGGAAGGCCGGGCCTGCTTACACATCTTGGTGGCCCATGGTAGCTGCTGGTCACCTTTGCTGGTTCATTGGAGAGCACAGTTCCTGCCCTTAAAGCCCCTACAGTCTGGTTAGACAACTACAGCATGAACATACTAAATGCAGGGGAGGAAGTGTTATTTGTTACAAACGTGTGTGTGTGTGTGTGTGTGTATAACTGTAGCAAACCATATGTACCCATAATTCTGCTCAACATGTCTCGGAGTGATAGAATAGGAGATTCCCCTGGAACTCTAAAAGAAGGAGATTTAGGACAAAGTAAAAGACATCCTGTTTTATACCAAAGGTCATAATTGTAGAGGGGATGTTGCCCAAGAGACTGAAACTATAAATAAAACTGTGGACATTTTTAGCACCGAATGGGCCCTTTGAATTATGTAGTTGAACAGTTCTTAAACTTTTTGGTCTGTTTGATCCTTTTATGCTTTTCAAAATTATTGAGAATCTCAAAGACTGTTTATTTGAATGTTATCTATCCATATTTACCATATTAGAAATTAGAAGTGAGGGACTTTCAAGGTCCTTATTAATTCATTTAAAAAAAACAATAATTTACCAAGCCCATGCTAACATAAGTAACATTTTTATGGAAGATCGACTTTATTTTCCAGAACAAAAAATAATTGAAAAGAGTTGGCATCGTTTTACATTTTTGTGAATCTTTCTAATGCCTGGCTTCAGAGAAGGCATGGATTTTCCTATCTTCTGCTACATTTATTCAGTATGTTGTTGCATATGTTAAAAATATGAAGAAACTCTGGCCTCACATAGATATGTACATAGTTGGAAAAGATATGTGGTTGTACCTTTGCAGATAATTGTGGATATTCTTTCTTTCTTTCTTTTTTCTTTTTCTTTTTTTTTGGCCACGCTGCGTGGCTCTCGAGATCTTAGTTCCCCAACCAGGGATTGAATCTTAGTTCCCCAACCAGGGATTGAACCCGGGCCCCGGCAGTGAAAGCGTGGAGTCCTAACCACCGGACCGCCAGGGAATTCCCCCTGGATATTCTTTCGTATTGCACCAAAACTGACAAGGGGTAGTTTCTGACAAGTTGGTTGCAGTGGACACTCGGAAATCATCTCCTCAGACTTTTCACTCTGTTACCGTGAAAACCATTGGCATCTTTTGCACTTTGCCTGGCTCTTTACCCCCGCACAGCTTCGTGTCATTCTTGGAAAACATTGGTTTGCTGAGTGTGCCTAGCTACCAAATGTTGACCCATTTTGTTACACAGTCTCAAAACCCCACAGTTGTAAATATCACCACAGTTTCATCAGGAAAGTCTTTAAATTTGGGGAAGCTGTCAAGCCCATCATGACATAGAGCAGTGTTGTAGAATTCCAGTTCTTTTTTTTTTTTTTTTTCGGTACGCGGGCCTCTCACTGTTGTGGCGTCTCCCGTTGCGGAGCACAGTCTCTGGACGCGCAGACCCAGCGGCCATGGCTCACGGGCCCAGCCGCTCCGCGGCATGTGGGATCTTCCCGGACCGGGGCACGAACCCGTGTCCCCTGCATCGGCAGGCGGACTCTCAACCACTGCGCCACCAGGGAAGCCCACAGAATTCCAGTTATTGTCTGAAAGCTTGAGTTCTATCACCGGCACAAAATACTGCCAGCTGTTTTCTTGAAGTGATAGGCTCACCGCATTCATTTTTGAGAAAATACCTCCTAGATACCCAACGCTGAACAACTGTAGTTTGTCTGCCAGTTGTTTCTCGACTAAAAACAGTTTCTCTTGCAAAAAAAGCAGCTCGTTCTGCTTGCAGCTGAAACAGTCACGCAGTGCTTTTCCCGAGACAACCATCATACGTGGTTAGGCCACAGAAATGCCTTGTGCATACTGTGTATTTTATGACAACGAATACACCAGTGTCGAAACTTAATGAGATTAACATTTCTTACGGCTTCATCAAGGGCCTTCTTAAGTGAAGCTGGCTGTTTAATGAATGAATTTACTTTTTACGATGAGTGCGTGGCAGAGGAGAAAAGCATGATGACTGTTAGTTTGGTGCCACTGCCTTGCTTCATGCTAAGGCACCAGCAGTTTTATCCAGTTGTTTTTACACCATCGGTGCAAAAGTTAACACAGTGCAAATGCAAACAACACCTTGATGTTTTCATGAATATGGTTCTAACCTCTTGAACCCTCCAAGGGGTCTCCGTATTCATAGGGGTCCACAGTGCTTACTTTGAGAACTGCTGACGTAGGCCATTGCTTCCGTACTGCAGTCACCTGCGTACCACGTGTGCAGTTTTTGGCGGACTCAAGAGCCACTTTTACAAGTTTGTGCTTAATCATTGCTTTAATTTGGCTTGCTTTTAAGCTTAAATTTATTTTGAAGGAACTGTTACATTACACTGGTAAACCAGTGCCACAAATAAAAGGTAACCAAAGAAGAAATACATAACTCATGGTTAAAACACACGTTTACCTGAGCCCACATACATCCTAATGGTACACGAACAGCAGTTTGGAAAACGGCTTTCTAGACACACCTCTTCATTCTCTAGGCAAGGAAATCAGGCCCCGAGAGAGGGAGGTGATAAGCCCAGCACTCAGGTCTCCTGGCAGCCAGTCTGTTGGTTTGTGCTGGGAAAACACACCCAGCCCGGCCCCGCTGCCCAGCCTCCAGACGTTCACTGCGCATTCTCTGGGGAGGGGGTTGCCGTCAGGGAGGATGTGTGCTCGGTTTCCCCCTCGGAACCGGGGCCCCGGACTTGATGGGGGCCTTTCCTCACTTACCCTCTCCTGCTGGTCTTGCGAGCGACCAGCAGCTGACTCTTCAGTGGCCCCACGGCTCCTGGGTCGGGGGTCATAGATGTTTTGCTTCTTTAGAGAAGGAGCTGGTGGGGCTGGGGGCTGGGTGAATCACTTCCATTTTCTACCTGGGTTATTAAATTCTCACCTGGGGATACTTGTAAGCCTGTTTGTCAGGGCAGTGGCAATATGGGATTGACTGCGGGTGGGGGTCAGAGGGGTTCCAGTGTCTCTCCCCATGCTGGTGAGAGGTCCACCAAGTTGACGGATTGGAGGGGAAGAGGCTGGGGTCCTTTCTGTCTTCATTTCCCTGAGCTGTTGCGTATTTCCCCCTCACTCCATCACCTACAGAAAGACAACATGGAGATGGTCAAGGCCCTCATTGTGTTTGGGGCAGAAGTGGACATCCCGAATGACTTTGGAGAAACTCCTGCGTTCATAGCCTCCAAGAATAGCAAACGTATGTACTCTACACTCTGGGACCAGAGTTGGGCAGGGGTGGGTGCGGGGTGCAGGGGCTGGGGAGCAGGGAAGTCCCAGCCATCAGTTGCCCACGTCCCGTCCATACCCGCCCCCAGTTGCTCCCTGCACAGAGTGGCTAGGAGCAGTGGGAGGCCCAGAGGGGAAGTTTCCTTTTCCCAAGAACAGGGCCCCTGACCACTAGATGGGGGCCCAGGGGGTTGCCAAAGCAGTGTCCTCTTCTGTGCGGCCACCATCCTGCCTCAGGGTGCCAGGCCTCTGGGGGGTGGGGGGCAGGGTAGGCAGCGGCAGCAGCCCTCTTCCCCACTCTCGGGGAACTCACTGACGGAACCACTTGCAAGAACAGCCACTAGCCGATGCGTGTGCTGCATGACCCGCGTGCACCCCTCGTGCACACGGGCACCGTGCATGTGCTGCACGCTGGCTCAGTGAGCCTTGGCTTCAGGGCTGGAAAGAGCAGATCCTCCTCACCAGAAGGCTGGCGCCCTCTGGAAGGTTCCGGGGAACTGTGGAGGTTGCTGTGGGTGTGTACCTGATAGCGTTTGCAAGCAAGCGTGTGCGCATGTGCATGCATGTGCGTTTTCAGTTATCCCATCCATTAGACGGGAGTAAATGCCCACTGGCTGGTTCATCCCTGTTGAGCTCTGAAAGCCTCAAGAATTGCTGAACGTGGAGGTGGGAGTCCTGCTTTCTTGACTGGTGTAGAAGGGAAAGCGGGGGTTCCTCAAATACTCGGGCCAGGCAACACCGACCTCCTCCTTCCATGTTCCGAGTCCGACTCCCAGGACCCGCACCAGCCCCCAGCAGCTGCTTTGGATATAACAGACTAGAGCCAGCACACCCTGGGGCACCCCCGACCCCCCACATACCCAGGTGGCCTGGGAGAGGGGACCGTGTGTGGAAGGGAGGGACCTCTCACTTGCACATCGACAGTTTCTGATCCTGTGCGATCTCCCCCTCCCCAAACATGACAAGTCGTCACCAGGAAGGCGCTCCTAACTCTGCTGAGAACCGTGGGGGCCGACTACCGCTCCCCACTCGTCCAGGGGGTCCCGGCGGAGCAGTGCTCCCCAGCAGCGCGCTCCTTCTCCCTGGAAAGATCTCCGCCCCCACCGATCAGCTTCAACAACCTAGGTAGGCAGCTCCCCTCCTCTCTACCTGGCTCCCAGGCCCTTGGGTCAGAGCAGTCCCTGTGGGAAGGAAACGGGGCCGCATGGGAGAAGTTGTTGAAGGAAGCAAAGGAGGGTGGGCAGCACTTGTCAGCCTCGGGTGCAGCCAGCAGCCCATAGCGCCCAGAGGCTGCTGGGGTCCCTGGCTAATGGCCCGCGGTCCATTTCCCCCAGAGGGTGCCCTGGACGCCCATGAGGTGGGTACTTTCTTGGCCTCTCTGTGCCCTGGGAGCTCGGGTGGGCAGTGAGGGGTGCTGGTGGTGGCTCAGAGCCCTCGGCCCTCTGGCTGTGACCGGGAGCATTTCGGCCACGCTGCTGAATCTCTGTCAGATCTCTGTGTGCTCCTCTTCCGGCCCCTTTGGTGACCTACTGGCCAGGCAACCAGGATCTGCCCCGTGCATCCTTGGTGTCCGTGGAGACAGCCCCTGAGGAGGCGGAGACCTCCTCTGGGCTTCTGTGGGCTGGCCCACCCAGGGCCCCGGATTGTTTGGGAGTGGGCTTCCCCGAACAGGGCAGTCAGAGACCGATCCTTGGCACGCTGGCGCTTTTTTTTTTTTTAACTCTTGGCGAATCAGACGCCAGCATCTTCAGCCAGGATACCCCGGCCAGCCCTGGAGCTCAGGACGGGCAGAGCTGGCAGCCACAGTTAGTCCTTCTGGCTCCGCCTCTCTCCTCCCCCTGCCCCTCCCCACCCAGGACCTGCCCCCCATCGTTATCTCTCGATTTTACAGGCAATCAGCCACCTAAGCCAGGCTGGATGGTGGGCCTGGGGCGCGGCGTCAGATGGGTAATGCCCTGGGCCTAGAGGGGCCGCAGAGCCCGCTGTGCCCCAGGTTAGCTGCGGCTCTAGTCCCCGCTGCTCCTTTCTCTCAGCTGCACGTCCCTCTCCCTGGTGCTCTGTCCACGCCTCTCCTGGCCAGTCTCCCACTTACCTTGTCCCCTCTGGCCACTTGCCCTGGTGAGGGGGAGACACACTGCCTGCCAGCCTGCCGTCCTGCTTTGCTGCTTCTAGACTCCGTGCACAGCTGTGGGAAGGGCCCGTCAGAATCGGGATGACGTGACACTGCTGGGCCAGGCGACCTGGGGCCGGGCTGCTTGTCAGGAGGGCAGCTAATCCATTTGGTGGGCGTGGGATGGGCCTTGGGCACAGGGGCAAACGTGGATGCTACGGGTGGGTGCATCCGACCTGAGGCCGCTGAGGAAGTTTCCAGACCTGGGATCAGGGCAAGAGGCATCTGGAAGATGGTCGGGATACCTCCATTCCTTCATGGAGTTAAACCCCGAGGAGTGTCCTAACTCTGCCCTTTTGGCTAAATGACCTTGGACGAGCTGTGTGGCCTCTTTGAGTCTCATCTGTAAATTGGGGGCCGTGATTCTGTGACGGTGGCCGTCAGCGGCGGCGGCTCCTGGGCAGGAAGAAGTGCTTTGTGAACTGCACACGCAGGGCACGTGGGGGGCGCTGCGGGGCTTTGCGAGGAAGACACAGGAAATCGGGAGCTGGCCGGGCAGGGTGGGGCGCCATTCCCAGAGCAGCGGGCTCCCCTCTGCATTCCAGCCCATCGCTCCCTGAGGGGCCTGTGGCCTCTGGCCCTGCTGTATCCTGGGATGAAGAGCCCTTCCAGGGGGTGGGAGGCGGATGCTCCTGCTAGGGACAGTGGGGTAAGGGCACAGCTCCAGATTTGCCCTCAGGACCCATGGGGGGACGGGGAGCGGCACGTGCCTGGCCCCAGCCCCCCCTGCCCTGTGCCTCACAGAACTGCAGGACCTCATGCACATCTCCCGGGCCCGGAAGCCGGCCTTCATCCTGAGCTCCATGAGGGACGAGAAGCGGACGTAAGTGTCGGGGGCAGGCTCATGGGCAGGGCCTCTGCCGGGTGCCATGCAGCAGGTGTGGGACTTTTTCTAGTCTGTCTCTGGCTCTGCAGGGTAGCTCGCACTCTCTGTAGTTCACAGCAAAGAGACTGAGTCTTTAGGGAGGCTGGGCCTGCTTCTCCGTCAGTCACTGTGCCGGCTCCGGGCCACACAGTGGAGCTGGCTGCGGCCCTGTCCCTTCTCTCTCCGACCCTGTCATGGACTGTCGGGGGAGATGGCCCCGCTCTCCTCTGGAGGGAGCCCCCAGCTGCCCTGATGCTGACGCTGCCTCCCTCCAAGAGCTAGTGGGTGGGTTGGTTC
Source organism: Tursiops truncatus (assembly GCF_011762595.2). Lineage (NCBI taxonomy): Eukaryota > Metazoa > Chordata > Mammalia > Artiodactyla > Delphinidae > Tursiops > Tursiops truncatus. Next base: position 10,030,296 of record NC_047044.1, read on the forward strand.
CCCAAGCATCTGCCGTGTACCCAGGCCCATTCTAGGAGGCAGGCTGGGGTGATGGGCACGAAGGGAAGAAACCCAAGCCCTGTCCCTGAGGACAGTCCCTGGTGACAGTGGTTGTCCGAATCAGTGCCCACCAGCTCGGCGAGTTACCAGGACAAACGTGTTTCCTGTCAGCTGTGCTCTCTCCACCCTTCCCTGTAATGCTGGAGGTGGTTTATCAGTTCTCTGTTTTTTACTATCCTGTGTGCCTAACAGCCTTCCTAGGGAGGCATTAGTAACCTTGTTTTGCAAATGCAGAACTTGAGGTTAAGTGACTTGTTTAAGGTCAGAGCAGACTCAGCCCAGGGCTTCCGAGTCCATGCCCTTTCTGCTCCTGCAGGCTCTCTCCTGGCTGCACCCCTCGTGCCCTCCCCTGCAGGGAAGCTCTCTTCTCCCAGAAGCAGCTCCCAGGACCAGGCAGCCACATCGGTGGCTGGGCCTCTCCTCGTCAGAAGGCTCGGCCTCCCCTTGCTGTAGCCCACTCGTTTCCTCGGCCACCCTGTGCCATGTGCCCTAAGGGTGCACCTGCCCTATTGCCCGTCTCCCCCTTCCCTCCCACTGCGCCCCCCCTCCCACACACACCCCTGCGCAGGGGCCGAGCAGGGTACCAGAGGGAGGACTGACAGGTCCCCACCAGTAAGAGGAAGGAGGCGGCAGATTCTCCAGCAGGGCTGGGGAGTCTGCACAGCCTGAGCGCCCTCCCTAGAGGTGGGGCTGAGACAAGAGTCAGGATACCCCTGTGAGGACCTCCCCATGCAGGTGTGTGAGGACCTCCCCACGCAGGTCTCTGAGCCACACAGCTCAGCCCTGCTCCCTCCATTGCCAGCCCCACATCTTCAGAAAGGTCTCTTGCCTCTTTGCTCCAGCCTCCCTGGCCAGGGGCCCTGCAGGCCTCCGGCGACAGCACCGCCTCCTCTGACACGCTCTGGGCTTGCTGCAGGGCTGGGCAGCTTGTCCAGGAAAAGACGAGGGACCCCGCAGGCGGGCAGCGCAGGCTCCTTCATCTACCAGCTGTGCGTCCGTGGGACGCCTCCCACCCGCAGAGCCGGGCCTTGCCCTCATGGGGGGAAGAAAGGCAGCAAACAAGTGACCAAAAGCAATTGCGGATGGAAGCGAGAAGGGCTCTGCACCACAGAAGTGGGTGGGGCAGGGGCGGGCTGAGCGGGAGCGTCCCGATGGCATCGGGCAGGCTTCTCTCAGTGGTGACATTTAAGCTGGGATAGAAAGAAGAGGAGGAGACCGGAAGGAAGGTTCCAGGTCTGAGCACAGACGATAGAGGCCTTCTTCCCCGGGGCAGGGGCTGGGCGTGGCGGGCCGTAGGGAGACGGGTCAGGATGTGTTGGAGAGTGTGTGACCCGGGAGTCCACAGACCCCGGTCCAGATCCACCTGTGTGACTCCGAGCTTCGTGTCCTCACAGATATGCACAGGGTGACAGGGAGTATGCACCTGGAAGGGGTTTGGAGCATTTAAGTGAGTTCATGCTGGTGGAAGCTCCTTATGGCTCCTGACGCACAGACGGTCCTTCCCCCGTGCTGCTCCCACCTGACTGGAGGGGCCTGACCTTCTTGGACGCCTGTTCCTTGTGGCCGCGGGAGAGCAGCCCTTCCCCCAGCCTTGTTTAATTCAAACAGACTTTTATCAGGCACCTGCTTCGGGTCAGGTCCGGGACTGGGGATCTGGATCTGACCAAAACCAAGTGGCCTTGGGGAGCCCCTGTTCAAAGTGTGGGAGACAGACCCAGGCGTCTGCCGAGGTGGCACATGGCAGGGTAGTCTTCCCTGCCCCCTGCTGCCCTCACCTTCCTGTGTCTGTCTCTCTATTGCACCTTTCGCCTCCAGGAGTCCTGTGTTTATTCCTGTACTGACTTCGCTACCGCCTCCCCAAAGCCCCGGTAGCACGAGCTCTGCAGGGCTCTGCAGGGCTTGGTCTCCACGCGCTCAAGCGGCTACCGCGGGGCAGGTGCTCAGGGACACGGCATGCAAAGTGCCGGCTGTAATGGGACCCTCTTCTCTCCCACTGCTGTCCCCACCACAGCCGCGACCACCTGCTCTGCCTGGACGGAGGGGGCGTGAAAGGCCTCGTCATCATCCAGCTCCTCATTGCCATTGAGAAGGCCTCAGGCATCGCCACCAAGGACCTCTTCGACTGGGTGGCGGGGACCAGCACGGGGGGCATCCTGGCCCTGGCCATCCTGCACGGTGAGGGCAACCCCTGGGCTGCTGAGGCAGGACGGGTTGGGGCCGAGACCTGCCCTCAAATGGGGCTGAGTTTGTTCTCCGAGCTTTGCGGAGAACGTCATGGGGGAGGGGAGGGCCCATAGGCCCTTCGGGGGGTGGCTGGGGTGTTGGGGTCCGAGGCTGGAAGGAGGAAGGGCTGGGGGGTGGGCTAGGGTGATGCCCACCCAGCCACAGAGGACAGAACTGGTTTCACTCTCAGCGTTGGGAGCATTTTTATACCGGTTGCCATGCCCCTGCAAGGCAGACACAGAAGGGCCTCAGAACTGCTGGAAATGAGGAAAAGCATTCTGAGGGTGGGTGGAGTTGGTGGCCTCAGGAATGAGGAATGTGACTTGGAGGGGTCACAAATGCCAGGGCCCTAGTCTGCACACTTCATTTTACCCACACAGGGTAATGGAGGCCCTGGGGGGAGAGGTGACCCAAAGTCACACGGCCCACTGGAGGGCTTGCTGGGGCTAGGAGTCCCAAGGACGCCCATCCCAGCACTCCCCAGCGACACAGAAAACCCACGCAGTTCGCTGTCACTACAACTTCCCAGAGGTGACGGGGCATTTTGCTTACTGGACAGACTTCCGGGTAGGCCTTGTCTCGGCTCGAGCAGTGTCTCCTTTATGGAGCTGTCTGGGCTGCGTGATGCTGCGTGTGGGGGGCCCCCTCCGACCGAGCTACCGCCCGGCGGGAATTGTCTCAGCATCCCTGACTGGGGATCCCTGCCTGGGTTGGGTTCCATGCCCTCCAACTCGTCCTGCAGATCTGAAGGCACCAGGAGAGGACCCTCCCCCTCCAGGACATCAAGGCCTTCGGGCCAGGCCTGTGCTGGGTGCTAGGCGTGCAGGGCTGAGTCAGGTGCACGCCCCACCTCAAGGAGCCCCGGGTCCCATGGGGGAGGCGTAGGCATCCGGGTGTTCCCAGTGTGAGGAGGCCATGGCCCGGCACCCAGGGTGTGCATGGGAGGGACGTGGGGCACAGCCAGCCCAGGAGGTGACCTAGAGCAGCGGCCCGTGGGGCCCTGGGAGGAGGAGGATTATGTCGGCAAAGCTGCTGGGACTTCTGTCCCCTGGCCTCTGGGGCCCCGTGTCCCCTCTCTGGTCTTCCCTGAGAGAAGGGCCAGCTCAGGGCTGGCTTCCACCCGGCTGGGCATGAGATCTGGGCGTGGAGCAGAGTGGGCGGAGGTTCTAGTTTCTCCTCCAGAAAGGGTCACTTCCTTCTTCAGGGGACATTTATCCCCCATGCAGGGTCTTCAGGCGCCCGGGGGCTATGGAAGGGATCTGAGAAGCCCTCCCCTCCGCAGCCCCCCACTTGCACCCCTGGGCCGCTGAGGCGTGCTGGGCAGCTTCTCCATACTGTGAGGTGCACCCTGCCCCTTGGAAGCTGTCTGTTCTCGCGGGACAGGGCTGGTCTTTCTACTCCACGGCAAATGGGGTGGATCTAGATTTATAAGCTTTTACACGTTCAGGACCCCTTCTTTAAAGAAAACATGCAAATTACCAGTACAAGGTTAAGTGCCGAGCCTTGGAGCTGCTGAAGGGGGTTTCTGCCTGTGGGGGAAGTTGCGAGGATGGTCCCAGGAGCCCCAGCTTGGTTGGTGCTTTGGTAAATCTGCCCCCTGCACCCCGCTGGTTCCTGTGCTCAGGCCCCCTGTCAGGGCAGCCCTCGCATCTCTCCCCACCTCCGACCCCCTTGTTCCTAGGCAAGTCCATGGCCTACATGCGTGGTGTGTACTTTCGCATGAAGGATGAGGTGTTCCAGGGCTCTCGGCCCTACGAGTCAGGGCCCCTGGAGGAGTTCCTGAAGCGGGAGTTTGGAGAGCACACCAAGATGACGGATGTCAAGAAACCCAAGTAAGCCTCCTCCCCCTCCTTTTCGGGAGCACAGCGACTTTGGCCCCAGCCATGCACCCCGTCGGCTCTTCCTTGGAGCAGAGGACTCCCTGCCCTGGTCTGATTAAAGCTGGATGGGGGGCGGGGGGGGTGGCTGAGGAACACAGGTGCAGAACACCCTCGACCCATGTCTGATGTTTTTCCACCCAGACAGCACATCCCTGGGTCAAAGGGGGTTGGTTCTCGTCCCTCACACACACACTTGCTGAGCACAGCTCTGCCCCGGCACTGCCTGTGTGTGTGTGTGATGGGGTGATGCAACCATCAGGTGGGAAGGCTTACGATCTGGTTAGGAGATAAGTGACCTAAAAAAATGGCAACCACGCAAGACAGCATGTGCTTATTAAGAGGTCCCAGAAGAACCTTCAGCACCACCACTTCTTTGTAGTATTTATTTCCCATCCTGGAATTACATTATTGTCTGCCTAACTCCTGGCTCGCCTGCCAGACTGTGAGCTGCGTGAAGCAGGAACGTGACTGCCTTGTTTTTCTGTTGCCCCGGCATCTAGCACAGTGCCTGCCCCAGAGCAGACCCCTGAAAAGTGTTCAGCAGCTGACTATCCGTGGAAGCAAGGGGGAGAAAGGACTGAGAACAAGGTGGTCAGGGAGGGCTTCCTGGAGGAAGTGAGGTGTAAGCGAGCCCTGGAGAGTTGGGAGGATTTCTTTTCATAGTAAAGCTTTTTTTTTTTTCCATTTAATAATAACACATAGTCTTTTAAGAAAATTTGGAAGTTTTGGAAAGTAAAAAGAAGAGGAAAATATCCATGATTTATTAACCAAAAGTTAATGTTTTGAAAAACATTTTTTGTATATTTTATCCTAGACAGTTTTTTTCTTTTCTGTGGTGAAATAGAACATACATTTAGAAAAGGACATTAAACAGTTCCATGAATAATTCTAAAGCAGACACCCAGATATGACCACCAGCCAAGTCCAAAAGCCCCTTGAGTGTGTGCCGGCCCCCGTCATAGCTCCTGCTTCCCTCCACCTCCCACGGAGGTAACCGTTCTCCTGCGACCTGGATTTCCTGGACTTTCTGTCTAGTTTCGGCACCTGAATGCAGCCCTGAGCACGGTTCCGGTCCTGCCTGTCTCTGGGCTTGGACGGAATCCTTTTGTGTGTTATCCTTCCTTCTGTCAATGCCGCATTAGTCAGCATGGTCCCTACTGTGGGGTGAAGCTGTACTTCGTTCATTCTCACGGCTCATATGACTGTGCCCCCACGGTTTATTTCTCCAGATACCTTCAACGGGCACTTGGGTCGTTCCGTTTGGGCCTCTTGAGTCTGCAGTGGACATCTTGGGACTTATCAGAAGACCCCGTGGGGCACATGCCTAGGAGCAGAGCTGCCAAGTCTGCTTGGCCTCAACGCTTAGATTCTGCCCAGCTGTTTTCCAAAGTGGTGGTTTCTATTTCCACTCCCATTAGCCATGTTTGAGAGTTCCTGGCACTCTGCATTCTTGCTAACATTGGTTATTGTCAAACCAATTTAGCTTTATAACGTTTTTGTCTTTATAAATCTGGGGTGAAAGATACTGTCTCTGTTGATTGGAATTTTCATCTTCCTGATTACTAGTGAGGTTGAACACCTTTTCATATGTTTAGAGACCATCTGCATTTCCTCTTTTATAAAGTTCCTATTCAAGTGTTTTACCCATTTTGGGCACAATTGGGTTGTGTGTTGGGGGTTATGAGGCTTCTTAATTCTCTTTTTTATATTTTGAAAACGAGTCCTTTGATGGATTTCTTCTCCCACTCTAGGCTTGTCTTCACTCTCCTTACGGTGTTTTGTTGATGAGCAGATGTTCTTTTTTTTTTTTTTTTCCGGTACACGGGCCTCTCACTGCTGTGACCTCTCCCGTTGCGGAGCACAGTTTCCCGGACCGGGGCACGAACCCACGTCCCCTGCATCGGCAGGCGGACTCTCAACCACTGCGCCACCAGGGAAGCCCTCTCAGAATACTTTTTGCCTTGACTTTGTCTGATATTAATATAGTTATCCTAGCCTTCACTGGTTATATCTGCATGTGGTGTGTCTGTGCTCGTGCTTTAATTCAGCCTTCTTGATCCCTGTGTTTTACGCGTCTCTCTTGTAAATAGCCTATAGCTGGACTTGTTCTTTATCTGATCCGTGCATTTAGTGTATTTATAGATTTTTATTGCATAGTAATATATTTAAGTTATTTAATTAGTTAAGTCTGTTTTAGCTGATTGGTTTGGCTATCAGAGCCTTCCTATAGTTAATCTAATAGTTTATGTGGCTGGTCCATTTATACTTACATAATTACTCATATTTGGGGGACGACATATGCGATCCTATTTTGTTCCGTGTTTCTTGCCTTCTTTGGGATTTACTGAATAGTTTTAGTCATTACATTCCACCCCCAACCCAATAGTTTGAAATTTATGCACTCATTTCTGTTGTCTTTTTTTTTAGTGCGTATTATAGAAGTCTAAATTTAACTGATACCATTATCCCCCCTCAGATAATCAAGGATTTTTTTTTTTTAAAGAAAATTGCAGAAGAATTTGGACGGCACAAATCATTCTTTTTATTTTTTGAATTTTATTTTATTTATTTTTTATACTGCAGGTTCTTATTAGTTATCCATTTTATACATTACATATCTTAGTAGTTATCCATTTTATACATATCAGTGATTGTCAATCCCAATCTCCCAGTGCATCCCACCAGCACCACCCACCCCCCGCTTTCCCCCCTTGGTGTACATACATTTGTTCTCTACATCTGTATCTATATTCTGCTTTGCAAACCGGTTCATCTGTACCATTTTTCTAGATTCCACATATATGCGTTAATATACGTTATTTGTTTTCCTCTTTCTGAGTTACTTCACTTGTATGACAGTCTCTAGGTCCACGCCATCTTATGGGAAAACCCAAACGAACTTTTTGGCCAACCCAATAATTACTTTTCTGAATTTTAAATCTATCTTGTTTTTTTAAAACCTCACAAGATATTGTTTTTTGAAGTTGATGTTTATTTATATTTATCTAGTGGTGAGCTGGGAAACCAGATCTCTAGGGGGATAAAACCCTGGTTTTTAGTGTTTGCCAATTCCCATGGTGTAAATACCCCCACCATGGCTGATTTCAAGCTACCAACAGTTTAACAACCAGCTCGTGAGATTTAGCAATAGGTTCTCACAAGCCAGTGTGAGCTGGCTCCAGCTCATGCATGTGTGTGTGTGTATGAGTATGCGCATGTGTGTGTGTATGTATACACGTGTATCACTTCTTTGCTTTACAGTCTTTCCTGTGACCACCTTCCTCCTGCCTAAAGTACCTTCTTTTGCCTTTCCCATAGAGATGGTCTGCTGGTAGTGAATTCTCCACTAGCAGAGTTGTTTGAAAATAAGTTTATTTCACTCTCATCATTTGAAACTAGTTGTATTTCACCCTTATCAGTTGAACATTCTTTTATTTCTCTCTTATTCTTGTTGAGTATAGAATTCTAGGCTGGTGATTTTCTTGTAGAACAAGAAAGATATCATTCTATGCCTTTTAGCATCCATTGTTACACTTGCAGTCAATTTCAATTTAACTCTTACTCCTTTGAAAGTAAGTAGTCTTTTTTCCTCTGGCTGCTTTTATTTATGTGTTGGTTTATTTGTTTTTGGTGCTCTGCAGCTGCACTAAGATATATCTAGTTATGAATTCCTTCTAATTTATCCTGCATGGGATTTGTTGGCCTTCTTAAATCTTTGGATTCATGTCTTTCTTCAGTTCTGGAAGCCTGAGTCATTATCGGTTCAACCTGGCCTCTGCCTGATTTTCTCTTGCCTCTCCTTCTGGAGCTCCAGTTGAAAATGTTAGAGCTTTTCTGTCTTTCATGTCTTATAACTCCTCCTGTATATTTTTCATTTTATCTCTCTGCGTTGCATTCTGGATAATTTCTTCTTACCTATTTTCCAATTCACTAATTCTCTCTTTAACTTTATCTGATTTTCCATTTAACCTATTCACTGAGTTTTTATTTATTTAAATTTCTAGAAGTACTCTTTGTTTTTTTCTTCAGATCTTCTAGGTCATTACTTATAGTTTTCTATTCCCTGAAAATATTATCAAGCTTGTGTTTGATGTCTTTCAACATTGTAAGCATAGCTGGGTTTTTTTTATATATAATTTTTATTTTATTTATTTATTTTTGGCTGCATTGGGTCTTCATTGCTGCACGTGGGCGTTCTCTAGTTGCTGCAAGCGGGGGCTACTCTTCATTGCAGTGCATGGGCTTCTCATTGCGGTGGCTTCTCTTGTTGTGGAGCATGGGCTCTAGGCACACAGGCTTCAGTAGCTGTGGCACGCGGGCTCAGTAGCTGTGGTTCGCAGGCTCTAGAGCGCAGGCTCAGTAGTTGTGGTGCATGGGCTTAATTGCTCCACAGCATGTGGGATCTTCCTGGACCAGGGCTCAAACCCATGTCCCCTGCATTGGCAGGCGAATTCTTAACCACTGTGCCACCAGGGAAGTCCCAAGCATAGCTGTTTTACAGTCTTTGTTTGAGGATTCAAATAACTGCTGTCTATGTAGGTATGTTTTGCTGTTTGTGTTGTTTATGCTTATTTTTATTCATGGTGTTTTATTTCTTGACGTCCCCCCCCACCTGTTTTGGAACTGTGTAGTACTCCTTAGTGTTGAGAAATATGTGCAGATTCTGTGAAGCCTAGAGTGAGGGTATCTTCTCCAGAGTGTCTTATGTTGTATCCTCCAGGTACCCATGTACAGTAGCATCTAGGGTCAGTGTAACTAAATTCTTGGCATGAAGGTTTTGGAACTTCCCCCCAGGTGATGAGAATTTAGACTACAGATCTGCAGGAGGGTTAGTTTGTGGTTATACATTTTCAGGGATTTTTTTTTTCTCCTTTCTTTGTTTAATGCCAGCCAACTTTACTCACAGCCTCCAGGCGTGGGAAAGGGGCAGGTTTATTTCTGGTTTAACCCTTATCCAAGAGGGTAGCCCTTTGGGATTACAATCTAATGTGGGGAGGGTCTCCCATTAGATCCCTAACCTTCAGTGAACCCTGGGCTTTGACTTCTGTCCCTCTGGCCCCATGAGGCCATCAGCATGGAAGTTCAAATTGATAGTTTGGTGTCTGCCTTCAGGTCAGAGATGAGTCTGTGCTCCATTTACCTCTGTGAGTTCTTGCTTATCCTTAGAGTTTACCTTCATCTTTCCTTTCTATCTTATCAGATCTTCTGTGCTTTTTTTTTTGAATTTTATTTAATTTATTTTTTTATACAGCACGTTCTTATTAGTCATCAATTTTATACACATCAGTGTATACATGTCAATCCCAATCACCCAATCTTCTGTGCTTTTTAAAAAATTTTTTTTGCGGTACACGGGCCTCTCACTGCTGTGGCCTCTCCCGTTGCGGAGCACAGGCTCCGGACGCGCAGGCTCAGCGGCCATGGCTCACGGGCCCAGCCGCTCCGCGGCCTGTGGGATCTTCCCGGACCGGGGCACGAACCCGTGTCCCCTGCATCGGCAGGCAGACTCTCAACCACTGTGCCACCAGGGAAGCCCCTTCTGTGCTTTGAAGATCAAAAAAAATTTTTTTTCCAGCATTTAGTTTTTTGTTCATTGAGAGGTATGTTCAAATAACCTTTCCACAAGATTCTTAGAGGTGGAAAACCAATCTTTTTTTCCCATGCGTAGTTTTTGTTCCCTTTTCTTTATATTTTTCATTGTAACAAACACCTTTCTGTGTTAGTCTCAGCTCCTTGCTAGTGTAATTTGAAATGGCTGCAAAACATTCCATTGTTTAGGCACTCCCTCCTATTATTTCCATGTAGAGCATTCACTTTTCACTGTAATAAATTACACTGCATGAATAGCCTTAAACAAAAAGCTTTCATTGTAACCAAGGTTATTCCCTTAGGCTGGACTTTCCAAAACGGAATTCCCAGATCAAAGAGCCAGGACAGGTCTTCCCTGGTAGCGTAGTGGTTAAGAATCTGCCTGCCAGTGCAGGGGACACGGGTTCGAGCCCTGGTCCAGGAAGATCGCACATGCCGCAGAGCGGCTGGGACTGTGCGCCACAACTACTGAGCCTGTGCTCTAGAGCCCACAAGCCACAACTACTGAACCCGCGTGCCACAACTACTGAAGCCCGCGCGTGCCTAGAGCCCATGCTCCGGAACAAGGGAAGCCACCGCAATGAGAAGCCTGCGCACCTCAACGAAGAGTAGCCCCCACTCGCCGCAAATAGAGAAAGCCCTCATGCAGCAACAAAGACCCAACACAGCCAAAAATAAAGAAAGAAAATAAATTTAAAAAAAAAGAGCCAGGACATTTGTAAAGGTCTGAATACATATTAGTTTCCAAGGGGGCTGTGTCAGTCTACACTCCCCTCGGTATTTAAGGATGTCTGAGTCTCTTGAGACAGTCAGGAGTCTTCTTTAATAGGTTGTAGACTCACATGGTAGAACACTGATTAGGTATCAGAGATGACATGCTGAAAAGTCTCCCCCGACTCCTGTCCTGGAGCTGCAGCCCCCAAGCAGTCCCCTGTCCCAGAGGCAGCTCACTGTTGCCAGGTTCTGCACATGGGTCCTTCCAGAGTTACCCTCTGACCAAGCAAATAGGTACATAGGGTCTTTGGGGGTTTCCTTTTAAATAAATGGTGGCATATTATACACACTGTCCTGAACCTTGCTTTTTCCACTTAAATATAAACCTTGGCGCTCACCATCCAGCAGTACGTGAAGCAATACCTCAGCCGTTCTCCAGCGGCACAGACCCCGCTGCGCAGAGGAGCCACGGAGCATGAACCGTCCCACTGGTGGACGTTTAGTTGTTTCCAGTCGTTTGATTTAATGCCATTAATAGCCTAGTGTGTGCCTATCTCCCCGCACATGTGGGAGTGTCTTAGGATGGGTTCCCAGAAGTAGGAATGCTGAGTTTAAGAATTAGTGCGTCGGTGGTTTGGACAAAAATTGCCAAAGGTGGATTGTCCAGGGCGGATGGGTCAGTGGCTTCAGTGTCCTGCTCCTTGTTTCTCTCCAGGGTGATGCTGACAGGGACACTGTCCGACCGGCAGCCGGCTGAGCTCCACCTCTTCCGGAATTATGAGGCTCCGGAGTGTGTACGGGAGCCTCGTGTTGGCCAGAACGTTAACCTAAAGCCTCCACCTCAACCCTCAGGTTAAAACCATGTTTGGTGCATCTGTGGGAAGTGATTGGCCCGAGAGGCTGCAGGTTGGTGGGTGGGAGTCGCAAGCTTGCTGCCAGGCACCCCCAGCCCACCACCATCCCACCCATTGCCCTGGTCTTCCCTCCCAAGGGTATCAGCTGAGGGTCGGCAGAGCCAGGGAGCCATCAGGCCTCGGGCAGGCTGCACCCTGCCTTCCACCAGGATGGCGGGGCCAGACAGCATGGCCTGTCGGTCCTGCTTCTGAGGAGTCCCCAGCCTCACCCTCTTCCCACAGTGCCATGTGCACGCACACACACACACACACACACACACACACACACACACACACCCCCCCTTAGATCCGAAACGCACATCTCTTGTGCCACTGGGCCCCCTCCTCCCCCACCCGCAGAGCAGCTGGTGTGGCGGGCAGCCCGGAGCAGTGGGGCAGCCCCCACCTACTTCCGGCCCAACGGGCGCTTCCTGGATGGCGGGCTGCTGGCCAACAACCCCACGCTGGACGCCATGACGGAGATCCATGAGTACAACCAGGACTTGATCCGCAAGGTGAGAGCCACCTCGGGTTGGAGGGGCTGGAACTGACTGCCCACAGCGGCCTCTCCTGTTTCTGCAAACCTTGACTGTACTCTGGGCTGACTCCTGGGAGAGCAAATGGCTTTTCTTCATGCATTCATTCATTTGTGCACTTAACAGCAATTTTATGTCACACTCGAACCTGCCTGATTGGTGGTGTCTGCCCAAAGCACTGTGCTAAGAGGGATTCTGAGGCCCATTCCGGACTAGGTGGTGAAGGGTGTTACGATCAATTAACAGCATCTGCTGTTTGTGGGGAGGACAGCATGCATACCAGTATGTGCCAGTTTACAGGCCTAGCCACGCTGCCCGGCCTGGAGACACACGCTTGGGGAGCTCACATTCAGGGGAGACAGTCCATAAACAAGGACACATCCATCCGAGTGTTTTAGGTGCCGTGACAGAGAACTGTGCAGGGGCCCAGGAGCATCACCCCTGCTGAGAGACATGAGGGCTCAGAAAGGGCTCACAGAGGAGGGGAGCCCATGCTGAGGCCTTTGGGGATGGGGCAGTGCAGAGTCAGTGACCGTGAGGAAGAGAAGCGGCCCTCAGCCCGAGGAGCTTCCTGCAGAGGTGGGTGAGGCCCACTCAGGTTAGGAGAAGCAGTGTGGTGTGGGGGCCTCTGGGTCTGGGGCCTGTCTCTGCCCGTGCTTCACTTCAACCACTGCCTCGGGCTGTTGATAGTACCTGCCTGGGGCCTGTCGTGAGGCTTCCGTGGCCTCTTATCTGTGAAGTATTGAGAACAGTGCCTGACCTTGAGTGTGCCGCATCCTTGTTGGCTGTAGCTGTCACTGCGGTCATCACCAAGCCCCTGATGAAACCGCAGGTGGCAGGGAGGTGAGCGCTCTCTAGGGGCCAGATGTGGAAGGGCAGGCTTCCTGGAGGAAGAAGGAATCAGTGAGAGACTGTGGGATGGGGAAGGGTGCTCAAACGTCACTCGTCTGAGTGCATGGGGAGCCTGGGTAGGTGGGTTGCCAAGGCCGCCCAGGAGATTGGCAGGAGAACTTGTTCTGAAGCAAAAGAGAGGCAGCACAGGCTGTGCTTCTGCCGCAGGAGGCCTGTACTCCTCTTCACAATCCCCCAGGGAGCCTCTCTCTTACCCCTGGGTGCCCCCGATCTGTGGGGCAGGCCTCCTCTCACCTGTCCTGTCCCAACAGGGTCAGGGCAACAAGGTGAAGAAACTCTCCGTTGTCGTCTCCTTGGGGACAGGGAGGTCCCCGCAGGTGCCTGTGACCTGTGTGGACGTCTTCCGTCCCAGCAGCCCCTGGGAACTGGCCAAGACTGTTTTTGGGGCCAAGGAACTGGGCAAGATGGTGGTGGAATGTGTGAGTATGGGCCCCTCCCCAGGCCCGCTTCCCTCGGGATCTCAGCCCCGGGATGAGGCTTCCCGTGGGACCCTGGGTGTCATGGGGATGGCAGGGCTCTGTTGACCCTCCTCAGCCAGCTCGGGGCAGGGGCGTTCCCCTTCCCCTGTAGCGTCTCAGTGCTGGCAGGGACCTTCGGTGACCACCTCCAGTGGGAGGTGTGGAAGCCCATGTGGAAGCCCAGAATGTCAGATGGACAGAAGCTAAGGGGGCAGGGAGCTGGAGGCCTGTCCACTCAGCCCCTCCACGCTCACTGACCCTGAACGCTGCCGAGCCACCCGTCAAAGCCACAGGCCGTGCCCCTCTGCATGGCTGGGACAGTCACTGCAGCCCAGGAAGGGGGATTTGCCTTAGGTCACTCTGCTGATAGGGGCTAAGCCAACCTGGAACCTGGGGACCCCAGGCAGGGGCTGTGTGTGTGGCGTGCGCTGGACGCTCACAGAGGCTGCTTCTCACCAGTGCACAGATCCGGACGGGCGGGCCGTGGACCGGGCCCGGGCCTGGTGCGAGATGGTTGGCATCCAGTACTTCAGGTGAGGGCTCTGCTGGCCCCAGTCCCCAGCCTGGACTTTCCCTTTCCCCAAGGAGGTGCTGTGTGTCCCGAGTCCGCCCCAGTCCTAGCCCTTGTCCCCTACCCAGGCCGAGTGTCCTGGGGGTGACCCCTCCTCCTTGATCCGGACAGACTGAGTCCCCAACTGGGGACAGACATCATGCTGGACGAGGTCAATGACACGGTGCTGGTCAACGCCCTCTGGCAGACTGAGGTCTACGTCTACGAGCACCGGGAGCAGTTCCAGGAGCTCATCCAGCTGCTGCTCTCCCCGTGAGGCCGCCGGGCCCGCAGCTGTCCCCAGGCCCAGCTGGGAGGCGGGGCAGAGCCAGGCCCAGGCGGCTCTGTGTCCACAGCCCCGGCCTAGCGGGGCACGGGGCTTCCTGCGTAAGGCTGGTCCTCAGGCCTCTCTCCCGCTCTGTCCCCGCCTGCTGGCTCTTTGTGTCCTTCCAGCTTAGGAAGCCTCAGGCCTCACTCAGGCTGCTCCCTGACCCCCAAGGTGGCTCAAACACTAAGGCCTCCCAGAGGGCCCCAGGTTCTTCCCGGGCCCCTGGAGCTGCAGAGACCCCTTCTCCCCTCTGCCCTCTCCGCTGGGGGTGGAGCCAGAGAAGCGGGCCATCACCACCCCATGGGGAGGGAAAACCTAGGAGTGGGGTGTCCCATTCGACTTTGCCCCTCCGCGCACCCCAGCCGCCCGCCCACGAGCTCTCCTCAGCTCTCAAAGGTCGCTCCTGTGACTTAAGTTATTCTTCCCGACAGAAAGTGGTTTATGACTGGAGAGGGGCTCCAGGGACTGCCCCAAACTGTGAAATAAATGGTCCAATTCTGGTTTGCCTGTGTTGTGTGCACTGTGGTGTGAGTGCCCCCCACCCGCCAGCCCCCCTCAGCCTTGACCTTCAGCCTTGGCTGTCACCTGCCTGTGCCCACGCAGACGGATGGAAGCTCTGGTTCCCAGGCTCCGCGGGCCAGGGACACCTCTCCTCTTCAGGCCTCCCCAAATCAGGGCCTGAGGGTGTGCAGAGGCGGCCGCCAGGCCCACCTGCCCCACGGTGGAGGGCAAGCGAGAGCCCCACTTGCCAGAGGAGGGGATGAGACCCAGAGAGGGCAGGGGGCTCGGGCACCGTCACACAGCAAGTGACCAGGGCCAGAGCGTGCCCGCAGGTCTGTGCGACTCCAGGGTTTGTGCGGTCCCGTCTCTGGGTGGGCGGCAGCGGGCGGAGGAGCCTCAGCCCCTGGGCTGCAGGTCTGAGGGGCTCAGGGTAGAGAGGGGGCCTGAGAACAGTGACGAGCCATGGGTGACTTCCGCCTGCAGGGACGGACTTCCAGGGAGGGTCCGGGGGTGGTCACTGCACAGCTCGAGCCCAACAGGGTGGGCACTATCCAGTGTAGGCAGGTGGGAGGGCAGGGGTCCCCCAGAGCTAGGGGTCCCTGCTGGCCTGGGAAAGGCTCTTCCTTGAAGAGGAGGTGACCCAGGAGAGTGGCCATCCACGCGTGCCCACCGGTCCGCGGCTCAGAGGGGTAAATAATTGAAGCGCAGGTCACACGAACCCGCCCGCGTCACAGAATGCCTTCCCCGCCGGGTCTGGTTACGCCCCAGATCGCATTCTGACATCCCTGGCTGGTGAATAATTAAGCTGCCACCTCCTCCTTGGCCAGCCCTCCATCTCCGGGTCCCACTCTGCAGCCTCCTTCACAGCCCGCTGAGCAGTGGGCATTGGAGGGTACCGACCCCCGGTGCTCCCAGGCCTGCTAGTGCCACCAGCCTTCTACTCAGTGCCCGGGTGCACCCACTCCATGGCCCCCGAGATGGACCAGTTCTACAGGTCCACCATGGCCATCTACAAGGTGAGTGTGTGCGTGGCCCAGGCCCCGGCTGCCGCCCCCGCTCCCAGGGCTTGAAGGTCGGCCAGCTCTGGAGGACAGAGAGTGAGCATAGCAGCGGCGTGTTCCAGGAAAGAAGGCCTAGAACCAGGCTGGGCTGAGCAGTGGGCATGGGGGTGGGGGTCCCTGGGGGCAGTCGGCCACTCCAGCCCCAACCTGAGGCTCCCAGAGCACGGGTTCAGCCAGTGAGTGACAGGACTGCTGAGACAGACTCCCAAACACTGGATGAGGCAGGACAGCGCCCAGGGTGGCCTTAGCTGGGAGCAGGGGGCCCGCCCAAAGAGCTACCTGGCCGCCCCAGGGTAGGGGAGTCTCTCTTTGTCTCTTTCTCTCTGTGTCTCCCTGTCTGTCTCTCTCTGGTTTCTGAGCCCCTCACTCAAACTTCCTACTCGACTCCAGGGGGGTTGCTGCCGTCTCCATAGACATTTACTGAGCACCTACTGTGTGCAGGACACTTTCAACACGTAAACCTCACAACACCCTATCTTTGAGGTAGAAAATAATCACCCCATTTGATAGATAAGAAAACTGAGGCCAGAGAGGCTAAACAGCTAGTTCAAAGTCACCAAGGGAAGAAGAGGGGCTGCTGAGATTTGAATCAAGACCCAAGTCTAAGTCCTCAACACAGGGTGCTCTCCAGCTGGCCATGGCCTGCGGCGGCCCAAGGGACTCAGCCACAGCCTTGCTCCCCAGGGGCTCTTCTTTGAGCAGGGCAAGGTCTGCCCTTGCCCCTGAGGTGGCTGAACTCAAGGCAGCGCTGAGCCACGCCCAGCTGGGCGCTGTGACAGACCACAGGCTGCAGCCAGTGGGAGGAGAACCTTCCAGGCACGAGTTCCTGCTGGGCAGGTGGTGATCTGGAGCCGGCCAAGGGGACCCCGGTCTGGATCCTGGCCTCTGAGGTCCTTGCAGCCGATAGCCAGAATTCTGGGTGACTCCAGGTTTCTAGGCGGGCTCCCCTGAGTCAGGCTTCTCACTGGGGTTGGGGGTGCCCTGATCCTGAGGCCCATCATTCCGTCTTCCTCTCCCCATCTCTACCCTCCCACCACCCTTGGACTCCAGAGCATCATGGAGCAGTTCAACCCCGCCCTGGAGAACCTGGTGTACCTGGGGAACAACTACCTCCGGGCCTTCCACGGTGAGTGCCAGGCCCTGCAGGCTCTCAAAACCCCAACGACACACACTTCTCTATGTCACCCTGATGCTGCCACTGAGCCCACTGCCATACCCAGGCCACCTCTGCACCCCCAGCCTGGCACCCTGACCTGCCCCACTTCCAGCCACCTACAGCCAGACCTCACCACTCGCTCAGCGCCTGTGCAAACAGCTCCCATCTCCCCCATTTCCCAGCAACTGCCCCACCCCCAGAGCTAATCAGCAGAGGGTTGTGAGCCACCTGCCGAGGGACAAGCCAGGGACACACCCAGAGCTGAGTGTCACCCAATCCCTCCCCGCCCTTTAGGACTTCAGAGTCCTCACAGCAGTGACCTCAGCCCGTGCCACCCCCAGACCCACTTGATGCCTCACAACACACCTGCCCACGCCCTCCCGGGCACACACAGATGCCTGCACCCCGCCCCCTCCCAGACAGAAACAGGCCGAGGCCCTGCGCCCTGCCCCGCAGGGAGAGCCCATCCCCCGCTTTTTCACCCCCCCTCCTCTGGCCGATGCCCCCTCTCCACACACGCTGCCCAGGGCACCCCATCCCTGTCACTCACACCTACGCCAGAGCCCGAGGCATCCCCTCCACACCCTCTCCTGCCAGAAGGAGAGGCCTCCAGAAGTGGGGAGGGGCACACGGAGGAGGGCTCCGGGGCTGGACGCGTCCCTCTCTCCACGCAGCTCTGTCTGAGGCGGCAGAGGTGTACTTCAACGCCATCCAGAAGATCGGGGAGCAGGCCCTGCAGAGCTCCACCTCGCAGATTCTGGGTGAGGCACGCCTCTTCCCCTCCATCTCCCCCACTCATCTTCTTAGGCCTGGGGGACACTCCTCCTAGCCCCCCTCCCCCACCGGCCTCCTCCTGTGTTCCAGGCTCCGGGCCCCCCTCTGCCTGCCTCCCTGGTGCCTCCCCTCAGGCCCGGGACCGGCCTTGTCCCCCATTCTCAGGTCCCAGAGAGGGTTCCTTTTACAGTCTGGCCCTTCCAGGAAGTCCCCCCCAAAGACACAGGTCTTGCAGCCCAAGGCCCAGAGCCCAGACTCTTGTCTGGAGCCAGGGCCCCTCCGCTCCCCTCCCTGCAGGACTTTGCCATGGCTGGGACAGGTGCTGCCAGAGGCCCTGAGTCGTATGGGGAACCCCTGGAATTTGGTCCCCAAATCCAGCCTTGGGCAGGCCCTTCTGACAGCTGCTGGTGGGAAGAGGGTGGGCAGGGTAGGTCCCCGCACTGAAGCTGCTGCTCTCTGTGCCTCCAGGTGAGATCTTGGTGCAGATGTCCGACACCCAGCGGCACTTGAACTCTGACCTGGAGGTGGTGGTGAGTCCCAGACCCCACAGCCTGGAGGGGTCACTTGGGAGAGTGGGCTGCGTTCTATGGGGGACGAGGGTCTCCACACCCTTCCTCAGAGAGGACTTTGGTGACATGACAACTGCGGCTGCCCTTTTGGGCACCTGCCAGGGCCCAGCTCTGCTGGGCACAATTACCTGCACATCTTGTTCAAGCTCCAGCAACCTGGGAGGCAGGTGCCATTTCTATCCCCATTTGACAGAGGAGGAAACTGAGTCTCAGGGATCTAGCCACTCGCCCAAGATTCCAGAGTGAGTGGAGGAGCCAGGAAGCGAAAGGACCGTCACCCACGTGCATCAGGCCCTGCCCCTACCTGCCTCCCCAGGGAGCAGCCAGTGATCTGACCTTACACACCTAGGAGAAAACCCTTCCACGGCCCTGCCACCTGCAGAACTAAACCCAGCCCCTCGCTAAGGGGTTCCAGGTCCTGCTGAGCCAGCAGCCTCCCTGGCGCCTCCAGTCACAGCCCAGCCAGCCGGAAGAGCTGCCCTCTGCAGACACGCCTGGCGTCCCCACCATGGGCTGCTGTCACGCTGTTCTCTCAGCCTAGGACCCACCCACCCCCACCCCTGCTGGCCAGTACAGTCACCCCCTCCTCCAGGAAGCCTCCCCTGACTCCTGGGCAAGTTCAGTCTCTCCTCCCTCTGGACTTCAACAGATGCTTCTATCCATTCTTAGCAAGTGTGTGGTGAAGAAAACCAGCTCTGCAGCCAGAGCACCTGGGTTCAAAGCCCAGCTCCACCAGTTACTGGCTTTGTGACCTTGGACAAGCTACTTAACCTCTATGGCTCAGTGTATCTGTCTGTGAAATGGACGTAATCATAATAACTGCCTTGCGGGATTCTTGTGAGCATTAATTGTATTAATAAGTATAAACTATTGACCTTGGCAGCTGTAGCCTTCTATGTACCTTAGCTGTGATCATTAGAAGCAGAATTTACCCCCATCTCTATCCCTGCCAAGACTGGAAGCTGTGCCAGGGCTGGGACGCGGTCTTCTCTGTAACTCCAGGGCCTGGGACAGGGACCTGGGACCAAGCAGGGCTTCACTGACTGGGAAGGAAAGAATACGCTTTGAAAAGGGAGCGGGGCTGGGCCAGAGGGAGAGGGCCTTCCAGAGGTTGCCGGGGGCTGAGCAGGTGCAGAGATGGCATCGGGCAGAAGAGAGCTGGGGATGGGAGGCAGGCAGAGAGGGAAAGGTGGGCGGGGCTGGGTGTGAGGAACCTTGGAAAGTCCGGAAGGAAATTTCAACTAATCGTGGAAGTGCACGGTTCTCAAACGTGTGTGTGGGAGACCACTGGAGGTCTGGATACTCTTTGGGGACACCATAAAGTACTCATCAGTTTGGTAACCATGTTGAAATGGGGAACAAATTCACCAGCAGAAAACATGCATCCACTACACTCGATAAAACCAGGACCCTTGGTCCCTCTCCTAGGCACTTTGAGGCTTAGCGCTAAGCCCGTGCCACCTCCTGGGGCTTGGGCGGGGAGTTACAGAGCAAGGGTCACGCTGGCAGCCTGCAACTTCCTGTCCTTGTGTCTGATGGCTCTCCATGTCACCTGTGGCACACCTGGGCTGGACGCGGACGAGTGTCACCCAGGCCTGCTCTGTAAGGAGAGCTGCCTTCTTTGGGTACCAGCGTCTTGGCTGTGACAACAGGGCAGGGCCCTTGGCCAGAGCCATACTGGGCCGAACACGCCAGAGGCCACCTCCCCCTTGGGCTCATTCATTCGACAACTATTTACTGCCCTGTGCCAGGTACTGCTATGGGTACGGGGGATACAGCAGACAAAACCCCCTGCTCTCCCCAAGGGGGAACCAGACAAAACCCGGGACAAGTAAGTGAGTACAGATGTGATGGGTTAGATGCAAAATAAGCTATGGAGAAAAATAGACCAGGGAAGGGGGGTAGCAAGTATTGGAGGGATGCAATTTTTAACAGATGCTCGAGGTGAAAGGCACTAGAAAGGTGACATTGAGAAGAGGCCTGATGGAGGTGGGGAGTGCGTGGGAGACACCTGCAAAAAGAGTGTCCTGGGCAGAGGGATCGGCACATGGGAAGGCTTGAGGAGGCCCACGTGGCCGGAGTGGAGGCAGTGAAGGCCAGCGTGGAGATGACCAGCCGCTAAAGGGGCTGGGCCTTGAGGGCATTGTCGGAACTCCGGCCATGCCTCTGCGTGTATTGAGCAAAGGAATGACAGGATCTGACTCAAGTTAGGTTTTCCAAAACCAAACCTTTTTTATTGTAAACTAAAATACAGGCATAGAAAGTGTCACTGAACAAATTCGAGCTTAATGAATCATTACAAGGCAAACCACCTTTGAAACTCCCACCCCGGTCAGGAGCTTTGCCAGCCTTTCCTGGAGCCCTTCTACATGCCCCCATCAAATCACAGACCCCCTCTTCCTCCAAAAGGGACCACTGGTCCAACACTGCCTTGTGTTTCTTCGTAATTGATCACCCAGTTGTATGTCCCTGGATGCTAGAATTTGTCTTGCTCTCTTTTTTTAAATATGTCTTTGAGTCTCTTTTAATCTACTGGCTCCCCCTCCATCCCTTTCTTTTCCTTACCATTTATCTGTGAAGGGCCTGGGACCTTTTGACCTGTTGGTTTTCCAAACACTCCTCATGCAGCTCAGCTTGTTCCTCTGTCCTCTGGACCCAGAAGCTTGATCAGACTCAGGTTCCATCCGTTTGGCAAGACTAGAGTGGGTGCTGGCTTCTTCCATCAGGAGGCATGTGGCTCCTGCCGCCTTGTGACGGTAACAGCAATGGAGGCTGTGTGTCCGCACCCACTCGTACGTGGAGTTACGAGATGCTGCTATTCTGCTCTTTCACTTATGAACTGGAATATTTCTCTAAAGAGACGTTTCTTCTTATGTGCTATTTTTTACCCAGTGGCACGCTTCTTATGGGAAAGACAGGATAAAGGCTTATTCCCGCCTTGTCAGCTTCCAAGATCATGAATTTTCTCCCTGTCATCCTCTGAAGGTGACCAGTTAGCTTTATTTTTTTACTAGTACCATCATTATAATATTTTTTAGTATCATATTTTTTAGTATCTAGTCAGTCTCATAGACCTAAACATATTTGTTGTGTTTTACTCCTTTGCGATCATTATTTCACTGAAGCTGAAAAGGTCCCCGCTTTGACCAGCAGAAGCCTCTTCAGTCTGGCGCACAAGTCCTTTGTCCTGGTTCGGACAGTCTCCTTGCTATCCAGCCTGACGAGATGTTCTGCCCTCATCTGGTACTTTGCTGCTCTACACGTAGAATCAGCCATCTCTCCACGAAGCCCTGTTTTTATTTTTTGCTTTTAGTGGAAAGTGGTATTTCAAGACCATAATCTGGGCACTAGGGGTGTCCATTGGGTTGATCGTTGCTCCTAGGCTTTTTCAGTGGCCAGTGCTATACAGACATATATACATACACATATGCATATAATAGATATGCTACAGATGCCTAGATACATAGATATATGCCTAGATACATACCTAGATACATACACACATAGATACATACATACATTTGTACAAACATATATATACACATACATACGTGACAATATATATAGTTAAAGATAGAACACTTCATAAATTCATACTGATACTTCCAATTCAGATTCAGCACTAGATTTTTACTTAACCTCTTCCCTATTGCACCAGTATCTCTTTTGTTTCACATCAAGAATCCTGATTCTTGGGAATTCCCTAGTGGTCCAATGGTTAGGACTCCATGCTTTCACTGCCAAGGGTGCGGGTTCAATCCCTGGTCAGGGAACTAAGATCCTGCAAGCCGTGCGGCGCAGCCCAAAAAAAAAAAAAAAAAAAGTCCTGATTCTTAAGGATACAGAGAATGAAAGAATAAGAATATCCCATAGTTACCGTTTGCTTTATCTCATGTTACATATACACAACAGTCTCTGAATAATGATAGTAATTCTACCACCACCAATATGATTTCTGAGAACTGTTAAAATCTGGTTTGCATTTGCTCTCCCCAGCATCTCCCCGCTTTCAAAATACAGGCATGCTTTGGAGATATCGTGGGTTCTGTTCCAGACTATCGCAAAAAAGCAAATATCACAATAAAGAGAGTCACACAAATTTTTTGGTTTCCCTGTGCATATAAGTTATGTCTACACTATACTGCAGTCTATTAAGTGTACAATAACATTATGTCAAAAAAACAATGTTCATACCTTAATTTAAAAGTACTTTATTGCCAAAAAATGCTAACCATCATATAAGCCATCAGCAAGTCGTAATGTTTTGCAATAGTAACATCAAAGATCACTGATCACAGATCACCGTAACAGATTATGACAATAATAAAAAAGTCTGAGCTACTGCGAGAATTACTACAATGTGACACAGACACAAAGTAAGCAAATGCTGTTGGAAAAATGGCACCGATAGACCTGCTCGACGTAAAGTTGCCACAAATCTTCCACGTGTGAAAAACGCAGTATGTGCAGCTGTGCTTGTCCACACTGTCAGGACCCAGAGCTGCTGCGCCTTGCTTGCTCCCCTTTCACCCTCATTGATCTTTGTTTACAAGTAACCACATATTTAATGTTCACCTCAAACCACGTGTCCATGTCTTGCTCGTCGTTTTGGCCTTGTTCTGACTGTCCCCACAGGAAGGGCTCGTGTGAACAATGTTCTCTGAGTTCTGACACCAAGATAACAGCTTGTTCTCCTGATACCTGAAAGCCAGATTTGCTGGATATAAAATTCTTGGCTCACGTTTCATTCCTTCCTCCCTCCCTTCCTTCCTTCCTTCTTTCTTTCTTTCTTCCTTTTTCTTTCTTTCTTTCTTTCTTTCTTTCTTTCTTTCTTTCTTTCTTTCTTTCTTTCTTTCTTTCTTTCTTTCTTTCTTTCTTTCTTTCTTCCTTCCTTCCTTCCTTTCTTTCTTTCTCTCTTTTCTTTCTTTTTCTTTCATCTTGAATGTTGCTGTTGAAAAGTCTGATAATCTATTTCTTCCATTGTAAATCACTTGCTTTTTTTGCCTTAGATGCCCAATTTTTTTCTTTTTCTGAAATCTAGTAACTTTTCCAGACTATTTCTTGATATTGGTCAGTCTGGGACAATATTCTTAGTTATGTGGTATACTCTTTCAATATGTAGTTTGAAATCTTTCTTTTTTTTTAATTTCAGGAAACTTGTCTGGAATTATGATTTTTAGACTTTTTTTTTGTTCTCTTTCTCTGCGTTTCTTCTTCAGGGACTCCTATTATCTGTGTGTTAGACCTTCATAGCCTGTCTTCAGTATTTGTCTCTTCCTCTTGGCTGAATGGACCCCATATTGTCATATGGATGAGACTGGAGTTTGGGGGAGGATCTGGGCTGGGACATACATCTGGGAGGCATCAGCCAGTGGACTGCATGAGCTCACCAAGGGAGTGGTGTAGATAGAGAAGGGAAGAGGCCCATGGCTGAGCCCCGGGGCAACTCAACCTTCGGGGACCAGGGAGATGAGGGACACTGAGCAAAGGACAGAGAAGAGGCAGCTGGGGCGTGTGAGGAAAACAAGGAGAGGGTGGTGGGCTGGAAGCTGAGGGAGGAACTTGTCTCAGGAGGAGCGAGTGGCCAACTGTGTCCAATGATGATGAAGGGGCAAGTTGGGTGAGTCCTGAGAATTGATCATGGGGCTTAGCGAGGTGCCGTCTCAGGGATTTTGAGAACAACACTCTTTCTGGCGTGGTGGGGCAGGAGCCTGATGGAGGGTGTTCAAGAGCAAATGGGAAGAAAGGAGCTGGGGTCAGCCCACAGAGACAATTCTTTCAAAGGGATTTTCCTGAATCAAAAGCAAAAGGATTTCTCAAGTTACTGGAAAAACTCGATACGTAGAACTTACAGTGCATGTTCTCAGCAGTGGGTCTGCTCTCAGCTTCTGTACTGAGGGGCTCACAGGACCCCGCTAATGGAGCGTGTCCCAGGGGGAGGGGAGCAGGGCACGGCAGCCTCTGTTCTGACTTGCTGGGAATTCCTCAGCCTGCCCTGGGTTTGGTGACTTTGTTGTTTCAGAAGCCACCGGCTAATTATAGGCAGTCCTGTGGTTCCCCCACAGCAAGAGTTCAAAGTTCTCTTCAAGTATCAACATCTTATTAGATCGATTTCTTCGAGAGCTTGACAATGACTTTCCATTAAACCACTGATGCCTGGGCCCCGTCTGATTGCGGCATCCTGGGTCTGTGTCCTCTATGCTGTTGGCGATCACAGCCAAGCCCTGGTAACGAGAAGAATTACAATCCACCTGCTTTAATCCTGTCCTGCTCTAATGCATGTTTCCGTGGCGTGACATAGTCCCTACGCGACTAGAAGCAGGAGTCATACCCTATGACGTGGAAGGTGGCTTGTTCATAAGTGAGGTTTCCTAGGCGAGGGGAGGGGAAAGTTAGGAATTAGGAAGAAGGGTAAAGCCCCCAGCTTGTCTGCTGCACTGAGAGAAATAGCCCTTCAGGCTGTTTTTTTTTTTTTTTTTTTTTGTACACGGGCCTCTCACCGTTGTGGCCTCTCCCGTTGCGGAGCACAGGCTCCGGACGCGCAGCCTCAGCGGCCATGGTTCACGGGCCCAGCCACTCCGCGGCATGTGGAATCCTCCCGGACCAGGGCATGAACCCGCGTCCTCTGCATCGGCAGGCGGACTCTCAACCACTGCGCCACCTGGGAAGCCCCAGGCTGTATTTTAAGAACATTTTAAAAGAGCTCCTGCACCCAGGCCTCCCTGGGGAGGACAAGCACCCCCCAGCCTCCCAGGTCTCTCAGCTGGGGTTGGGTGTCGCAGCTTCCCATTTCCACCATCATGACAGCCCCACCTCCTCCTGAACCACCTCAACAAGCCAGCTCTGCAGTAATTCAGGTGTTGCCAGTGTGTCCATTCTATTGGTTTTGTGCATTTTTAATATTTTCCACGGCCTTAGGTGTGGTTCAAGTTCATGTCTCCAGGTACCATTCACCGTCTCTATTAATGCTCTGGTTGCCACGTTGCCTGAGTTTTGAGCATCAGTCCCAACCCTGCATCTTCCATAAGCCCTGTTGTTTAATTGAGTGATCTGGCAGGATGTGGCAGTTTTCAGGAACATACCTCCTGTGTTGGAGCAGAACCTTGAACCGGGAGGTCCCGCAGGTATAGGTCAGGAAGGCTCACTTCCTTACTGCCTGGATCCAGCAGAAAAGGGCCCCCATGGGGCAGAAATGGGGACTCAGAAAGGCTTGTAACACTGATCCCGTGCCCCCCCCCCGAAACACACACTGGCAGCCGCACTCAGGGGTTTAAGGCCCGGCTCGTCCTGAGGGGGCCACACCCAAGCTCCCTTATAGAGCAGTTAGCAAGGTTTCAGAAACAACTGTGGAAGAAAAACTGAGAACTTTTATAATTTACTGGTCTTTCCTGACGGCCAGCATTCCTTTTCCTGAGGGACAGAGCTCCCACAGCACAGCTTGGGGACACCCCTGGCAGGAGGCAGGATCCACCCAGCGTTCTTTTTTTTGTTTTTAAAGTCTTTATTGAATTTGTTACAATATTGCTTCTGTTTTATGCTTTGGTTTTTTGGCTGCGAGGCATGTGGGATCTTAGCTCCCCGACCAGGGACCGAACCTGCACACCCTGCATTGGAAGGCGAAGTCTTAACGACTGGACCGCCAGGGAAATCCCCCACCGAGGGTTCTTGAGCCGGGACTCCTGAGGGGAAAGGCCAGGCAGACAGAGAAGGCTGAGCAGAGTTGGAAGTGTCCCCAGAGGCGGCAGCAGGATGGGAGATGCTCCTCTTTGCAAAGAGTACAGATGGAAGGATTTAGGTCTGATGTCCTAACAACACGGAGTGACCCAGGGAGCACTGATGGGGGACACAGGGGAACATGCCAGCTGGCCACCAAGGCCCACAGAATCAAGCTCATTGGGTTCTAGGGCTGGACCTTAGGGACCATCTGGGCAAAACTTTCCTATTACAGATGGGGAAACTGAGGCCCAGGGAGGGGCAGCAACTCATCCAAAGTTACAGGGCAAATTGGAGGCAGAACCAAAACGGCTAGAACGAAGCTTTTCTGAGCCTGAGCCCCAAAGCCTTCCTGGTCCTCCTGGTCACCCAAGTGGTCAGCCACCTCCTTCTCACCTGTCACGGGAACCTGCCACCCCAGTGAAGCCCTCAACAGTTGTGAGCTCTTTTGCTGGGCCAGGCCCAGCCCACGGTGCTGGGGCCACAGAGATGGGACAGATCTTGTTCATGCTGCCCATACAAACAGGCTATGACCAGGGGCCCAGCAAGAAATTCCATCTTATGGCTGGAGGAGCGAACAGTGAACAAACAAGTTGTACACATGCCAGAAACAAAATGAGAGAGTGATGAATTCTGCCTGAGGAGTCGGGGGCCTCCCAGCAGAGGGGGCAGTGAAGCTGGTATTTGAAGACTGGTAGGAAATTCCAGGCATAATCAAGGCACAGACTGAGACTAAGAACCGGAAGATGTCGACACATTTATGGAGGATGTGTTTCAAGCCAGGGACTGCACTAAATGTTTTGTGTGTTTAACCATTTAATCCTCCATCCAAATAGGTGCTCTTGTTTTACCCATTTCTCTGATGATTGGCGAGGTGCCTGGTGTGTTAGGAATGCAGTGGGCAATGTATTGGAGTGAGCAGTGCAAGGAACTCTGGGGCCTGGGGATGATAGGGCCGCCCTGATCACCCCCACCCTGCACTCCACACAGGTGCAGACATTCCATGGAGACCTGCTGCAGCACATGGAGAAGAACACCAAGCTGGACATGCAGTTCATCAAAGTGAGTCTGGCCACGCATCCTGGCCCCACAGCCCATCACCAGCAGGACCGTCTCTCCCCTTTTGAGGGATGGGCACACTGAGGCCAGCGCTGGGCATTGACTGGCCCCAGGTTATACACGTTCCCACCTGAGTCCCTGCCCCTGTCCAGTACTCTGGCCCATAAGCCAGGTGCCTTGAGCTCTTTGACACGGGGGTCTCCCTCCTCTCTCCACCCCATCCAAGGACAGCCGCCAGCACTACGAGATGGAGTACCGCCACCGAGCCGCCAACCTGGAGAAGTGCATGTCCCAGCTGTGGCGTATGGAGCGCAAGAGGGACAAGAATGCGCGGGAGATGAAGGTGCAGGGGCTGGGGGCGACACGGGGCTCCGAGGGGACCCCCAACACCCGCTGGAGCTCTCCCACCCAGCACTGGCCCACCTCCAGGAGCGTGTCCCGCCCCACCCTGTGTGGCAAGCATAGCTGGAGAGGTCAGCCAGCCCCTGGCGTGTGGGCATCACTGTCTCAGGGACACCCTCAGCGCCGCTCCTTGTCCTGTCGCTGCCTGGCCCTCCCCACACTCCCCTGGCCTCCTTGCTTCTCCTACTTCATTGAGAAAACCTGAGGCCCTCAGCACGCTGCTCCTGATCAAGGTAGCAAAGGCAGAATCCACCAGCAGCCCCGCCACCCTCCCCCTCCCTCCTGCCCCCTGGCTAAGGCCAGCCCCTCCTCCCGAGCTCAGGGCCCCATCCTTGGCCCCTGCCTTCAAGACCTCTACCTCCTTTCCTGCCCCCTCTTCTGGCTCCTTTAATAAGCTCATATCTCTCCTCTTTGAAATCTTCGCTCCCAAGTAGGGGGTTATTAATCAATTAATTTGCATTTTCATTAAACCAACTCTCTCACTTCTGTGCTTGGCCCTGTGCCAGAAGGATGGCTCAGACACCAGTCCTACCTGGGAGAAGTGCCCGGGCCAGAGGGCAGGCAGAACCCAGGCTCGTGAGGATGAGGATACACACGAGAGGGCAGGCCCAGAAGCGAGGGCAGGCTGGGTGCTCAGGGGAGGCTTCCGAGAGGAGGTGGCTGGTTCAGGAAGGAGAGAGAGGCTTCAGACAGCTGGCACTCGTGGGAGTGGGATGAGGGACACACCCCCTGCCTCCAGCCAGAATCCCCTTTTCCCCCAGGAGAGCGTGAACCGGCTGCATGCGCAGATGCAGGCCTTCGTGTCTGAGAGTCAGCGGGCAGCTGAACTGGAAGAGAAGCGGCGCTACCGCTTCCTGGCTGAGAAGCACCTTCTGCTTTCCAACACCTTCCTGCAGTTTTTTGGCCGGGTGAGCTGGGGCTGGGGGGACAGCTAAATGAAGCCTTCTGGGGGCTGTGCGCTCTGTGAGCTGGCTGTGCATGGGAATTCCCCTCCCTTCCTCCCCATTCCCTTCTTTCCTTCCACCCTGGAGATATTTATTTTACTTATTTACTCTCTCCATCTATTTCTTTATTCGTATCAGCACATATTCATTCATTTATTGTCATGATTTTTTAAAATTCTCACATTCAGTAGCTAATTCCTGCATTTATTCATTCACGTATGGACCATTTAGTTTTTTCATTCCTGTTTACATACACTCACTATTCACAAAATCATTAACTCATAGGTTTATTCAATTACTGTCTATGAATTTTCTCATGGTATTTAAATCTTCTATGGTCTTGCTTTGTCTGATCTGCTAGACTATTGTATTTCTAGTGGATTTTGCTTTCTGCATTTAGCTGCCATGTTGTTTAGTGCTGTGGGGTTTATGACTTGACTATTATACCTTCTCTGTAAATATTGCCATTTATGTATATAATATATCTCATAATCCAGTCTGATACTTTTAATGCCACTTTGACATTAATATTGCCCTTCCTACTTTCTCTTTTCTTATCTTTAAGTGTTTTATGTTACAAAGATATAGCTCAGTTTTGACTTTTGACCAGTCTGACTGTCTATGTCTTCCAGTAGGAGAATTCAGTTCATTCCCGTTTAACCGAACAACTGATATACCTGCCCTACTCTTTCTGGATAACTTGAGTTAACTGTATTTACTTTGCCGTTTCCTCTTTTTCTCCCATTCTTGTTCTCGTCAGTTTGATAAAATATCCATTCCTCTGTCAACTTTAACAATATAATAGCCAGTTATTTTACCAGCAAAAGCAAGCTTATTCAGGAACAGTCAGAGGAACTGCAATGCACGTTACGTGAAGTATGGCAGACCACGCGCAAATCCAGACAACAGGGACTGACAGCTTGTTTTATGGAGAAAAGAGAGGAGTTGGGAGGGGCTGTAATAACCAGAGAGTCCATTGGAGGAAGCTGGGAGTCCAAAGTATGGAGGTTTCTCATTGGTTGGGCTGCTACAGTCTGATTGGCTGGGCTGTCACAGGGGTGGGGGTTGGGGGAGAAGTTTTCTTCTGCTGCTGGGTAACAAAGTAGGCACCAACTTCCTGTGGGAGATGTGGGCTTGCTTCTCTTCCTGCTTGGAATAATTGAGGCTACGTAGCAGGGTATGTGAGCTCCCCCTACAGGCCTGCCCCTACCCCAGTTTTAGCTGAGAGTCATTTAATTTATTTAATTCCACATCCCTCTCCCCTTTATTATTTTGGAAAGCCTATTGTTCTTTTCATCTCTGCTCATGATGACCTCACTCTGTGACCCTCATAATCATATATATTTGTCTATTATGTTTTTCAAAAAATAATGCCCACCCCCCACACACACACTACTTGGTCCTTTGCTCCCCTCACCCCATAAGGGGAGACCTTGCGAAGGATTTTCCTGCCCTCCCTGATGCTCTAAGATGAGGCTTGTAACGTCTGTGCTCCTCTTCTAATCCTTCCAAACCACCACCTCTTGGTTTTGCCAAGAAACTTCAGGACTTTTAGTTCCAGACCCTCACTAGTCATTTCTTTGCAGCATGGCCCTTCTATTTCAAGAATCTGTACTTAGATTACATATATTACCATGGCCAGTGCACCACCATCGTCCACTAACATTTCACCACACATAGGATCAGATACAATGCTTACCACTGTTTTCAATCCTTTTCACCTCCCGCTGTCTTGAGGTTTCTGTTTTGATGAATTGGCATGGCTGGAGAACTTGCATGAGTATTTTCTGCATATACACTGTCGGAATCCTTGCATCTCTGCAAATGTCTCACTTTTACCCTGCTGGTGAGGGCATATCGGCTGGTTGAAGGAGCGGCAGCCTTTTTTTTTCTCATGGTCCAAGATGATTTGCCCCTGTTTTCTAGTGCTCGGTGTTGTAGGTGCTAAGTCAGGTGCTGGTCTGTCTCCTTTCCCTTTTAAGTAACAGGCTCTTTCTCTGTGGATGCTTGGAGATTTTCTGTGTCCTTGCAACTCGGAGCTTGTCCCGGTACCACCTAGATGAGTGCCTGTCAGTGGCCCTTCAGCCTGCAGGCTCAAGTCTTTCTTCAGGTCTGGGGAGCTATTTCCTCTTCTGTTTCTTTAATTATTATCTCTCTGCCATCATTACCTTTTCTCTTGCTGGAACTCCAGTCATTTGAGCCTCCACATCTATGACCATCTTCTCCCCCACTATGTCTATTTCATTTCTTCTTGCTCAGTATTTTGAGATATTTCTCCTCCTTGATCTGCAAGCGACTGATTCTGTTCTCAACAGGACTGTCCTCTCTCTCTTTTTTTTTTTTTAACATCTTTATTGGAGTATAATTGCTTTACAATGGTGTGTTAGGTTCTGCTTTATAACAAAGTGAATCAGCTATATATATACATATATCCCCATATCTCCTCCCTCTTGCGTCTCCCTCCCACCCTCCCTATCCCACCCCGGACTGTTCATCTGTTCAATTTTAAATCTTAACATCATGCTTTGTCTGGGTAAGAAGGTCTTTGTTTTGCAGTAAGTACCCTTATCAAGTCCTTGTTAAGCTTGTCACTCCCTCCTCTCAGCTGCCAGGGTGGTTTGCTGTGTTCTCCTCGCTGACCACTGGGTCCTCCACTAGATGCCTTGTTTCTTTCCTTTGCCTCCTCATGGTCCTGTTCCCACTCTGGGTTGAGCTGAACTGCGAGGGCTCAGGCAGTGGTGCTGGCAAATGTGGGGGGGGCAAGAGAATGGAGCAATCTCTACCCAGTGGGACCCCACTCTGCCCCAGGTCTTCCTTTTGCAAGCATCAGCTGTCACTCAGCCTCTCATGTGGAGAACCACAGTAGACAGGGCTTCTAGGGAAGGTTGTACAGGTTGTGTACTGCACAAGGAAGCCTGGCTGAGACTAGAGCTATGTTCTGCTCTCCAAGCTGAACATACTGGTGCAGACTGTGTTTGCCTGAAGAAAGGAGCATCATTACCTTTGCCATCCTCTAAAGAAGCCATCCTCTAAAGAAGATGTGATACACACACACACACACACACACACACACACACACTGGAATATTACTCAGCCATAAAAAATGAAATAATGCCATTTGCAGCAACATGGATGGACCTAGAGATTATTATATTAAGTGAAATAAGTCAAAGACAAATATCATATGTTCGTTTGTATCATTTTTTAGATTCCACATATATATGTCATATGATATATATGTCATATCATATATGTGGAATCTAAAAAATGATACAAATGAACTTATTTACAAAGCAGAAATAAACTCACAGACATAGAAACAAACTTATAGTTACCAAAGGCGATAGCAGAGGGTGGGGGGAGAGTTAAATTAGGAGTTTGGGATTAACATATGCACACTGCTATATATAAAAAAGGTAAACAACAAGGACCTAATGTATAGCACAGGGAACTATACTCAATATCTTGTAATAACCTATAATGGAAAAGAATCTGAAAAAGAATGTATATGTGTGTGTGTGTGTGTGTGTGTGTGTGCGCGCGTGTGTGTGAATCACTTTGCTAACACAACATTGTAAATTAACTATACTTCAATTTTTAAAAATTTATCAAGAAGGGCTTCCCTGGTGGCACAGTGGTTGAGAGTCTGCCTGCCGATTCAGGGGACACAGGTTCGTGCCCTGGTCCGGGAAGATCCCACATGCCGCGGAGCGGCTGGGCCCGTGAGCCATGGCCGCTGAGCCTGCGTGTCCAGAGCCTGTGCTCCGCAACGGGAGAGGCCACAACAGTGAGAGGCCCGCGTACCCCAAAAAAAAAAAAAAAAAAAAAAAAAATCAAGAAAATTAAAAAAAGAAAGAGGCCATTCTCTCACCAAATGTGTACCCACCAGGCTGTGTCCATCCAGACAGAACATCTGTTTCTAAATTACAAAGAAGTACCTTAGGGGCTAGCAGCTGCCCAAGCCTATGGATGGCTGGAACTCAGGAAAGCCAGCAGCCCCTCTCAGCGCACACTCAGGAGGGACACTTGATGTTGCCCTACCCAAGTGTCTCTGTGACTGCACTGCTCAGGCCCCTGAGCCCTGTTGCCTGGCCTCTCACTTGCAGATCCTCAGGCCCCGGCCAGCC
The DNA here is from genome assembly GCF_011762595.2 of Tursiops truncatus. Classification (NCBI taxonomy): domain Eukaryota; kingdom Metazoa; phylum Chordata; class Mammalia; order Artiodactyla; family Delphinidae; genus Tursiops; species Tursiops truncatus. The sequence continues at coordinate 10,062,745 of NC_047044.1, forward strand.
CACTGGTGGTCAAAGTTCTGTCCTGCCTTCTGTGAAAGTCCAACAGGGGCCACATCCTCCCAGTCACCCTTCTTGCATGTGGACTTGCCCACCTCCCTGGCCTGGCCCAGCTGTTGACCCCTCTGGGGAGGGGGATGATGGAATCTGCAGGAGGGGAGGGGCCAGGTCTGTTGGGAAACCATCCTTCCATCATTCCCTAAAAATCCTTGCATTTTTCCAATGTCATTTGTTCATTCATTCATTTATTGAACACATAGTCTTTGAGCCCAGATGACATATCAGGCTCTGGTTCTATTTGGTATCTGAGAGAGACCCAGCCAGCCAGCCAGCCTCTCTTTCCTGATGCCACAAACATGGGCTCCGCTGCCCCTCCCCCAGCCTCATTGCTCTTTCCATTACTTTCTATTTCTTTGTATTCTTGTTCAGTTTCCCAAATACTGTGCCCTGGCTGCAAATTCTGGCAAGTGATTTCATTTCTGAGTCTCGTTTTCTTATCTGGAAAAGGAGGGAAATAATCGCCCCAGCAGAAGGTTGGTGCGATGGTGGAGCCTGGCCTATGCGGGAGCCCAGCGGGATTAGGTCCTCCTGCCCCTGCTCTCTCCCCTCCAAAGATGAAAACAAAGGCTCCCATTCAGGAGACCCGAGTGCTTGCAGTCAGCTGCCCCCAACAGCCGGCAGCCGACTCCCGCCTCCCCACTTCGGGGTCCTTACCTTGCCAGGTCCTCCCTGAGTCTCTGTTTCTGATCCCAGGGACCCTCTGGTGCTGAGCAGAGGTGGGAGACGTGGCTGGATCCAGTGACTGATCCCAGCCCCGGCTGACATTCTCCCACTCTCACCACCGCACCCAGCCCCGGGCTCAGGGCTCCGCCTTCTCCCACCCTACCCCACCCCCACTGAGTGATCCTTCAGGGAGGAGCTGCTGCTTCTTCCTTTAAACAGTTGTATTGAGATATAATTCACACACCATGAAATTCACCCATTTAAAGTGTGCAATTCAACGGTGTAGTATAGGAACTTCCGTGGTGGTCCGGTGGGTAAGACTCCATTCTCCCAGTGCAGGGGGCCCGTGTTCCATTCCTGGTCAGGGAACTAGATCCCACATGCTGCAACTAAAAGGTCCCACATGCTGCAAGTAAGACCCGGCACAGCCAAAATAAATAAATATTTTTTAAAAAGTGGTGTGGTATATTCACATCCATTGCCTCAAGTCAACTTTAGAACATTTCATTACTGCTAAAAAAAAAAAAAATCAGTACTCCTTAGCGGTCATTCCTTGATCCTCCCATTCCCCCTTGCTCTAAGCCACCACTAATCTACTTTCTGTCTCTATAGATTTGCCTCTTCTGGCAATTTCATACGAAAGGAATCATACAATATGTGGCCCTTTGTGACTGGTTTCTTTCACTGAACGTCGTGTTTTTCAAGTTCATCAGTATTGGAGCATGTGTCCATACACCATTCCTTTTTATTGCCAGATAGGATTCCATCATCGGGATGTGCCACATGTACTTACCCATTCATCAGCTGATGGACACCTGGCTTGTTTCTACCGTTTGGCTATTACGAATGGTGCTGCTATGGATATCCACGTAAAAGTTTTTCCGTGGACGTGTGTTTTCATTTCTCATGGGTATATAGGAGTGGAATTGCCGGACTGTATGGTAACTCTATGTTTAACTGTTTGAGGAACTTCCACACTCTTTCACCATTTTACAGTCCCACTACCAGTTTATGAGGTTTCCAATTTCTCCACATCCTTGCCAATACTTGTGACTGTCTTTTTGATTCCAGCCATCTGAGTGAGTGTGGAGTGGGATCTCATTATGGTTTTGATTTGCATTTCCCTGATGGCTGTTGATGCTGAGTATCTTTTCCTGTACCCACTGGCCGTGTGTACATCTTCTTTTGGAAGGAAACTGCTTTCTGCCTGTGTCTTGAACAGTTAGCCTCCAACATTAAGAGGAGAGCTGACTCCTCCGTTGGCTGCCTCCTGCTGAGTGATCGCCCCCTCAGAAGGGAGCTGTGGATTGAATGAACCAGACTTCCCCTAGGTACAGGGGAATAGGTAGCATGTTGTCTGACCCCGCTGGGCTTTAGGACATACACGATCTAACTCCTAAGACAGTGAAGCATAAATATTTACCTGTTAAGTATATCTGTACGCAGAATGCACAAGATTTAAAGAACTCTTCACAGGAAGGTGTCTTTCTCATCTGCCTCCAATAATCGGTCCTTGCTTAGTCCAAGTCTAGTCAATAACACGCCTTTCTACCTCACCGTCAGCTTCTCTGGGTTTATCGCAGTTGTGTAAGTATACCTCTAGGATAAATGCCTAGAAATGGGATTGGTGAGTCCAGGGATATAAGCATTGGCTGTACCAATTTACACTTTCACCAGCAATGGCGGAGATTCCCTGTTTCCTTGACAACAGTATGCAAGCAAACTTTTTGATTTTTGGTAATCAGAAAGATAAAAATGATATCTCAGTGTAGTTTTACACTTGTTACGCTTGTCTTATAAGTGAGATTGACATCTTTTCGTGTTTCAGAGCCATTTGATTTTCTTTACTGTGACAGGTCAGTATCTTTTCCTCCATTTTTCTTATGAATTTGTAGGAGCTCTTTATATGTTACTGAAATTAGCCCTTTCATAGTGATGAGTTGCAAATTATTTTCCCAGTTTGTTCTTTATCATTTGATTTTGCTTATTGTGAGTTTTGCCGTGGTAAAAAAATTATTTTTATTTAGTCAAATTTATCAGTCTTTTATAGTTTAGGGGGTTTGTATCATACTTAGAATGGCTTTTCTTTTTTTTAATATTTTTCTTACATGATTAATTTAATTTTTAAATTTTTGACTGCGTTGGGTCTTCATTGCTGCATGCAGGCTTTCTCTAGTTACGCCGAGCAGGGGCTACTCTTCGTTGCGGTGCGCGGGCTTCTCATTGCGGTGGCTTCTCTTGTTGCAGAGCACGGGCTCTAGGCACACAGGCTTCAGTAGTTGCGGCACGCAGGCTCAGTAGTTGTGGTTCACAGGCTCTAGAGCGCAGGCTCAGTAGTTGTGGTGCACAGGCTTAGTTGCTCCACGGCACGTGGGATCTACCCAGACCAGGGATCAAACCCGTGTCCCCTGCATTAGTAGGCAGGTTTTTAACCACTGAGCCACCAGGGAAGTCCCAGAATGGCTTTTCCACTCTGTAAATATTTTTAACATTCTCCCCTGGTCTCCTCTACGTTTCTTCCCAACCACTGGCTAAACTGCCTAAAGGCAGGGCTGAGGGGAGCCAGTGAAGTTGAGTGCCGTCCAGGCCAAGACTCAGTGCTGAGGCCATTACTCCGAGAACCCCCTAGCACCCTGGCAGGCACTTTCAAATTGGACAAAAACCCTTTTTTAAATACGATAAACAAAACTTAATGGTCTCACTTTGCTTACTGCCTCTGAAACAAGCGCACGAAGGCCTTTGGAGTTTTGTCTTTGTGCTGTTTTGCTAATTAACTATGCAAGGCAACAGAGGGGGCGGCCACCTAGCCACCAACTGGACTAGTTCCTCCTGCGACTTGAGGCACTGAGGCTTTCTGTTTTGCTGCCTGAGATCAAATTTTCAGCAGCTGGGCCAGACTGAAGGGAAAAATCATGGAAATGTAGTCACAGGAAGCTTCCTCAAGACAGACGAGTACAGGCCACTCCATT